>NC_053401.1:2922968-3222968 GCF_016859285.1 Xiphias gladius | reverse complement strand
AGCGTGACGGTCTTATAGTGCACAGAAGTCATAAGGAGGAGGTCCAGGTGGATGTTTTGGTGTAGAAAGCATAATACTCAAACACCGGAGACGGGGTTCACGTCCCGTGTCCCCTGTTTGGTTTGGTTTAGGGTACTAAAACACTTAATTATGGTTGGGGAAAGATCATGGTTCTGGTTAAAATCCTGAACACATCAACCGATTTTATCTTGTGATTTAAATCAGTGTTGACTCTGTCGTTACTTAACCCAGACCACTATGTTTCCCCAAGCTTAGCTAAGTGTTCTCAGTTGCCTAAAAAAATTTTTTTCCAGGAATGGATTTTTAAGGGAAAAAATTTCGGGTGGAATTATGTTTCCTGTAAAACCCATTGGCCACTGCAGATGATTTTAATATGAACATATTCTTCAGGAGGACACGCTGGCGATGGGTGACCTTATGGTTAAAACATGTATGATTTTCATTTTCCACTTCTGCAATGAATTTGCACTTTTGCAATGAATTTGAGCCAAACCTACTATAATATTTATTTGCATAGTTTGCTTTTTATTATTACTTTGTATGATTTCCCCCTCTTTTTTTTTTTTTTTTTTTTAATACAACAGTGTACATTCCTCAGATGAATGTAAAAGCTTTTCAGAGCTAAAGAGGCAGGTGAGGTGACGCAAACACTACATTATGACATGCTGTTGAGATCAGGTTTTGACATAAATTGAATTTTCTTTTCAGTAGCTAAAGGGTATGGTGTCCTTCACCTTTCCTCACCTACACACTTCCATCGCGGTCTGCTTCTGTTTTTAGTTTCTCTCTCTCTCTCTCTCTCTGTGCTTTTTTTTCTCTCTGGCTTCCTCTCATTCTGACTGAGTCATACTAGCTTATGAAAGCCTGGAAACAGCGTTCTGCCAAGACCGAAATCAACGCATTTTTGCACACCAACACACTTGTCATGGGCTTTGTGTTTATGTGTTCTTAGCCTTGAGATGACTCCCTCTCTCCACAACAGTCTCTTCTCCCTCCTCTTTTTCTTTCTGCTGCTTCTTAGGAGGAAAAAAAAAAAAAGCCAAAGTTCCTCTTCCTATCTTTCAGCTCCCTCAAATCTCCCTCTCCATCTTCACTACCCTTGAAATCAGTTGTTTTTGTGGTTGATGAGTCAAGAGTATCACTCACTGCCACTTCTACAGGGGATTAAAAAAAAAAAAACGCCACCTACCATGCTTTTTATTTTTCATTCTCTGAATGACGGTCTCTCTCTATGTGCCTCATTTTCATGCCTCTGTGCTGCTGACAGCTGTGGCCAGAGACATTTTGTTTTCCGGTCTTTCTGTTCACCCGTCCTTTCGTGCGTCTGTCCATCCGTCCGTCCGTCCGTCCGACCAATTCTCATGAAGGTGACATCTCAGGAAAGCCCTGAGGGACTTTCTTCATATTTGGCACAAAGGTCCACTTGGACTCAAGGATGAACTGATTTGAATTCGGAGGTCAAACGTCAAAGGGCAAGGTCTGTGACCTCACAAAACACGTTTTTGGCCATAACTCAAGAATGCATATGTTGATTATGACAAAATACACTTCATTCCTTTTATTAAGTTCCTTCAAAGTCTTCCTTATATACAGTTTATTGAATGAGTTTGGACAGACATGGATTTAAAGTGCAACTTGACTGGTTTGCAGTGGGGTAGAACCGCAAGGCGGTGATTCTAGTTCTTCTCTTTCTGTGCTGCGAGGTGGAGTGTTATAAGAGGAAATGTAGCATTTGATTGGGCTATTACTGGCCTTGTTATTCCCAGGCTTTGAGCGCTCTTGTTGTTTTCTCATAGTTAAGTAAGCCGCCTGGCCTCATCTGCACTCACTCAACTCGGGGGAGCTGCAATGGCCCCCTCGCCAGCTTCACTGTTGGGCTGGAGCTGACGGTAATTTCACCGGTGTCAGGGAAACTGTGGCCCCTCTCTTCCCTCGGTGTGTTTATTTTAAATTCGTGACGGTGTTGTTTGAAAAGGATCTTGGCCATTTGGGGCCATATGAGCCCACTCTGCTGCCCCAGTGGCGACCCAGAGGCCCTTTTTCCTTTTTTCTTAAAAAAGCAGTTTGGATTTAAATGAGTTTGTTAGTTCCACTGAGACGCTGAAAAAGTTACACAGCTGCAGCTACAAGTCTTCACAACTACAACAACTTCTCTGGTTGCTTCTTTCAGCTTTGTTTGGATCCTCATTAGCTGACACTCCAGCAACTGCTGGTCCAAAAAAGAACGTCAACAACAAAAAGACAAAAACAGCCCGACATGGTAAACATTAGTTGACAGTGGAAATTTGGCAAGTACAAGATACAGTAACTCCTAAAAGAAATGAACAACTCATATATTTTTGGATATGAGAGCCTGAAACACATTTTGGCAAGACTAAGGCTTGTTAAATTAAAGTTAGCTGGTTGGTGTAGATTTCTTTACATGGGATTTAGATCAGTAAGAATTTCTGCTCTGTTAATGTTCTCTAAGTAGCAGCTAAGGAAAACTGTAGTCCATCAAGCAAGTACTTAGTCGAAGTCAAATCGCAGATTTTCATAAGACAAGGGGCGTGAAGTCTCAACCCCTTTTACACTGAGATTTGGGGCTGTCCCCGGCCAAAGTTGACGGTCATGAGAGAAACGCTGAGATTGTACTGTGAGACACATCCTCCAAAATCCCACAACGTGACTGCTGCTACAACCAGCATTTACAAACCAAACAAATTCAACGTGCAATGCACTGAAGCAGCACACACCAGTGTGCTAGCTAATGCTACTGCTAAAACGTGGGTTCACCCGTGACTAACTTAGCCCTCCTTTCCCCAGCCACAACTCGCTGCCCAATCTCCTCCTTCTCTTTCGAGGTTTTCTGATGCACAGAGGTGCCAGCAGTACGGCCGAAGCTTGTTCACTGGATGCATGACATGAGTTAATGGCTGTATCCCTGCTTGCATCTGTTTTTTCTTTCTATTTACTGTGCATTGTAGCACTAAGATTCACCAGACATTCACCGCACCATGTGAAATGCCTCAAAACTGGTAAAGTACGGTCGGACAGAACTTGCGACCAGGTCTTTATAAACCCCATCTCGCACACTCCATAGACACCTCGAGTCAAGCCTCATTGTAGCCGTGTCCAAGTGAAGTCTCGAGTCCTCATTTTGTGACTTAAGCAGCTCCGGTGCATTAGTGTGTTTTTTAGGTCCAGTTCACATCTTGGGCAGCTGTGGCTCAAGGGGTAGAGAGGGTCGTCCACTAATGTCAGCATGTCGAACTGTCCTTGGGCAAGATACCGGGCCCCCAAATTGCCCTGATGGCTGTGCCCTCTGTGTGTGTGAGTGTGTGTGTGTGTGTGTGTGTGAATGTAATGTACGACTTGAGTGTGCGAACGGGTGAATGTGGCATGTAGTGGGAAGCGCTTTGATTGGTCGTTGACACTGATTATAAATGCAGTCCATTTCCCGTTTACCATTTATAGCAGCTCAATTCATCTGTGTCTCCCGAGTGACCCAAAGCTATAACATTAACTTAATCCTTTTTTCTTTTTTTTTTTCGTTTCATTTCTCCAGCATGTTCGGTTTTTAAAACACTGTTTTAGAATGGCAGTCAGACTTGGGCAGACATTGGACCTGGACAGTTATTAATAAATGAATGATTAATTACATGAGGACGAAGACAAAACCCAAAATTTAATGCTAACTCGGAGCTGTAGGCAAAAAATACAGTTTTGCATGTCAAACCAGAAAGTGGATCTTTGGATCAGTGTAATCCTCATATTTTATTACGGGTATCATCTGGCGTCACATGACGGCCGTAAGTGCTGTTTGAGAGGCTTCTTCAGCCTGAAAAGAATAAAATTCCTCGAGCAAACACAAGTCGTTTTCTGAATATTTTTGGCGTGAAAGAATAAAATTAATCCAAGTATCGTATAAGCCTCCAAAAATCCATATGGCAAATACTTTAAATGATCTCTTTAAGCCTGGTCTACGTTAGTTAGGATCCAAAACTTCATCAATCACGGAAAGTAATTTGAGAGTAAGCTTGGTTTCCTTTAATAAGTTCTCAGATTTGTTGTTTTTTTTTTTGGCCCTAAAGCATTAAATTCTGCCTCTATTGTGTGTTACGCCGAATCCATTTTGTAGTCTGACTCAGGTGTGTGCATTCAGGCTGCGTGTTTGTGTGTGTGTGTGTGTGTGTGTGTGTGTGTGTGTGTGTGTGTGTGTGTGTGTGTGTGTGTGTGTGTGTGTGTGTGAATGTAATGTACGACTTGAGTGTGCGAACGGGTGAATGTGGCATGTAGTGGGAAGCGCTTTGATTGGTCGTTGACACTGATTATAAATGCAGTCCATTTCCCGTTTACCATTTATAGCAGCTCAATTCATCTGTGTCTCCCGAGTGACCCAAAGCTATAACATTAACTTAATCCTTTTTTCTTTTTTTTTTTCGTTTCATTTCTCCAGCATGTTCGGTTTTTAAAACACTGTTTTAGAATGGCAGTCAGACTTGGGCAGACATTGGACCTGGACAGTTATTAATAAATGAATGATTAATTACATGAGGACGAAGACAAAACCCAAAATTTAATGCTAACTCGGAGCTGTAGGCAAAAAATACAGTTTTGCATGTCAAACCAGAAAGTGGATCTTTGGATCAGTGTAATCCTCATATTTTATTACGGGTATCATCTGGCGTCACATGACGGCCGTAAGTGCTGTTTGAGAGGCTTCTTCAGCCTGAAAAGAATAAAATTCCTCGAGCAAACACAAGTCATTTTCTGAATATTTTTGGCGTGAAAGAATATAATTAATCCAAGTATCGTATAAGCCTCCAAAAATCCATATGGCAAATACTTTAAATGATCTCTTTAAGCCTGGTCTAGGTTAGTTAGGATCCAAAACTTCATCAATCACGGAAAGTAATTTGAGAGTAAGCTTGGTTTCCTTTAATAAGTTCTCAGATTTGTTGTTTTTTTTTTGGCCCTAAAGCATTAAATTCTGCCTCTATTGTGTGTTACGCCGAATCCATTTTGTAGTCTGACTCAGGTGTGTGCATTCAGGCTGCGTGTTTGTGTGTGTGTGTGTGTGTGTGTGTGTGTGTGTGTGTGTGTGTGTGTGTGTGTGTGTGTGTGTGCGTGCACGTGTGTGTGTGTGTGTTTATGCTGACTAGGACGGTCTGGGGAATATTGTGGCACTACTGTTGGTTTAATGTGTTCGGAGTTAATAACCAGATGAGTGGATGAGCAGAGGAGGAGGGGAGCGAATGAGAAATGGAGCAATTTGGCATTTTGTGCTGAAAAAGAGATAGAGATGGAAGGAGAGATAAAGGGAGAATGAGACAAAGAAAGCCAGAGGGGTAAACAGAAAGTGGTCCTTTTGCTAAAACGCAACCTTAAGCGCTATGACAGGTTTGTTGCGTGTGTCTGTGTTTTGGCAGGGGATGTGCTATGTCATTTATCTTAATGATACAGCCTGCCCACACGAGCTGCTGAGACACTCGCTTAAATTCACACGCGCATGCACAAAATAAGTTTAATGTCTTCATTAAGGGGCTGTATCCTGCGCAAAAGTCTCTGTGCACAACATGGCCTGCAAATAACTCCAAATATAAAAAATTCAGCATAAGCATTAAGAGACTTGAATTGTGTGGAAATTGAACTGAATGGAAAAGAGATATTATCACTGTAGTGGAGACAAAATGTAATATTTTAAGGCCAAAACTAGAGATCACTATCAGATAAAGGGACCTGTCCAACCTGCAAGTAACACAAAGGCAAAACTAGGGCTGAACTGATTAACCGTTTTTATACCTAAATCATCATTTTCAAATTGCTAGAGCCTCAATTTTTATTATACCTTAATAATTTACCAGCATCTTCAGGTGTATCGAGTGAAAGTTTTGCTATAAGGACGACTGTGGCCGGTAAACTTACACAGGTTGAGTTAATGAACATCAGCTCTGTGAGTTAGCAGAGAAGGAACTCTCGGCGGTTGTCTGGTTGATGTGCTCTCTGCACGCCGCCGTCTGCAATAGTTACACTGGACCAAAGACGACCATGTGCGCTGTTGATGTTTGGAAACGCGAGGGGAGGACTGTGCCCAGAAAAGGCTTTTTTTTCCTACAAGAACAATCTAGGTGACCACCTCGCATCAGCAGCTAACGGGAGGCTAGCAGCCAGCTTGGCAGGCGTTGAGTCTAGAAGACGGACGGAGAGTCGACACAGTTGTCAGAGTCTCTCAGTTTTAAAGCGCCTTCGAGCCGCCCTTATCGTCATTTTAAGGTCACCGCTGTAAAAGCTCCGAACCCTGTCCAGCTCATCGCAGTGCAGAGCTGTTAGCGTTAGCGGTGTTGACAGATCGGTGTAAAGACATCGCCAGATGTGGCCTACTTACTAGTCCATCACTATTACCATAACTGTGCAACCACTGTACGAATCAATGAAAATAATGTCGCTTTTAATGTCATGATTGTATTTGAATTTTATTGAGCAAGGTTAATTATACTTCTAACATAAAATGTTAATAAATATGAGCTTTTCAATAGAAAACCAAGTTTACCTTGAAGTTGACTTTATAGGTTTGAAGCCTGGCAGGACTGAAAAAAACAAGGAATATTTTGTCTGATTCTTTTCATGTAGAAACGAGGAATTTTTTCATTATTCATTGCAAACGCATCTTGTTAAATTCTATTTAGACCACAAATACTGGACTGTCGTTTTAATGTAGTAAAAATTGCAACATTGGCTAGGAAAAAAAATCACGGTGAGATATTTTCTTCAAATCACTCAGCCCTCGCCAAAACCAATAATCTAAGACGTATTCATATAAATAAATATCCATTATTTGGATATCCATCCCAATATTTGCTCTCTGTCCGTGACTACTGCAGCAGAAAAGTGATTCGACCTACAGCCAAAACATCATGGCTGAAAAGACAAACACAAAAGGGGGCCACCTGTAGTAAAATCAGACCTTCAAATCTGAGAAAAGAGACAACACACTGCCACCCACATGGCTTGACTGACAGCTGATCTCTGGGGAAGTGCAGGAGCCACTGCAGAGCCACAACTGCTTAGCACCAGAGATAGACACAAAGGATTTTTGCAGATCCTCCTTGAGTACAACAATAAATGCTCCTTGCCTTGCAACATTTTTTTTCTTCATACGAACCACATTGAAGACAAAAAGTACGATCGATACTGGCCCCTGAGAGGTGATTTTTTTTTTTTTTTTCTCTTGATAAGTGTTTGACCTGGTCACCTGAAATGGATTTTACATCGACCATTATTTTAAAATCTCTAACCTGAAATGTAATCTTGATGGGGGGAAAAAAAAAAAAACCTAACACGAAAATCCAATGAAGATTTGGGAAATAACTTCTAGCCTGGAGATAAACACATGCAGGCAGATTACAGCATCTGATTTTCGATCACTGCTCAGATGAAAATCTCCCTTCCCGAGTTACTCTGATGCCGCGTCCAGGGACCCGCAACCGTCCAATGGAAAACATTCGCTTTGAAACTGCAAGCCAACTGTATCCTCCCGCTCAGCTGTGGCAACGCTGAGCGAACGCTTTGCCGTCCAAGACAATTATCTGCTCTAATGGATTCAGTTGAGACGGGGCCGACCTGAGATGGAGGACTCATTTATTTCATTCTTTCCTAAAGCAGAGCGGCCAATTATATCGCCTTAACTAGACGTTAGCTTTTTTAGCCGGCTACCCAGGCCCAATTAGAGAGCAGCTGCAGGTGGATTTTTAATGGGAGGTTGTGTGTGTGGATTCTCAGCTCATCTGTGTGTGTCTCTCTCCTCTCCATGTTTATACTTTTGCATGCCTCAGCGACAGAGAGAGTTGCTTGGTTATAAGCGAAGTTGCAGAGCTGGAATTTTTTTTTTTTTTCCCTCTCCGAGCATTTCGGGGTCGGCCAGAAAGCGGCTTTGATTTCCGGAAAGTGCTCTGGTTGTTTTCGCAGCAAGGGGAGGGAGCGAAGGAGGATTTGGAGAGACGGGGGGGGGGGGGGTGACACTGCTGCTTTTCCACCAAAGTAACCAGTGGATTGTATAGATTTGTGAATTGCTGAAAGCTGGACCAATTCCTACGTTAACAGGATTAGAACATCAGCCAAATGCCCGTCAGAGATGCAGCATTGTTTGAAGCCATCCACTCATCCTCTCCCTATTTTTCCGTCTGACGATCTGTTCTTTATTGCGCTGTCAAATTCAGAATGTGTTTTCTGTCATTTTTTTTCTTCTTTCCCCCCCCATCCCTGCTGTCACTCAGCGGCTCTTTGACACACATAAATTATACACATTAAGGGGCATTTTTTCCGGCTGTGCAAGAGCGAAAGGGGAACGGTGGGGGGGACATATGAAGCAGTAATTGCAGCAGAGTGTAGTTAATGTGGGTCAGCGGCTGAGTGGAACCCCAGGGGTCGAAAGAAGTGTGGAGGGGAAGGAACTGGAACCGGAGTGATGGAGAGAGAATGGGGTAGTCACTGTGAAAGCCGCAGCCACCCTCAGGTGGAAGGGCTTGGGGTGACGCTCTCTGATACACCCCCCACCTGTCCCTTTTTTCTCCCCTCTTAATAAACCATACCTCCATTCTGCTAGACTGCGGGGCATTACTCCGTTCACTCACCCCCACCTCCTCCTGCCTCAGCCAAACAACTGAATGCTGAATAGAACAGCATTTTCCATCCTGGAGGTTTGGACCCACAACATAAATCTTAGTGGTCATGAGATGATTTTGCACCAAAAAAATAACGTTCCTTTTTTTTTCAGACATTGCTCCAACCTTAACCTTTTTCTGAATTACTGGATAATTTTACCTCCACAGGCCTTTAAATATTATTGAAATAAATGAAATTGAGATGGAAAAAGTACTCTTTGGCTTACTGGTCACAAATTATAGACATATGAAGAGGGGCAGCAAATACAGTATATATTGATTTGTTTGAAGGCGTCACAGGCCAACAATGCTGAGAACCTTTGAATTAGTACGAACTTGCACTTTACTTTGCGTGAAATTCACCACCATCAGTCCCGCTCGGCACGTGCCACCGGGCGATTGCTTTGAAAAATAAACTTGGAGAACAAAAGTAAAATGATAAAGGGCTGTTGTGGAGTCAGGCGCGCCGTGGGATTCAGAAAGAAATTTAGGTACATGTTTTGGGAGGAGATAAGCAAATTGATGAGATGATTTCTGACAGGTGGTGAATTAAATATGTAATAACGATTTAAATGTTGTTAAAAACCTGCCTACAAAGAATCAGAATACCCTCAGGATTCTGATTTTGCTACCAAATCCTGCGAAAGCGGAAGCATTTACGTCAAGAAAATCAGTTTCTTTCCATATTACAGACTGCTGATAGTCCAGTATGTCTAATAGTTTCAGTTTCACCAGCCTTTACTTTTCAAGGTGGTTTAATGGTCTTCCCGCTGGTGCTTTATCTATTCATTGCAACCAGAGGTTTTTTGTTATTTTGTTTTGTTTTGTTGTTTTTTTTCGTTTTGTTTTTTGGGGCTAATGGTGAAGTAAAGTTAAAATTTTAGCTGACTCTTGCAATCATGTGTAGCTTCTCCCTGCATCGTGTTGGGACAGAGTGTGTTTTTATTGCGCTGTAATGTCTTCTTTTCAAAATGCGACTCATTTGGGTCGATGCTGAGGTTCCTCCAGTGGGTTCTTGATGTCAAAGCTGATATTTAAGTTTACTGGTCTTATTAAGCTTTGTCAGAAAACGTCCCTGAAACAGACAAACATTGGTCACTCTGCACTGAAGCCCAGACTAATGAAGGTCTTTTACGTAGATTAGTTGCTGCTTAAGCTAACATGACCCACCCACCTATTCAGTGGCAGGGGAGGCTGAGATGTTCTCTTTCAAATTAAGCGTTACAATTAAAAATTACCACGATGAATTAAATGTACCAAGAAAGTGAAATTGCAGGGCAGGTTGTCACCTCGGAGGCTCCTTGCACCCAGAGTGGTCCGACTGCCCAGATCAGACACGAACAGAGTGGCCCGGCTGGTGCCTTGCTTTAAATAAAGAGCCAGCATCGACCGGTGATACAAATGCTTGAGCCTGAACCCACCTCCAACCTGCTGTCCGTGGGGGTAGATGTGTTGACAGAGTCGGGGGGCTGTGGGTCTTCATTCAGGCAAAGGCCCCCTTCAGCAGCCATAAAGCATTTATGAACAGGCATCTCCCTCCTCTGCTCTCTATTCCACTCACAGCTTCTCCCCTCTTCTTCTTCTCTTTTTTTTTTTTTTTTTGTCTTGCATTAACTTTTTTCCCCACATGCTTTCCATCTGTCTCACCCATACACACACAGGCACACACACAGACATCAGCGTTTAATAGATTTCTTCCCTTCAATCCAAGTTTGTGTGTGTGTGTGTCTCCGGTGTGTGTTTCTGAGTGTCCCTCTTCAACAGCACAAGCAGAGTGTGTCTCCCTGTTCTGAGCCCTCTTGACCTTCAGGTAAATGTTTGTGCTGCGAGAAAAAGAGACACATACATACAAATAGATGGAAGGAGCTTATTCATGCAGGTCTGCAGCATTTTTTCACCTGTTCAAGGTTGTGGTACAGGTATGCTTCTCTGTAAATAAATAAATGCAGACATACACTGGAAATAATGTGTGCGCTCTCAGTGGCTTTCTGTCGCTTTGTGTGTGTGAGGCGCGAGTGTGCTGACTCTTAAACAGGTGGAACTCAAACACTGCAGGGAATGTCTGTGTGCGTTCAAGTGTTTCTTTCTGTGTGTGTGTGTGTGTGTGAGGTCCACTCCGCTGCTCTTTGATCCTCGTCTTGACAGCCCACCACCTGGGACGGTCGGCCACACGCCGCATGGCTCCCAGGCCCAGCTACACCATGGGAATCACAACACACAGCAGCTAACGCGGCGCTCGCAGACAACCCTCCCCCCTGCACATTATATGCTGTCAGAATCGCTAATGCTAACACCAAAAGCTAACCCTCCCATAGACAGATATGCAAAAAAAATGCCGCCGGAATCATAATTCAAAGTGCGCTGGCTAGCTGCTAACACTCATGCAGTGCAGTTGGAACTGCTACTTGCACACAAGTGTTGTTGGTCCACGTGTTATTTTGTTTAGCCGTGACCCAAGTCATCTTAAGCGGCATGGGTCAGACTCAAGGATAGACAAGTCTAAGTACAGTTTTCAAGTACTTTGAGTTTTCTATCTAGTTTTTTTTTTTTTTTTTTAACATCCACTTATTCGTCATTGTACATCAGAGAGGGAAACACTATATCTTGCTCTGCTTGATTTACCTTATGCCTGGAGTTCCTAGTGATCAACATTTTACATTGAATCTAATAAACTCATAATCCCGGTGTTGTAAAGTAGAAATAATGTATCTTCAAACAGCCTTGTTTCAGTCAGTGACGATGCATTATTTATATTATCTTAAGAGTTTTAAAAGAGTGTAAGAGGTTGGAGAATTAGGAGAGTTGTAAGTAATCTGAGGGCTTGAACAGTACAATAACAATATTGGGAATTTTTATGTAAAAGCAGGGATTTCTAATTTTGGGGAATGCAATTCATTTTGTTTCTCTGTTTTGAAGGGATTTTGTTACTTGATTATCTCCAGTTATTTATATTTTTATTGTCATTTCAATAATAATCTGAACAAGACCATTCTTCACCATGAGCACTTTCACTTTTGACTCCTAAATCCACTTTACTGCCAGTATTTGTTTAATTTTACTTTCTCTTGTAATGGAGAATTTGTTCCTGTTCCGTTTTCCATGTGTTACTACTCTAACCTTATTCTCATTGAGTCAAGCTTTTATCATGGTAATGGAGCGCGAAGATGAGCCAGAACTGCCACAGTATGTGGAAGCCACCATTTTACATTAAGTCATGTGTGTCAATTCCATATCAGTTCGGTGACCTCCATGGAATTTTCACCCAGCGATAGTCTTTCAGTCATGACTAATTTCCCCTCTTATCTCAGTGCCTTTAACTGGTAGAAGCTGGTGTGAAGCTCTCAGTGGTAAATTGATACAGTAGAAACAGAGGCGGGGAGCTCAGGGTTTAGTGAAGTGACACCCCGAGCTGCCTTGAACGCTGGAGGTCGTAGAGGAAAACACTAAGCTGAGTTATCCCTGCTAATACACAGGCACTGCACCATCTGAATCACAACACCAATCACGCTGCTGACGCTAGGCTAAGGGCCAACTATTCAACAGCCCTGGCACCCAGAGGACACCGCAGGAATTCACATCCATTACGCTCCCAGCCTCATCAAAGGGACTCTGGGATTCGGGTTCTAAACCTGCTCCAGATGCTCGCTGTTGGATTTCACTAAGATGCACCGCAGGGCAAGTGTCATAAGGGCCGATGTCTGCGATATGGACAACAAAACCACAACCGGTCTACTTCATTCACACTGGGTTGACTTGTGATCATAAACACAATGGGGAGAACAACAAAGCAGATGTAAACAATGGCGCACTCAGCTCATCTCTGGACAAATAAATACACACCGAAATTAACCGACGAGCAAAGCTGGAGGAAGAAGGTCCAAAACATATGAACCTGCAGCGACTGGAAGGAAGATGTTGAAGCCACGTCAGGCTCACCTGGGGCTGACACATGCAAATGTATATAGACCTTGTTAACCGAGTCAGCAACTGTGGGTCTGCGGCTTTTAATGCAACAAAATCTCCAGCGCTGGCGTAGCCTATGATTGTGTTCTGTGGTTGCTCTTTAAGCAGTGAGTGACTTTTTTTTACCCGTGGATTAAAGTGGTCTCGCACAGAAAATACTGGTTTTGTACTTGCAATTAACTGGCAGGTATCCATTAAAATCATATTACGGGTAACCTTTAACATGGTTCCGGTCAACAGTTTAATCACCACTCTAAACCGGTGTGTAAGGTTTATTTAACTGCAAAAAAGTACTGCCACCAGCGATAGTTGCCACAGTTGCTACTTGCTAATAGTAAAGGTAACTCCTACTGGTGAGACGGACTTAGCCATCATTTAAAATGGCAATTGCATTTGAGGTGATAATGTTTTGAGCACAGCTTTTCATTTTGCCTGCGATAAGTGCCTGATAATTGTGATAATACACTCTAAGCACTAGATGGAGGAAACGCCCCTCTGCATCGAGTCATTCTTCACCTTCACTTCATCCGTTCTATTCAGGTATCAGGACACCTCGGCATGTATGGTATTATTCCTTACTAAAGCACGACCAATGCTATTTTATCTGTCAATTTTAGAGACATGTCTGAGATGGGGCTTGAAAATAATTACTGACCTTGGGAACCGCAGTTCACAAACCAGTCCTGCTCTTCGGGTGCTTTCGATCGTATCCCATTTTCTAAGTTTTGCTAATCTGTCAAGGGCGCACTGACAAGTTTATTTTTTAACTCTAGCATGTCCCGTTTGGTACATGCCGCACAGTATCTTGCTTAAAATTCTTAAATGTTTGTTCATGTTGTGTTTATATTAAAAGACAACAGCTGGCCAGTTGTATTGACGGGCGTTTTTTTTTTTAAACTCTCAAATATCTCTACTGGTATTGGCCTCAAAAGTCCAGTATTTGTAAGGCTCCGTTGCTTACACATTCACCAATGTTTGTGTTCACATTGTTGGCCTCTGCAAAATGAGGGAGCAAACAAGCAGCTACACAGTCTAAGACGGATGCTCTCCTTAAGGTAATCACTCAAAACACAAGTTTTCATTGATCTTGATGATGCAATATGAATCTCAGGGCTTCTTGTTCTAACTCACCGCAGAGTGCATCCTCCATATTTTATAGGTTGCCGCCTGTGTCCTTACCCATCCTCTTAAGCAATTTAGTTTTTTAAATTTCCCTGTGGCTGTTGGATGATGGTGTCACATGGCACGAGGCCATAAACAAAGACAAGAATCCTTACTGAGAGAGACTTTTCTAAACCCCGTGTTTACCATAAATCAAATAGCAGCTGCTTTCTTTATGAGTCACGCCTTTGCGTCTGGTCTCAATGTCTTGTTTCTGGTTTTTGCCTGCCCGTGCAGGTTCGCGTGCTGGCCGAGAATGGCCCACAACTGCAGTGTTTCAGCCCCACTCAGAAGGGGTTTACACACCGTAAATGATCAGGCAAAACCCCTCTCTCCCCGGTTTCCCTCGTCCCCTCTCTACTCTCTTTTCTGCGCCTCTGTATGCATATGCATTTGATTGCCGAAACAGTGCTGAGTGTGAGTGACTGCAGCAACTTAATAAGCTATGATTTGAAGGTCTAAAGACATCAGGATGTCAAGGTTCAACCTGGGCTAAATGTGGATTAAAGTGAGTTTCTATTAGCCTGATAATTGGACTGAATTGTCATTTTATTTTCACTCCATTATCTAATCTGACAATGCGTTCGTCTTACTTATTCTCTTTCGGGAGGTAAGGGTTCATTATGCTCTAACCAATCAGGGAAACAGTGAGCACAGCACCAGACCTATTTGAATCACTGAAAAAAAGCGGAGATGTGGGCAGTGATTCAAAGATGCGGAGCTGGGCTGGTTTTTAGTTGTTCAACTGTTACTGTAACAGTGTCTTTTTCAGTGTTGAGCAAGTACTAACTAAACACTGGCACAGAGCAATTTACATTTATGTTGAAACAACATTTACATGTTACCTAGATGCTGCACTTGAGTCAGATTTTGTCACGCTTTAACCCAGCCATCTAGATGTCTTTTGACCTGCAGATCACTGAATCACTGGGAATTATTCAGAATTGAATGAGTAAGTGAGCGTGAGCAATAAATAGATGAATAAATATTTTTCTTTAGTGAATGAGTGAGTAAGAAACTGTTGGCAGATTATTCATGGATTAATGAAGAGGCAACCCCTTTTTCTCCGTCATCTCCTCTGTCTCTGTGTCTGTGTATTTGGTGTGTGTGTGTGGGCATGGGCGCTGCACTTTTCCCTCTCCTCTTTCCTCACAGCAAAGCCGCATGTGGGCCGCTGCGTGCGCACTTTTCCTCGAGGCTCAAGTCATCAGCGTTGAAACAAATCCAAAAGCGTTCTCTTTCCCCTCAGCTAGTAGGTTTTTTTTCCTTAACATTCCTCCCACAGTCTGCGGTGTGCCGAGAGTGATGCCAAATGAGATGAATAGAGAAAATGCTCTTTGTTGCTCCTTATGCTCATCCCCTCTCTCTGTCTCTCTCCCCAGGCTGCTGTTTTGTCACGTTTTATACAAGGAAAGCTGCCCTTGAAGCCCAGAATGCACTGCATAACATAAAGACCTTAACAGGGGTGAGTGTGTGTCCTCGATTCTCCTCTGCCTACTTTCTCCACTAATCACATGCTCACAGCAGTACCCTGAGGCGGCTCCGCCCCAACCTCTGTGTGTGTGTGTGTGTGTGTGTGTGTGTGTGTGTGTGTGTGTGTGTGTGTGTGTGTGTGTGTGTGTGTGTGTGTGTGTGTGTGTGTGTGTGTGTGTGCGTGCGCATATGTGTGTGTATATGTGTGTGCGTGTGTGTGCACATGCGTGTGCGCATGCGCCTGTGTCTGCACTGGAATGTACATCAGCGCACGTGTGTGTATATGTGTATATGTGTGTGTGCGTGTGCGCATGCGCCTGTGTCTGCACTGGAATGTACATCAGCGCACATGTGTGTGTATATGCGTGTGCGTGTGTGCGCCTGTGTGTGCGCGGGAATGTACATTGGTGTGTCGCACTGCTGCCACGGTGCATTTGCAAGCATGTGTGAGCAGATTAGAAACTGTCTGTTAGAGTTAGTTTGTGAAACAAAGTGCAAACTGTTGAGTTGACGAGTGGAGAAGCACGTGTTAAAAGGTACCCTCTAGAATTTTCTCGTAAACAAATACAGTTCTCGATCTCACAGTGTTATCCACAGAAGCCTCCATATCATTGTTGCAACCATCACTGGTTCGCAGTCGTGACGCTTGCGTCAAGGCGGAGCTCGCTCTTCCCCCTTGGAAAGGGTTGAAGCAGCTCGTCATTCAAATTCCTCCTCTCACTTTACTCAGAGAGCTTCTGTCTCTCCCCTGGCAGCTAGCGCAAATGCCTAGCTTAACAGTCCCACTGGCCGAGCTAACACCTTGGTCACTGGACAGCCCCGGCACCCAGGGCACAACTCGCGTTGGTCAGTGGCTAACGGCCTACTCTGCACCATAGAGTGGGCTCAGAGAGAATATGTTAGCAGTCACCACACAACTAGCACCGCAGTTAGCCGACCGAGCTAACAGCGTTAGCTACTGTTCACGGCCACCAAGCCAGGTATCACAAGTGCTGGCCAATATAACAGCTAGGTCCACATGGCATGCAATAGCTGCCTTACCCCGTTAAAAGCATCCGCGAAAAGACTGCACTTGCCCACCCAGGCTGGCTGCACCAAGCTTCCCTAACATGGCAGACAGCAAACCACAACCCAGAGCTAGTCCCCGTGGCTGCTAAATCTAAGGTTCGGACGCTCATAGTGTGTGTTTTGTGCCTCGGGCTCCAGAAAGCCCAAGCGGTAATATCAACAGTGGGTTCATGTGAACACTATGCTCGCTTTCCCTTGAAGTGTCTCCATCACAGGCAAGCCTGCCAATGACGGTTCTAGTTAAGGCTTCCATTAAGTGCATTGAGACGGGCCCACCTGGTGCCAGCTGGGGTGCCCAGTGTATTTATTTCCGAGGGACCAGGAAGGGACCAGGACCAGGAAGCTGCACTGAGTAGCCGCAGACTCCACTTTATACATTTCCCCTGCTGGCCCTGATTTCCCTCACACCAATATGAGTGAGGGGAGAAGCCTAAACTGATGCTGATCGCTCCCATGTTGAAGAGGAGCTATTTTTGATAGCAGAGATTGTCCCACTTCTGTGGAGCCGGCCATGGCCACTTCCACTATGCCAGGACCTAGTTTCCTAGGCCAGGGGCCAGATTTTTCATCCTCATCAAGGCCTCGCCCTATGGGCTTGGCCCATGACAGGTCAAATCTAAATGCAATGGAACTTTCCCTGTCCACAAGATTGTATGAAAGCAAATGGGGGGTGAGTGGCGTGAGAAATCTCCAGTGATTTCAGACAGTATTCACGCATTATCAGTACATGCGCAGTGCACCCAGTTCGTGCAACATGATTCTAAGGTAACGCTCAGCCCCTTATCCTGCCCAAAAATCATGCCCATAAATCCCTCACTTTCGTGTTCTCCCTTTGGGTTAGGGGCATTTTACCCTCCCTTTTCCTCTCCTGAGCATGGGCGCCTGTATACTCCCTGTCCTGTGAGAGCTCTACATGCTTATATTGAAAGGACAAGAAGCTTTAGGAAGTCTGATCAGTTGCTTGTTTCATGGGCTGAGCCCCATATGGCTAAGTCCCTCCGTTAGTAAGCAGCGCCCCTCCCTTTGGAATGTGGAAGTAATTGATATGGCCTACACCAGCAAAGGACTACAACCCCCAGCTAATGGCCCTTTTTATTACATTAGGGAAATGGCAACTTCCTGGGCCCCGTTTAGGGGTGCAACTAGCAAGGAGATATGCGCAGGCCAAGGTGGGCTTCACCTTCGCTAGGTTTCCTAAGTTGGATGTCGCCGCATCATCCATGGCGCACAGCATCCTGTGTTTAGGCTTAAACTGACATCAGACATCACAAGATGTTAGTCAGTCATAAAGACAAGCTTGTCTGGCAATACGGGAGTCTGCATATACCCATAGTGAGACACTGAAACAGATGTTTGAAAGACAACCTGAGGTTACTTATCCCATAACCCCTGTTCTCTGATAACATGGGTGAGATGTTTCACCATAACACCCTCTTGGCGTAAAGTGAGGAAGAGGTGGCCTTATCTGGAATGGGGAGTAAAGCTGCGTCAAGCCCTTTTATAAAGGGATATGGGGGGGGGGGCTCTAAGCTCTGCCTTGACACAAGTATCATGACTGGAATAATGATATGGAAGCTTCTGAGGATAACACTGAGCGGGCATTGGGCATTGTGAGACATCTCACTCGTGTTATCAGGGGGTTACAGGATGAGTCACCTCAAGTTTTGTTTACGTTCATTGTTTTTTTTTAAAAAGGTGTGTCTTTTCCCAAAGCCTGAAACCATGGGTAAAGCGTTTCCTACCCCTGTTTTGCATGTGTGAAGAGTTTTGTCTGACTTATGCATAATAGTGGATCACAGGTCACTGCAAAAAAAATCAGTTTGATTGTTATACATATGATTTTTCATACCTTTGCCATAATGTGATATACATATGTATCAATAGAAAGAAAATGGTTATTGAATTGTATCCCAGCCCAACTGATTAAATATTTTAGGATCTAAATATATTTAAAAATAAATCACTAAAATGAGCACTATGGCAGACTTAATATCCTGCTCAAAATTCCACTATTAACCATTAAATTTATGAACCAAATCTTTATAACCAAATGCACATTAATCATGTATAAAATCATCTCAGCGCACAGTATATTTGCATTATCGCCCTCTGCAGTAGCGTGTGTCGCATCTGCTTGTGCTCAGACCGTGCACGTTCGGGTAGAGTGCCGCTGTTGGTCAAAAACACTTTAAAAATAAGTGTTCGCTCGTTCGCTTCCATCTGTTTCTGCCTGTCTGGGCACTCTTGTGTAGCCCATATTACAAAGGAGTGGGTCGATGCTGTGGCATTGCCTTTCATGCTGCCTACTCCATTCTCCAATATTGTCCCCTCCTATAGCCCAGGAGAGCAATAGAGGAAGTGGGCTGGAGCTCGCTCGCTCTCTCGCTGTTTTAGCCCCGGGTGGATGTTTAGAGGCCCCCAGATCCCTTCTGCTCGGGCTATTGGCTTCCGCACCTCTCTCCTTGGCCGTGCTGGCTAACTGGAGTCTCATCAGTTGAGCGCCTCTACGCGCATGCTTCTGTCACTTGGATCGGTGGATAGCCCTCCTGGGCAGGACAGGGCGGATGCTGCGATTCCCACAAGAACTGTACGTGGGATTTTGTGCTCAGATTCCCGATTCGGAGTCAAGCTTGTTGTTCTGCACAGCATCACCGTGTTAATTGCTTGTGGAATAAGTATGTTAAATTTGGTCTGTTTTGCTGCGCCGTGAGAGTTAGTCACTTATCCCTTGTTGGAGGTGTGAAACAGCCCTGGGGAAGGCACGTACTGCAGCAGTTTCAGGATTATAGGAACATGAAATCGCCTTCTTGTACACCATAACACTCCCCTCCCTCTATTCTGTCTGGTCATCCCTCCTCCTCACTAGCTTCTCTCTCCTGCAGCATCTGTGGTTGTTATGTTTACAGCTTTTTGAAGTCAAGTACCAATAAATTTAGATTGTAGTGGCTGGCAAGGGCGTAGGTTTGGTTTCAGGGGTGCAGGAAGCGCGATAAAGTCAGAGATTCTTCGGCCTTGAACAAAAAAAACAAAAACAAAAAAAACGCACCTATATAAATGCTATTTTCTGCAATTATTAACATTTTGTCAACCTAATAAGACATTATGATGAAACTGGTTGTTATGTTTTTCATAGCAATAGGAGTCTAACATAAAAGAATGTAAATTCTTCTATTATTGATGCACGTACTATATGAGAAAATGAAACCATAAAATAACCAGCTGCGCAATTTAATGTTTTACTGGGAGAACTGGAGATTTCCAGTAAACTCATTTTAGTTCTCAGCAGTGCAGAAAAGCTTCTGAGAGGAGGCAAAATGAAAACTGTCAACACTGGGCATTGATCAACAGCACAATATATGCGTAATTAAACTGCGTCATATATCATGTCAGAGCTGGAAAACACTGACTGGCTGACAACTGATTTTTAATAAAAGTCCAGTGCTGACAGACAGATATGGTTTTAAGCCTGATA
The DNA here is from genome assembly GCF_016859285.1 of Xiphias gladius. Classification (NCBI taxonomy): domain Eukaryota; kingdom Metazoa; phylum Chordata; class Actinopteri; order Istiophoriformes; family Xiphiidae; genus Xiphias; species Xiphias gladius. Next base: position 3,203,168 of record NC_053401.1, on the reverse strand, counting down.
TACACACGATAAAAACAGTAAACTCCCAAAAACTCACTCGCAAAAACACTGAATAAATAGGGACATAATACTGCATCATTTACGTGGTTTGCAAAGGCTTTGTTTATAATTTATAATTACAATAAAAAATGGCCTGAAAAAGGTGAAGGGAAGAAGTCAGACAGAGACGGGAAAAAAACAAATGATGAGGATGCTGAATGAATTGCTCAACGAGGCGAGTCAAGACAAAAGGAGAGCAGATATAGAGAGGGATAAATTGAGCTGGTTAGCAGAGGTGATGGGCAGATGGACAGGAAAAAGGTGGAGTAGGGCACTCCAGCACGCTCGAGGGCAAAGCAGTAAATGGGCTGCAGTTAAAAACCAATACCTGCTTATTAAGTTCCCCACTCTCCGGGCTTGTAAAAAGCCACCGGAACAATGTTTGTATTGCCAGTCTTCCCCTCCCTCGTTCTAGCTCTCCTTCCAAAACCAAGGCCCTGACAGGGAGAGGTGCGATCCGCGCGAAACGCTGGACGGGGGCCAAACTCGAGAGAAGGGCGTGGGTATCGGCAGCACCGACTGGCGGCCATGTTGGTTTGGGGCGGAGGCAGTTGAGCGGGGGCATTAAATAAAGGTGCGTCTGTGGTGTACGTGAGGAACCTTTCCCACTACAGCGCTCAGCGAGGGGATGAAGGTGATGAGAGCGAAGGATTGGGGTACAACGCTAGAGGAAAAAAAGAAACAACAACAACAGCGGCACTGCTTGTTGCCTCTCTGCCAGCTCCCAGCCTTTCCACATCTCACTCTCTCTCTCTCTCTCTCTCTCCCTCCCCGTACCTCTTCGGCCTCATCTGCTGAAGATTTGCCAGCGACCTGGCAGCGCATGTGTACCAAATGTATGTATATGCGATCTTATGCGTGCACAAAGTGTATATTCGCGTCAGCTCCAGACCTGTCTGTCATACTTCAGTGATGCAGTCATTTTTCCACCACACATGCAGGTCAGAACAGCAACTGGTTGTATTACTAAGGCTTCCTGTTTTCATTTTCACGGATTTTTATCAAAACATGCCCAGCTTTTTTGTACATGGAGCAGATTGGTCCCATCACAACCACAAGTTATTGCGTCTCCGGCTGTAGGAAGACACTGATCACTGCAGTTTCCAGTAAACAAGGTCATCCTGTGATGACTGTGGCTCAGAAAAGCTTTCGGTTCCAGAAGAATCTCTGGAAGTAAACAAGCTGTCATTACTGCTGTGGTTTCTAACTGGTAACCCAGCGCAGCACGACTGCAGTGTATGTAAAGGAGTTCACTTTTGTACAGCTTTTGCAATGAAATATGTCAAAAACTTGTCCCCTTCTACACTTGGGTTTCTGTACAGATTAAGCAAACAAGGCTTAATATGTCATTTAATTGAGCTCCAGAGGATCTTGGAGGCGTATTGTGTTACCCTCGTACGGAGCCGGGCTAGCCGTTCCCTTACTTCCAGTCTTTATTTATAAGTTAAGCTAACTGGCTGCCGGTGGTAGCTTCATATTTACTGAACAGACATTAAAGTGATTTCTGCCTTCTCATCTAACTCTCTGCAAGAAAGGGAATTAGTGCATTTCCCAAAATGAGAAACTGCTCATTTATAATGGTGCTGACGCAGCAGTAATCTGTATTCAAACATCTGAAAAACTTTAACTTATCATTAAAATTTTCACTACCACTGCACAACTGAGAGTTTTGTCATTTTTAAACCAGATATTTTTTATATTTAGCTGAGAGATTTTTCCGTCCCGTGTTGTGTCTTTGTTCCACTTTTCTAACTTCATCTATTCAACTCTTGCTCCGTCAGTGCAACCCGCACACGTGACAATAAAGCTTTACATCGAATTCAGTTCATTCCTCCAAACATGCGTGATCTCCGAGTCACACAAGAGAAAAAAAACGGCATTCAGTTTGACTATGCCAACTGCAGTAATAGCTGTGGTACAGCACATAAATCAGCTGGTGGGCACATCTATAGTAAGTAAAAAGAAAATAAATAATTTGCCAGGTTTTTTTTTCTCAATAAAAAAGCAAAAATATTGAGTCATCTGCATGACATACGCATGGAGTCTTTTCGGTGAAGACGGGTAAGAAAAGAACAACAGCTTTCACTGAAGTTGTTTCTAATGACCCGCTAATGAAGCTCTAGGGGGGGTGCAGACAAAGTGTGTGTGTGTGTGTGTGTGTCTGTGTCTGTGTCCGTGTCTGTGTGCACGTCTGTCTGCATGCACAGGAGTTGCCTGGAGAGCCATGTGTTCATCTCTCCAGCTCTAATAGCACTAGTGAGTACTAAATACGCTGCACACACACACACACACACACACACACACACACACACACACACACACACAACACCCCTAACATTGCCCACCTATCGTCGAAAAACATGCCCTGTACCCCTGGAGTGATTTAAAGCCATAACACCCAACCCCCGCTGCACGGACTGATCCACACCCCCGCATGACTCTTTAACACACACACACACACACACACACACACACACACACACACACACACACACACACACACTTATACACATATTTTTTATGTGCACACAAACATATGCCCCGGCACAGCCTGAGTTTATTGCATTACTTTTTTTTTTTTAATTTCCCCTTCCTGATCCACTCTACCCTCCGCGCTAACACAACACACACGCTGAGACACACATGCACCAGCAGCAACACGGGGCGAGTTAAAGCCTGTGAGCCCGCCTGTCAAACAAGGTTGTTTGAGATTTTCCACTAAATTGAACTCTTTCATTAGTGGCTGACAGATGTCTAAATGCCCGTCGTCTCCCCTCTTTCCCCCCGTCCCTCCCCTCCACGCCTGTCGAGAGGGGGCCCCGGGGCCGCTGTTCCCCGTCTGAAGCTGGGTGAAGGGGATGGAAAGATGGAAGGATGAAGGAAGGGGGTTGAAGCTAATCTAGGACGTGTCCTCTGGAGTGCCCTCCAGCTTGGAGAAGTTCCGTCCTTTATCCTGGTTTTCTTTCTTTTTCTCACTCCCTCTACCTCACCGCACTCTCTCCACACCCCACACCCCCCCCTCTCTTTCTCTTTCTCTTTCTCTTTTGTCCTGTTGAATCTCTCTTTTCATCTTTCTCCCTCTCTATCTCATTCTCTCTTTGAGAAAAAGGTTGAAAAGCTCTTTGATTCACAGTTTCTCTCAAGGATATTTCATTCCGACAGTAAGGTGGAGGGGAGGAAAGAGGGAGGATGATCAGGGTACTTGGTGGGGTGTGTGGAGGGCGGGGGGGAGGCAGGTGGGGTAGTTGCAAGGGGGGGCTTCAGACGTGATCAGTCGAGCCCCGTCCTCCATGTGGGCGGATCAGAGCGTTTGTCGAGCGCCAAGTGTGATAAGGAGCGTGGGGCTCATTAAAAGCTACCGTTGGACTGAGACCACACACTCACACACACACACACACACGCACGCACGCACACACACGCGCCCACACTCACACTCACCCGCACACACGCAGGTCCCCACCTCCCTTACCTTTCGGCTGGCGAGATAATTAGTGACGCTCTGCTGCCAGAATACAGGCACGAGGTTGTGTGTATTCGTGCAACCAAAGACACATCAAAAGCCCCCATCAAAGTAAGTGTGATCTCCTGCGAGGTTAAGGTTTAAAAAGCGGCACTTTAAAATCCAAAGACAGAAGTCATTTAATCGGTCATTTATTATTTCAAGTTGGTGGACGGAGCTGCGTATAGCAGCACAGACTGTAAGCGATAATGTGCATTATCATTTTCAGTGATGTGAGGAATCATATTCTTTCATCCAAAAGTCCCCGTGGTCTCGAGACTCTGACTGTTCCGGCCTTTGAAGGGAACTTGCGCGCTCGCCGGAGACACGACGCACCGTAAAACCGTGGCCGCCTTCGCACTGCGGGCCGTAGTGTTTATCGTAACCCGTGGTAAAATCCAGTTTGTTTGACTGATGACGTTCATATTTGAAATGAAGCCTTATCCGATCAGCCCTTTCTGTTCATACCATTGTACTGGAATGTCAGAACTCCTCTCAGGAAAGATTTAGTTAGCCTACTTAGAGCAGGGCTAGCTTCGAACAGCTGCTGCAGCCGGTTCCTGGGGTCCAAATAAAGAGGAACCCATGTGGGCAGACAGACAGGCTGTAAACAAGCCTGCAGTTTGACCAAACTTTTTTGAAAGGCAAACAAAATAGTTTCCCCAATCTGTCCGCTTTTAACATCAATCACACTTTGTGGATCCACTTGGATCCATCACGTTAACCGTAGATGTACTGAATTTAATGAGAGGTTACAGCTGACTTTTCATTTTTACCTCCAGGGACGTCGTTTAGATTATATGACTAAACTGAGGGTTTGTTTAGGCTCATCTGACCAATAGCGCTCCTTCCATGCCGGACTGTTTTGTGCATGATGGCAGTGAACAAACAAAAATATTCTCCTTCTAAAGCTGCAGTATGAATGTAGCTTTTGCTTCATGTGTTAAATGCTGGTTGTATATAACGTGCACTTCTCGAAATACTAAAGATAAACTTCCTTTTGTTATTTTGTTACCCTGCCAAATTGTGCCCCTTAATACCAAAATGTCCTCCCAGCTCACTGCTTATGTTTTAAATCAACTGGGACGAGTTGCACACACTAATATTTTGCGAGAATCCCGCGGTTTATGTCTAAAGATACACAAGTTTTCCACAAAGACGCGTTCACGTTCTTGTTTGGGCATGAAGGCCTTTCAAACTCCACTTAGATCACCTGACACTGATGCTGCCTGAGATGGGAGTGGAATCTGACCCAAACGGCATTGATCAATTCAGTAATCACTACTGAATGCAAACAGAGCAAATCCATCCGTGCGAAGACGCTAGCAGTGAAGTATAAACGGCCGGCACCGGCCCTCACCTACCAGCTAACTGATACCCGGGCAAACGCCTCGGATGGCACAAGTGTGTGTCCTCGGCAAAGGGCTTGTTAGTAGCTCGGGCGAGGGGAGGGATGGCTCGTGTCCACAGCCTGTCGGTCGATGTGTGTTGTTTGTTCAGGTGCGAGCCCATTACACGTATCGCCGCTCTATCACAATGGCTCTCCGCGCTGCACTTAGCCGGCTCGCAGGAAAAAGAGATGAGGTAACTCCCACCGACTGATAGACCGGCAGATTTACTCTCCAGCCCCTTTAAAGTTTTTCGCCATCTCGCCGCACCGCAGACGAGCTCCCATGAAACCTGACCGCCGGAACCGCCCAGGGACCTGGGAAGTATTAGTAGTAGGTGGTGCGAAGCCAGAAACAGCGGAAATATGCCGGTGTATGATATTAAATTTCTCATGTACTAAGTCGTGTGTCATCAAACATTCATGTGTTATAGCCTGGAGGATATTATGCAACAAGCTGAAAGGTTAGACCTCGGACAAGTGGTTTATAAAAAGGCTGACAGCTATTAGAGCAGCATGCACCCATGTTTTAAATATGCGTTTGTGTGTGTGTGTCCTCATCTTTAAATCCTGCTCGGCTGCTCACAGATAATTTAAGTCCAGAAAAACAACAGTAGCTCATTCATTGCAAACACCACACACACACACACACACACACACACACACATATATCTATACACACCACCATTCCCACAGCGGTGTCATTACAGAGGCTCATTATCGAAATCAATTCAATTAAAGGCCGTAATTGCTGTAGTGAAGCCCAAATGCTATCACAAACACTGCTGAAGGAAGACAAACTTCATCGATGCGCCAACCCTCGGAGTGTGTGTGCCGTGTGTGTGTGTGTGTGTGTGTGTGATGTCCTCATCTTTAAATCCTGCTCGGCTGCTCACAGATAATTTAAGTCCAGAAAAACAACAGTAGCTCATTCATTGCAAACACCACACACACACACACATATATCTATACACACCACCATTCCCACAGCGGTGTCATTACAGAGGCTCATTATCGAAATCAATTCAATTAAAGGCCGTAATTGCTGTAGTGAAGCCCAAATGCTATCACAAACACTGCTGAAGGAAGACAAACTTCATCGATGCGCCAACCCTCGGAGTGTGTGTGCCGTGTGTGTGTGTGTGTGTGTGTCCTCATCTTTAAATCCTGCTCGGCTGCTCACAGATAATTTAAGTCCAGAAAAACAACAGTAGCTCATTCATTGCAAACACCACACACACACACACATATATCTATACACACCACCATTCCCACAGCGGTGTCATTACAGAGGCTCATTATCGAAATCAATTCAATTAAAGGCCGTAATTGCTGTAGTGAAGCCCAAATGCTATCACAAACACTGCTGAAGGAAGACAAACTTCATCGATGCGCCAACCCTCGGAGTGTGTGTGCCGTGTGTGTGTGTGTGTCCTCATCTTTAAATCCTGCTCGGCTGCTCACAGATAATTTAAGTCCAGAAAAACAACAGTAGCTCATTCATTGCAAACACCACACACACACACACATATATCTATACACACCACCATTCCCACAGCGGTGTCATTACAGAGGCTCATTATCGAAATCAATTCAATTAAAGGCCGTAATTGCTGTAGTGAAGCCCAAATGCTATCACAAACACTGCTGAAGGAAGACAAACTTCATCGATGCGCCAACCCTCGGAGTGTGTGTGCCGTGTGTGTGTGTGTGTCCTCATCTTTAAATCCTGCTCGGCTGCTCACAGATAATTTAAGTCCAGAAAAACAACAGTAGCTCATTCATTGCAAACACCACACACACACACACATATATCTATACACACCACCATTCCCACAGCGGTGTCATTACAGAGGCTCATTATCGAAATCAATTCAATTAAAGGCCGTAATTGCTGTAGTGAAGCCCAAATGCTATCACAAACACTGCTGAAGGAAGACAACCATCGGCGCGCCAACCCTCGGAGTGTGTGTGTGTGTGTGTGTGTGTGTGAGTGTGTGTGTGTGTGTGTGTGTGTGTGTGTGTGTGGTCGATCGTACGGTCTCGGTCACCGATATTGAATCCCGACTGCGAGGGCCATCTGTCCGACTTTGACCCAGCAGCTCACCGTCACACCTTCAGGGAGGAGGGAGGAGAGAGAGTGTGTGGTTGCCGTCCGTGTGTGTGTGTGTGTGTGTGTGTGTGTGTGTGTGTGTGTGTGTGTGTGTGTGTGTGTGGTCGATCGTACGGTCTCGGTCACCGATATTGAATCCCGACTGCGAGGGCCATCTGTCCGACTTTGACCCAGCAGCTCACCGTCACACCTTCAGGGAGGAGGGAGGAGAGAGAGTGTGTGGTTGCCGTCCGTGTGTGTGAGTGCGTGCGTGTGTGTGAGGGAGAGACACAGACAGGGGGAGAGAGAGAGAGAGAGAGAGCGAGAGGCGTTTGGTACCATACAGTATGTGTGCTCCCCAGTTTTTTGGCACACGCACCCTGGTCATATGAACTTGGCTGTTGCTTTGAAGGTGCCAACTGCTGGCTAAGGGCACGCACATAGGCTTCATATACACACTCCTTCCACAACACACACTCATTCTATTCCCGGCGTGAGCCTCAAGTTAGTACCCTGGCTCCAGGACAAGTCGACCTCTGACCTTTTAAGCGCCGGGGCATTCCTGGGCGACGTCAGCGGGTGATAGGAGGCGACAGCGGCTAACGTTAACCCAAGAGCAGCAGTTAACATTTGGGGAGTGTAGGGTTTCCTGTACTCGATGCACCGGGAGGGACTATTTAACGGCCAGTCGATGGGGGGGGGGGGGCGCTTGGCACATACACCTCCTAAATGCCGGCGAGGTTGCCGGGAGTCTCTGTACATGATGAAAGATAAAAAAGCTGAAAGGAAAAGAGGCGGGTTAGCGGGTGACATTTCGTCATCTAGTCCGACAGATAGACACCTCGTCTCAGTCTCCAGCCAGGAAGGGGACTGGGGGGGTTGTGTGTGGTTAAAGAGACTGTCCAATAAGTGGAAGGTCGTAAAATCCATCCTGGCTGCCCGCTGCACTCTGATCCCTCCGCTGTAATGTGGACCTTATGGTTCCACTCATCCGTAAATATCTTCTGGTGATGGTTGGCTAAGCTAATCCTGCATAGCCACATCTTTGCCTTGTCATGCTCACGGAAAAAACCAAAAGCTGAATCACTTCTGTATTAATAACATATCACATATCAAAAAACTGTTTGAAATGTGGTGACAGACCCACGAGGAACTGCTTTGTCCTGCTTTAGCTCACTGGTTTTGGTTTCTCACAGCACATTAGCTCAGCACCAGGCAGCAGACAGACAAGGTTAGCGACTTTCGTCCGGCGCCTCAAAGAGGCAGATGTTTCTCTCAAGAGAAAGTGGAGGCCAAAAAACAGAGCGAGAGGAAGAGCGCATATCAGACTTACATTTGTCAGCTGGACAAAAACAGTAGGCAACTGTTTTCTAACAAATTAGCCATACAACAACACAATAAGGGAATTTTATGTCAGGTTTATGTGTTTTTCAGCTTGTTGTGTAGTTTCTCCTCCCCCCAAGTGGCCATATATCCCATTAGCGCAGTTTTAAACCGAAATCCCTTCCTCTCCCCTGGCTAGAGCCTCTGCGCCGCCAGCTAGCAGCAGTGACTCAGTGACCATTCCCCGGGTTTTCTGTCCGCGTTTTACGTTAGATGAGTCCCTACCGCTGTCCAGTACAGTAAGATAACCCCCCCTCGCGTGGCGATGCGTCTCCTAAATGAAAACAAATAGACTACTTTGGGCAACTTTTCAAAGCAATAGAAGTTCTATATAGAGCTCGTTTGGTTAGTATTCAACATCTACAGCTTCCAGGAGGCTTTGACAGTCTGTCAGTGGTAAAACTCACAGGATATAAAAGAAATAATAAGGTTGATAAATAGAACGGATGACTTTGCCGTGGTTCTGGAGCAGCCAAGAGGAGTTGTTATTCTCAGCAATGTAGTTCTTTGAAAAAAGGAACAACATGGCGGCCTAGCAACTCATTATCAGCAAAGTGAGCGGTGACTTTCAGTTTGTCCATTAATACGTGAATTAAATGTTAAGCGATTTTCAAAGGTGTCCATTTATCACGCGTTTCACAGCAGCGCCCAATGTGACTAATCAGAACTGAACTATGCAGGTCGTTACGAGGCAATTCAGGTGCTCTAAATATGATTAAAAAGGAAATGGTGACACTTTGCTTCAAGTGCGCGGCGGATGCACTCCGAGCAGATAACAAGCCCCGCAAAGCACAGACAGACTTGTGCTACGTAATAATCAAACATCGAGGAATTAACATTCAATTTAACTTTCTGTCATAAGTGTATTCATCTCATTTCTTTCTTATTTTGTAAATCATGTTCCGATTAATTATTATGCAGTGGCTTAGAGTGGCTCATGAGGACCACTTCAGTTTACCAAAGAAAACACTGACTCGGCTCTCGGAAGAGCAGAGAAGAAGTGAGTAAAAAAAAAAATGGGGGTTTTTTTTTTTTGGGAGAGGAGGAAGAATTAACCCTCATGTAGGATGTAGAGGGTAAACAGGAAGTAGATTAAACAGCCTACTGACTAGACAGACAGATTTGCAAAGCTAAATGCCAGCGCAGCATCAAGCCGCCTGCACACATGGCTTTACGTCGTGAAGTTTTTGTTTCTCTGTGCCTTTTATGAGCCTGAGCGCGGCGAGGACTTAGTAGTTTTACCGGGCTCCTGCTGAGCGCATAATGAATGGCAGACTGCGGCTGCGGGCCTGCCAGGCACGAAGAAGCAGCGCTGTGGAATTGTGGGGTAGCGGAGGAGAGTCTCGCTTTGTGGGTCTCGGCGGGAGCCCGCTCAGATCAAACATGTCGACAGTGCCTCCGCCCGCCAGGCATTTCTTGGTAGATAGACCTGAGGAGGAGACGCCTGAAAGCCAGGCAGAGTTTTTGTACCTGCACGGGGGTGTGTGTGTGTGTGTCTGTGTGTGTGTGTGCTGTTTATGTTTGTATACACGTGTGGGTGTGTAGTTGTGTGCGTGTGTGTGTGTGTGTGTGTGTGTGTGCGTACATGGCAGCTTTTGGCAGTGTTTTTCAGGAGTGAATGACGGCAGCACGGCGGATGCTGTCGTTGCTTTTGTTTTTTCGTTTTTTTGTCTTTTGCCTTTAGAGGACAGACTTTGAAATGGATTAACAAGAGCTGACTTGATGTGACTTCCAGGTTTGCTTTGACATGACTTTCCTCCTTTTGATGTGGCTTCAACCCAAATCTCACACACACACACACACACACCTCCTCCTCCTTCTCCATGTCCCTGCATTTGTCCTTGCGTTAGTGATACTGTACTGAAACTGCAGCCTGAAGGGTTTTCTGTCTGTCCAGTGTCTTTAACCCTCTTCCCTCCTTCTGATCTCTGGTGATGGTCTTCCTCTCACCACGTCTCTGTCACTGTCTGTTATTTTTTCCCCTTTTTTATTTATCACTTTCTTTCTTGCTTCCTTGTCTTTATTTCATCATATATTTCTTTTTTTCTTTAATTCTGTCTTTCTTTCTTTCTTGTCCTTCATGTAGACATTTGCAGCTGGCGTGTACTGCAAACTACAAGTTAAAACACGCATCCATCACTGACTTTCATTGTAATATCCTTTTTACTTTCTTATTTCTTTTCATATTTAAGTTTTTTTTTGGCCTTACCTTTTTCTTTTCTCTCACATTGTAGCCTTTCTCTCTGTCCTTCTTTCTCTCTATCTTGTTTTCAGTACACGCAGACCTTTCTGACTGAAATTCAAGGCGTTCCAGAGTCACACCTTAATTTTTGTAGTTTCTTTCCGTCTTTCTACCATTTTCCTTTGTTACTTTTAGTTTTATCTCTCTTTCCGGACGCCCAGACATTTGGAGCTGATGTACACGACACGACACAGTTTTCATCTTCTTTCTAATATTAGTTACTTCCTTCTTTCTTTCCTTTCCCTGTACTTTATGCAGCCGAAATGCATCACAAACCTCAAGTCAAAGTGCTCAAACGTCAACACTGAATTACTCTTAGATTTTTTGTGCATGCATAAAATCCATCACAAATTGCAACTTCAGAATCGGGAAATTCTTCTGGTTGTCAAAATGAGCACAGTTTTTTGGGTTTTTTTGGGTATTTTTTGGTTGTTTTGTTCCTGTTGTTTGCCTTTTTTTAAGGGGGTCAGCAATGGTTGACTCTTGAATCTGCAGCGTGCAGTGTGCGGTTTACAGAGTGCTTTGATTCGTTCTTCCATTCTGTCTTTCTTTGTTTCTTCCTCCTCCACCATTGACTGCCCCCATCAGGCATATTCGGGAACTAACCAGCGGACATACTGGATGTGTGCGAGTGTGTGTCGGGTAGAAGAGGAAGAAAAAAAAAAAAAAGCAGAGAGTGAAGATGATAAGGAAGACAGCAAGAGGGAGAGAGTTGGGATAAAGGTGTATGATAGAATTGGAAGATCAAAGCGTTCTGTCACAGCGTGACTGAGCCCAGGGGCGTTATGGGTAAGACAGGGCACATACACACTCCTACGGACACACACACACACACACACACACAGACACACTTATGCACACGGACACACACACACACACACACTCACTCATGGCTGGTATTTGACTTTGAGTGTGATTGATACAGGGCTAGATTTGGAGAATCACTGTCATTCGTCTCTCTGCAGATCAAACAGCCACATAATCTGCCATAAAGGAAAGAGGGATGGAAGGAATAAAAAAAGGGACAGAGGAGGAGAGACTGCAGGGATGGGGGGGTGACAAAGCCTTCTCATCTGTGAAGTGTTTTCTTGTTTTCCATTAAAAAAAAAAAAAAACCCACCACCTTAAAAACACGTCCATCATTCAGCTCCATTAAACCGCTTCTTGGGCTCATCAGAGAGATATCCAGTATCTAAAAAGATACGTTTAAATGCAGGCATTAGAACCCATTTGCACCTGGTGTGAACATGCAATCTGTGCGGATGCCATTTTTCAGATGCAGACTGTTAAAGGGGCGTTAGAGATGGATTGCTGGCTGCTAAGACCACCTCGGAAGGGGGGCACAGGGATGAAGTTTCCATGCGTCCGAGCAGAGACCAACCGTTCATGTGGTCGGGATTCCATTTTAGCGGCAATGTAGCCAGGTTGAGCTATTTTAAGTTATGTCAGGTGGAGCCCGGACTAAAATAACAAGTCAACCAAGTCTAACTAGAAAAATGAAGCCGCTGCTAACTAAATTAGCACAAAATTAAAGTTGCAGTAGTAAAGGAACTTGAGGAAGTGCAATGACAAGGCTACGACAGCGCTTAAATTACATATCTACACCCCCCGATTTTCAAGTGTGACAGGCAGACCAGCGCTAGCATCTCAACCCTAAGCAGTAATCAGCAGTTGTTGAGCAGTGTGTGTGTGGCTGAGAGATGAGCGAGCGATCGGGCGAGTGACTCAGTGAGTGAGCGAGCGAGGGAGCGGCCGTATGACAGGCAAAATCTTTTTCTCATTCATAGTTCATTCAGAAAGGTCGCCTGGCTTGTTATTAGCTAGCAGCTAAAATGTGTTCAGCACAAGCTATTTAGAAACGTTAAGCTGAGACTGCTTGTTCTTCTTCTTCTTCCTCTTCTCTGTCTTGGACTTTATTTTTCTTCTTGGCCTTCTTCCTGTTCTTCTTCCTCTACTGCTTCTCAGTTTTTCCCTCTCTCTTGCTCTTGGTCTTCTTTTTTTTTTTCTTTTTTCTCCCCTTGTTCTCGATCTTTCTCACGCTCTTGAATGTGGTCTCGGTCCCGTTCTTCCTCTTGTTCTTCTTCTTCTTCCTCTTCTCTGTCTTGGACTTTATTTTTCTTCTTGGCCTTCTTCCTGTTCTTCTTCCTCTACTGCTTCTCAGTTTTGGTCTTCTTTTCTTTTCTTTTTCTTTTTTCTCCCCTTGTTCTCGATCTTTCTCACGCTCTTGAATGTGGTCTCGGTCCCGTTCTTCCCCTTGTTCTTTATCTTCCTCTCCCAGCGTTTCTGGCACTTATCAAACCACATCAGGTGCCATACCACCACCTTCTGGACTGAAGTGTTTTAGGGCTTACCCAGATTTGTGTCTGGTATGGGAAACTAGTTGCACTCGCATTCCTTACCTGGGAAACAAAGACGCATTTACAGCACATGTAAATGAATGTGTATTGAATCATATCTGGATTTAATTTGGGTATAAGACAACTGAGATGACAATGAGAAATGCAGCATATGTCTGGCTGTATTTGTGTATGTTTATAAGTAGCATTTAATGTATTTTGTCCTCCTTTTTTCTCTCTACAGATGCACCATCCTATTCAGATGAAACCGGCAGACAGTGAGAAATCTAATGGTGAGTGCCCCCCACCCACACACACACACACACACACACACACATTCTGTATCACACGCACATGCATCAGTAGCCTTTTTCGAATTTGCTTGGTAATAGCTATCTCACCCATGTGTTTGCTCGCTGCCTGACTGGCAGACAGGATGAGGGACTGGGTGGAGAGATGGAGGAAGAGACGTAGAGAGGGATGGAGTAAGAGAGCAATGGGGGGTGGTGGGGGTGGGGAGCTGATATATATATATATATGTATATATATATTTATATGTGTGATGAATTATTAAGATGCTTCAGAAAGGAGGTTGATGAAAAGTTGAATCGTTTTTGGCCCCTGCGGGTGAACCAGCCTCTCTCCCTGTGGCCACTCGCCCGCCATACTTGACATGTTGTAGGCACTCTCCTCTCGCTGCACACACGCACATCGTTGGCTTTTTAATGCATCTGTCACACGCTGCACACACACACACACACACACACACATGCATCAGTAGCCTTTTTCGAATTTGCTTGGTAATAGCTATCTCACCCATGTGTTTGCTCGCTGCCTGACTGGCAGACAGGATGAGGGACTGGGTGGAGAGATGGAGGAAGAGACGTAGAGAGGGATGGAGTAAGAGAGCAATGGGGGGTGGTGGGGGTGGGGAGCTGATATATATATATATATATATGTATATATATATTTATATGTGTGATGAATTATTAAGATGCTTCAGAAGGAGGTCAGTGAAAGTTGAATCGTTTTGGCCCCGTGGTGAACCAGCCTCTCTCCCCTGTGGCCACTCGCCCATACAAACATGCTGTAGGCACTCTCCTCTCGCTGCACACACGCACACGTTGGCTTTAATGCATCTGTCACACGCACACACACACACACATCTGTATCACACGCACATGCATCAGTAGCCTTTTTTGAATTTGCTTGGTAATAGCTATCTCACCCATGTGTTTGCTCGCTGCCTGACTGGCAGACAGGATGAGGGACTGGGTGGAGAGATGGAGGAAGAGACGTAGAGAGGGATGGAGTAAGAGAGCAATGGGGGGTGGTGGGGGTGGGGAGCTGATATATATATATATATATATATATATAATATATATTTTTATATATCATACATACTAAGAGATAGAAGAACAATTACATTAGGGACACAGGATACGAACCTGAAAACAGTCCTTTTTTGTTTATTTCATTGTGTCTTTAAAGAAAGATTTACAAGGTCTGAATTTTGCCGCTCCAGTATTCCAATCTGTTTTTAACTGGTTTAATTCTGACGCGGCAATAAGGCCGGGCGTAGTTCGTCAGGTTCATTACGTTCAGTGGTGTTTGGCCGAGGAAGACTCGGAAGCCGAAAGGCAGAGTCGTTGCGCCATTGGATGCCGCAGCTTTGCGGTAGAGGCAAGGAAAGACGGCGGACACGGTGTCCCGAAACAAAAAGCTGATTTGGTGTCTGTTGTATCCGTTATAAGGTTCTGCTCAATCGCTCAGCTTTAAGGGTCAATTCACCCAAATTGTGAAGGAAAAAAAAAGAAAAAAAAACCCCTGTATTTTCTGACTTGCCTCTGCAGATAGTTTAGGTTTCGGGCCCCTGGGCAACGGTGATAATGATAATTCACCCACGAGTTGGCGTTCTGACATCGCTTGCTGCCGAGCTTTCATTCTCTCCCACTCAAATATAATGAGGATTAATGTGATTTCGGTTTTGTAGCTCAGAAAATCACATTTTAAAAATCTTAACAACTGTCCGTCCTTCCAGGAAATAATTTGCGGTTGCATCTGGATAATTGAGAGACCTCGGTGCGGGCAGTGTTTTTATACCTTCGGTGAAAAATATTTCCCAGTGAATTTTCGGCGATCGTCTGTGAATTATTCAGCGTGGCAGGGCTCAAGAAATCTCAGCAGCTGATATCTGAAAATTTTAGCAAATAAAACTGAAATTATTTGCATGACTGAGTGAGAAAATGTGTGTTTTTGCAATTTGGGTGAACTGACCCTTAAGGCTGAGTAATTGAGCAGAATATGAAAATGGATACTATAAAACCATGATTGTATAAACTGGCCATTTAAATTCAGTTGCAGGTTGTTTAAAAAAAAAAAAAAAGGAGGGGGGGGGGTGGTTCACAAAGTTTTAAAGGTATTTTTCTGACACCTGCAGGAACCCTCTGTGGGCGCGTATTAAATTAACAGGTTTTGCCGTAACTTCACATCGCGGAGAAGTCCTTCTGGCTGACACGCAGACGGATGGAGCAGCATCATAAGCCACCTGCTGTGTCACTGTCCACTGCCGGGGAAATACAATAAAATGACAGTATCCAGCCAAGGCGGAGGAGAAATCCTTATAAAAGCCATCATCCGCTCCACTGAAATATGGCGAAATGCGACTTTATAAGACATAACCGTCGGGGGTAACGATGGTGGAACTTAATAAAGCAGCCGCCGCTCTCAGCCGGGATGGTGAAATATGGAGCAGACCATACGTAACATATCCTTCCCCTAATGGTAATGACCTTTAATATACCCAGTGTTAGAGTCGCTGTAACAGTGACGAATGGCTGCTCAGCAGTTTATTAGTCAGTGGAGGAGATAAAAGAAGAGAAAGAGACGAAGAGACGTACAGTGTAACGGAGAGATAACATTATTGGTAAATCTCGTGCAGTAATTTTTTCTTTTCACTAGACCTTTGTGATTCTTTTCCCTTTTTCTTTTTTTTCCCCCTTCCCGGTATCTGTTAATGTGTTGGGACTCAGCATGAAGCCAATTCTGCTCCAATTCATCCCAGAATGCAAAGCTGACTCCAGATCCTCCCAGAGCCGGCTTTATGAGTCTTATCGCCCGCCCGCCTGCCTGTGCGCCTCGTCCGAAAAAACAGAAACAGTCAATTGTAACGATATCTCCCCTCTTTCTTTTCTATCACCACAGAGTAAATTAATTACATCGCTGTTAGACTTGTGGTAATCTTCCTCTGGAGTGATGCGCATACACACGCTGTGTACAAAGGAGTTAAAGCTTTTTGAAACAACACTTATCTTGGCAGCGTATCCCGACGGTTTGTTTTTTAAACACACAAACAATTCAAACAGCAAAATAAACAAGTGCGCTATTGATTTCCCAGAGTGCAACAGACCGCTTATCTCTTTCGCCTCGCGGTAAGAGCTGACAGTTTCCTCATTAAAAATGAATTGGATTAGCATTACATTGAATGTGGTGGAAACACATAAGCACACACATATTGTTTCTGATTTCACTCTCGGCTTAATTCACACTTAACCTCCCTCACACTCTCTCTCACACACACACACACACACACACACACACACACACACACTCTAAAATACAGCCCAAGTTTCTCACCGTTACCTGCAGCCGTCTCCCATTCCTGGAGATTGCACCTGAGAAGGAGGGATTGTGTCAGCGCAGGAGAAGGTGAGGGGACCCACGGGGGAGAAAAAGGAGGAGGTTAGCGGAGGAAGAGGAGGAGAGGTGGAGGGAGGAAGAGGGTGAGAGAGGACAAGCTGGAGACTCTCAGCAAGCAGTCGGCGTTGAAGTGATAATGAGACATTGATCAGAGCCTCGCAGATGGCATGATGAAATATATGAACTCTGCCTGTCTTCATCTCTCTCCCACTGTCTTTTTTCCTCCCTTCCTTCTTTCTTTGACCATTTCTTTTGATTGTTGTGTTTTGCTCTGTCTCATTCCATTTTTCTGGATTTTACTGTTTTTGTTTCATCTTTTTTTTTTTTTTTTTCCTCCCTCCCTATTTCGCAGTTTATTATCATCGTTACATGTTTTAGAAACATCAGATTCCAGTGCAATGGGAAGCCTGTGCTCTGGCTACCCACATACAATACACAGGGGAAATGTACCGTTAAAAGGAATAGTTCAAGACTTTGGGAAACACGCTTGTTTGCTCGCGTGCTGAGAGATGAATGATGGTAAATATGAGGCTACGACCAGCGGCCAGTTCGCCTAGCTCAGCACGGAGATTGGAACCCGGGGGAAACGGCTGGTAAAAACTAGTGGTTCATTAGACGACTTGGCAAAAAGCTTAGAAGTATACTTCCCAAAATGTTGAACTCTTCCTTTAAAAAGTGATAAGTAAGTAAATGTACAATTCAGAAAAAAAAGCTCAGTAAATACATGCTGAACTATGCAGCGACGGATCTATATACAAAGACCTGTTTTCTACTTTTTCTTCTTCTCGGCCCTGCAGCGGTGGAAGACAGGAAGTTGTTTATTGGCATGGTGTCGAAGAAGTGCAACGAGAACGACATCCGGGTCATGTTCTCCGCGTTCGGACAGATCGAGGAGTGCCGGATCCTCCGAGGGCCCGACGGACTCAGCAGAGGTACGTGTCACTCCGACTCACTCCCGTCCCGCACCCGGCGCGCCTCACGTGAATACGAGCGCCCGGCCGGCCGGCCGGCCTCCGGCAGCCGCCGCAGTTCGCGCGTCGACTTGTCTCATGACTCAAAGTCCTGCAGGACGTGTTTACCTCTGACTGTGTGACAAGAGCGGGCTGGTTGAAGATGGTCTCTGAGCAAATGCCTATATCTCAAGAGTATAAACAACTTTTTTTTACATTAAAGAAACTTTTAATTTTCATGTATCCAAAAAAATCCAGGACTTTATCTGTTTATTTTTAATTTTCATGTATCCAAAAAAATCCAGGACTTGAAAGCATCGTTTCAACCGGTTTTTAGTTTATCCATTTACCGAGTTTTTGTACCTACACAAAAGCATTTTCCTGCATAATCAGCAGCTCATTTACCTGTTTTCAAATGTCTTCTCCTCACTGTCCTTTACTGGAAGTTTTTCAAGAGCTGTCAAGGTTGCAAGATGTTGTTTACTGTAAACTGTGGTGATTAGTGTCGTCTGGCAGCAGGCAACACAAAAACTTTTGGAGACATAAATGTGAGGTGACATCTGGTTTAAACTGTTTTGCAAAAAAACAAAAAACAAACTCTAGATCATTTTTTGTGCTAATTTGTAAAAAAAAAAAAAAAAAAAAGAATGAGCCTTAAATATTGTTTGTCTGTGACTATAAAATCAAATTGCTCCATTTACCTGATATAGTCTTTTGATGTTTTGACCGGGCTACACGGTATCTTTGTCCCGTGAGACGCTCACTGTGTCAGATTAGGCCGCGCCAGAGCCGTAAATTCGCAGCGACCTGGCCGAGAAACGTGGCAGATTAAAATGTTGGAGACCAATCAGAGCCTCCTGGCCTCCGCGCCTGGCGCGACGTCCAGAGGTGATCGGTGGGAGACGCCAGGGACCAACTCCCCTTGTACCTGCCTGACGGCACCACCACCACCGCAGGTTGACACCTGTACCCATGATTTTCTGAACGAAAGTCAACCTCGAACCGTTCACGATCGCTGGGCGGTGAAGGTGAGCGCCGTCCCCGTTCCTTCCCGGCCGGCAGAACGAGTGCGAGGGTGCCGGCGAGCAGCATATACACTGCATGTGCGCAGAGAGCGATGCTGCAACACGCAGGCGAACCGGTCGTGGTAGACACATGGGTACATGTTCACTGAAATGAAATCCAGCATCGGTCCGCCGGGCTGGGCCGTTATCGGGTCGATATTGTATAGTCTGAATCTGGCATAAATCGTATCTTTACTATTAGCTGTCAGACACAGAATACAGAAATCATAATGACAATAATGATAAAGTAAAAAAAACCAAACCAAAGACCAAATAAAGCAGTAAGAAATAAGAACAGTGAAGAGCGAACGTCCTCGTGTTGCCTCGTATATTAAGGATTACAGGTTTTCCTCGGTGAAACTGAACTCCGTTTGAAATGGTACGATTTTTTTTTTTTTGAGACGTTCGAGGGGCGACCCGGACAGCGGACTTGAGCTTGTATAGTGCACTCTTTGTTGCACTTAAAGCCTCGTGTCACATCCTGTTGTCAACCAGCTGCTTCTTGGAAAACAGTCAAGATTTCCTGCAAGGTTTTGAAAGAGTCATGTTCAAGTAAATACAGAAGAACTAAAGGGACATCTTGAGGCTGCTGTGGCCATTTTGAATCCATGATTCTCCTTTTCGCTCTATATATCTCTTCTCCCTCTCTCTCTCTCTCTCTTTTTTCTCCCCCTGTTGCTCTCTCAGCTTCAGCCCCCCGATCGCCCCCCTCCTCCTCCTCCTCCTCCTCCTCCACCTCCTCCTCCTCCACCTCCTCAGACCTCCTAACCCCCATTCATATCCCTCACCTTCCCTGCCGTTCCAGTTTAGCCTCACCGTAAGCCAGTCCTAAGCTCTCTGATACTTCCCACACTGAGACTGAGAGCATTTGCAAACCTGCAGTCCCCATGAGAAGACGAGTCGCTGCTTTGTTGCATTTACGGTGGGCAGGTTATATTTTACATAGCGGAACTCGAGTTTCAAAGCCGCGTTGAGGCAGCTTTTTCCTTTCCTTAATTAATAGGGAAAAGACTAAACAGTCATCAAGGATTCACCGTTTTTATCAGTGACTTTCCTTTCATTGTTTGGGTCATATGGAGGGTCAGTGAAGTAAGTGAAGGAAAAGGGGTAAGAGGACGTATAAGATTATGGGAAATCACAAAATATAGTCATCGCATCAGGAAAATGCCGAAGAAATGAGTAGGGTGGTGTATCGTTCGACAATTTTTGATACTAGAGCTAAAACAGTTGATTTTTGATACCTTACCTTCACGGATATATACTGTTTTTTTTCGTTTAATAGAAGAGTCAGAGTCCTCGAATGTTAGATGTTGGCTAAATGCTAGCAGCCGAACGAGAGCGTGGTCCGAATGAAATACCATCTGAAACTGGCAGGATTTTGATTTTAATCATAAAAGCGTTCGATCGGAGAATAAGGAAAGGAGAATACGACGGTCTACCCGCTGAATTTATGGTTTGCTTCGGATAACTGGCGCACATTGCGGCCATTGAGGCCACAGCGTGCGCTCCAAACAAAGTGCTCCAGGGCTGGTCTGAATACCGGAGTCGGTCCTATTGACTGCATGTCAAAGCGGTCGGGATTTTTCCAACAACTGAGTTTGACGAGTGTTCCTAAACAAAACTCAGCCACTCTTAAAAACGGCCAAAGTCACCAGTTGGTGGCTCACGAGGCTGACGTTATGACCAAATCTGGCGAGTCCTGCCAACGGAAAACTGGCTGCCTCGTCCGTCAATCCCATCTCACCTACTGTACCTCTATAAATAGTCCTTGCAGTGAAATCATCAACCATTCCTCCCCACGAACACACATACACACGCCTGCCCGCCCACCCACCCTGATTTCTGCCATCCTCCCGATACTCCCCACCTCCCCACTCCCCTCTCCCCTTTGTGGTTTCTGTGTGCTGAGGAGATGGAGGGCCCTTTGAAAAATCTCTGTCCTCCCCTTCCTCCTCCTCCTCCTCCTCCTCCTCTTCCTCCTGTCACATGAGCTGTCAGTGTCACCGTCACACAGGTTCGATGTGGATCTGTCGTCACACATGTTTTTTTCTGTGGTTGTCGGGCGTTATGGATGTTTTATCGTTGACTCTGGTCTTATTTTCTCAGCGTGCCCTCTCTCTCTCTTTGCCCTCAAGGTTGTCTCTATCTAGAACCAATCCTTGCTTCAAACCAAACTACTCAAACTCCCATGCTCCTTTGCTTCTCCAAACAGCACCACCCTCCCTGTCTCTCTATGCACCCCGGCTGTCCTAGAATCCTCTCTTGCATCAATTTGTCCTCTTTTTTCCCAGACATCCCTCACCGGCCTCTTTCCCTCCCTTCCCTGTTTTCTTCTCCCAGCCCTTTTCAGCTCCTCTCTTTTGTCCTCATGAATATTTCAGATGCGATGGCCACATCCTTGTTTCTGTAGAACTAGTATAAGCCACTTTCCGGCTGACATAGGGGTCAAACAGAAAATGCCGGTAGTCCGGTTTGGGTCCGGCTGGTAAACAAACAGCCCTAACCAGGTTGGAAATAAATAGGTCTTTAAGGATTTCCTCGTGCCTGCAACTCCCAGAGGTCCTCAGTCCCACCTAGCCGCACTGCCGAGATCCTATTAAATCACGGTATCAATCAGAGGAGCGCTCCGCCATCCCGCTATTAATAAAATATGGATCACACCACCAGTGGATGGCTGGGCCTTGGGAGCTACCCTACTTTCATTAAAGGACTGTGTGGTTCTCTGCTGACGACAGAATGCGGCCCATGAGGTATTTTTAGCGCTGAAGCCACATCCCATCTCTGCGCCGTGAGAAATAAGACACGCACCAGCCAGAGAGCACTGCTTTTACTCTAAGTTTTGTTTTTTGTTTTTTTTTGTCATTAACAGCTTTGACATTAATGATTCAATGTTCAGGCACTGAGGAATTCTTTATTTAGACGCCTCAAGGTTCAAGCTGCAGAAACTGGCTAAAGATAGAAATGTTTTTTCGGGGCGGGGGTATTCCGTCTGCCAATAGGAGACAAACCCAGGAGTTTCCATTAGATGACAACAAATGACGTTGTAGCGGACCAGTTTTATAAATAGAGTCAGGACCTATCGAGTCAAGTCTGGATCGCTAACCCAAATGGAAGACCCCCCGCCCCCCCTTGCCCCAGAACTGATCCAGTTCTGGGGCAGCGCTTCTCTGCAGAGGATGGGGCATACTCCTGGAAAATAAGCAGTCAAATGACAGATTGTGACCCATCTAAAATAGACAGTCCCCTGAATTGGTTGGAAAAAAAAAATGACCCCTTTTCAAATGTCCTGGCTACAGTAAGACCAGCTGGCACAGCAGCCCAGCACCGTAGAGGACACGTGAAAATGTTTACTAGGTTTACCAGTGTCTTTTTATGGCCCTCATACCACTCAAATGTTAAGTCACTAAGGAAGTTTTATATAAAAGATCAGTAAACTAGAACTTCCAGTTGGCTGGGACATGAAAATGGAAAAAAGGAGGTCAAATATGTATTAAACGAGATCAATAGCAGGTCTGTGTGGATAAGAAGAACAGTCATTTTGACACGAAATACCCTAGATACTGGTCCGACCGGCTGAATGACAAAAACCTGTTCCGATGTAGTAACAAAGTGAAAATTATTCTTTCTGCATCATTTCGTGACATCAGGGCCTAAATGTCCGTCAGAGACCGACAAAAAAAGGAAAACCCCGTGGCGGCCCGCTACCTTTTTTCTGGGCTTCTTTAAAATTCTTTAAATAACGCCCACGCCCACAGAGGACGGTCATTATTGGCAGGGCCGCTAGAGGCCGCCTGTCAGGACAACGTGAAACGGGGGTCATTTTAAGCGTTTGAACATATAACCAATGTCGTCAGGGTTTTCGGCGAGGCAGTCTTTTGATTTTGAATGTCGCAACTGTTGCAGAGCCCCCGATTCGCCTTAAAGAAGCGCGCCCCGTCCGCCGTCTGGCACATTAGACCTTGTTCGACGTGCCCAGTGAGGGTGTCGGAGGCAGTTCTGCTACGGAGGCGGTCAGAAAACGTGATCATACCATTACTGTGGCGCTCCGTGCGTCCCCCCCCTGCTTGTGGTTTCTCGGGGAAAAGCCCCCGTATGAAATCCGTGTAGCTGATTTTGGCAGGAGAAAAACTGACCAATCCCGCGCTCTCAGCCTCGTTCTATCACAGCAACAGCCGGCTTTTGATAGAGGTGGAATAGGACAACGATCACATCTATTCTTCAACACATCTGCCCTTCCTCTCTGTTGCATTATCCATCCTCACGGTTTCTCCTCTATTTTTCCCTCATCCCATCCACACTCCCAGGGAGAGTCTATCTGATGACCCGGGCTATTAGTTTTTTTTTTTTTTTTTTTTTCTTCTGTAGCGAAAGCCGCCAGCCAGCCAGCCGAACCTGAACATGTGTGCGTGTGTGTGTGCGCGCGAGCATGTGTGTAATTAGTTCAGGCCTGGCTGTGCTAACATGGCTTGGTGAGTTTGTTAGCATATTATTAGCCTAGGGGGTTGTTGAAGCACTTCTCAGATTATCTCCTCTAATCACTCCCTAACCAGCCAGCCAAACACAACCTTGCATCATCCCCTACCCACAAACAACCGAAAACAAACCCCTGAAACCGCTTCAGGCCGCGTCCAGTCTTGATTGGCCAAAGTCAGTGTCAGTCACGGAGGAGGTCGACCACACCCCCCCCCCCTTCTCTTCCTCTCTCTGTGGATTTAATTAACATGTTTTTCCAACTGATTCCCATCTTCCCGAGCCCCTGCAGATATTTCGTCCCGCCCCGCCGCCACGTCTCTTTCCTTTTTGACAAAGAGAGAAAGAGGGCACCCAATCAGAAACACGATACAGGCCCAATTGAATTCAAATGGCTCTCGTGCAAATTTTACCTGATTTACATCGTTGAGTTTGTTGAGAGAAGGGAGCAGTTGAATCCAGGTATAACTAAATTGGCTCAGTGAGAAGGAGCGAGAGGGAAAAAAAAAAAAAAGACGGCAACAGAGAGAGACGAGGAGGAGGAGGAGGAGGAGGAGGGAGGCGGGGAATTCATCAACAGCCAATCCAAAGCCCCGATGGTGATCATGGTTGTCTGAGATGTCCCACGGTGGCTGTGGATGGGCTGAGGTGGTGGGACGGGGCCGGGGAGGGGCTGTGGTTGTCATGACACTGTGCTCATTTTTCGGCTGTTGTTTCTACAGCGACTGAGAACACTGTTGTCCACCTGTGAGCTGTTCTCTGTATCAATCTGTGTTTTGGGTTTTTTTACAAAAACGACGTGTCCAACCCTTTTGTCTTGTTTTTGTTCTTTCTTGTCTTCCCTCCCTCCCTCCTCCCTCCTCCTGCCCCTCTGCCCTCCTCCCTCCTCCCTTCCACTGTCCCTCCATCCCTCCCTCCTCCCCTCCCCTCCCTACAGGATGTGCGTTTGTCACGTTTTCCACCAGAGCTATGGCACAGAATGCAATCAAAGCCATGCACCAGTCTCAGACTATGGAGGTACTGTACTCTTGCCCTTTCTTTAACTCTCTCTTTCTCTCTCTGCCTCTCCAGCTCCTTTTTACACATGCAATTCACTCTGTCCTTGTGCTGGCAGTTTAATGTGTCGGTCTCATGTTTGAATTTCTGTATGCCCCCGAGTCACCTCTCTGTAAAAGTCACGACGTACCGCTGTAGTCCGCTCTCTAGGTCGGTGCCTTGTGAAATTTTCATCGCACTTCCGGAGTGGCACGGGTCAGAACTGAATGCCGTCAAAATCAATCTGAGGGTGCAGCGGCACTGAGTTAAATAGAGACAGAGCGGAGGGGGTTCTTGCTTTCGGTGGTGAAGAGCGGTAATATTTCACAAAATGCTGTAAATGAGCCAATAAGCATAATCAGGAGATTCATCAAACGTCAGATCAGTCCCGACGAAAATGCGGAAAAGAAGACGGACCCCTCGGGAAACCATTATATGATCATTAGACCTTCAGTTTCCCTACATTCTTAACTCCCATTCAAGCCAACTGCTTGAGCGTGTCGTCGAGTGGGAATCGAACAACAGTCATTTTTAACTGGGCTCAGCCGGTCGCTGAACTGTTTGAAAATGTGACGAAAACATTCGTTGGAGAATCTCCTCGGACCAATACAGTTGTATCCCGTCAGCCAAAACAAACAAAATCAGACAAAATCTGTCGTTGGCGGGGGGGTTAAAAATCTTACCAGCATACAGCATTCTCCATCCGAGACCCGAGACTCGGGTCAGGTTTCTGCAACCTGACTCGATTACAACAGGTCCTGATAAAGTATTGGGTTTTCTCTTTTTCTAACCATCTAACCGTCAGTGATGTATGTATATTTACTGGATCTCAGGTCAGGCCTGAACCTGAGCTTTGGCAGTCGGGTTCACCCGAGTTTGGTCTTAGAAGTGCCGTCACGGGAAGGTTTCGGGCCTTAGTTTCGGGTCCGGGCAGAACTCTTAAGACCAGATGCCCGAAAGTCATGCGAGCACTGTTCTGCTCTGTCCCAAAAGTCATTATGTCTGAGGCCAAAAATCCATTTCTTAAGCAGAAGCTACCAATGTTACAGGTGAAGTTTCTGAAAGGGGCTTCCCTCGCCTTGGCCTCCTCTCTGCTGACTCGTGACGAAATCAGTTCTGTCACCTCTTATCCCTCCTTTCGTGGTCCCGAGTTTAAAAAGTGGGACAAACTTTGGCAAAGACCGAAAACTGTGACCACAAAAAAAAAAAGCGACACCTTTGATACAACAGTCACAATGGGCAGGTGGTGTTACAGACCTCGTCGGCTGCCCCGGCAGTGCCATAATGGGGACTCGGCCGCAGCTCCTTTGTGTTCCGGCGGGTTTTTTTGGGGCGCCCTTGTCAGCATTGTCAGGCCGGTGACAGGGCTGTGATCGGGAGAGAATTACATGTTTTACCGCGACTGTGAGTGTTGCGCACACGTGTGAGTCAGAGAGAGAGACAAAAAACTGGTAATAACAGGCTGCGTTAAAGAAGAAAAGACGAGTGGCATTCACCCCCGTGGGCCCCTCATTAGACCCGATCGTGATAATCATGGCTGCCATTGATGTGCTCTGACCCTGACATGGGGAAAACGCATGCTGCTCCCTCCGTGTGTGTGTGTGTGTGTGTGTGTGAGAGCTGGTATTTTTTTTGTTTATGTTGTCACCCTGCAAATATCAGAGAAGTGTCTGTGTTGATTTATGTGGCCGAGCAGCAGCAGCAGCAGCAGCAGCAGCTGCAGCAGCAGTGTGTGTCTGTCTTTGTGAGGAGAAGGAATGACACTCTCCTCCGACAGCGTTAGTATTAAGGCCGAATTATCCTCGCTCTGAGCAGTCGTCTGCCACAATGGGCCTGGTAAACACTGCCAGTGTCCCTCGCTTTTATCAGGAATATAGGGGGAAAAAAAAAAAAACGTTAAACCGGAACACAGCGATATAGCAGTGGACAATGGCAAAATACCTTCATTTCCATTTGAAAACAAGATGTCTAGCCCCAGGCAGACCTAAATTGCCGCATCCGTTTGTTAATGTTCCTCAGTTTTGCAATTTAAAAGTAATTACTTCGGGTCCGAATGAGGGAATGAGGTCTGGCAAATAGCGTTTGGTTATTGTCTTGGCTCAATTGCACCCCACTGTCTTAGATAGAGCATGGTTGTGTGTGTGTGTGTGTGTGTGCGTGCGTGCGTGCGTGCGTGCGTGCGTGCGTGCGTGCGTGCGTGCGTGCGTGCGTGCGTGCGTGCGTGCGTGCGTGCGTGCGTGCGTGCGTGCGTGCGTGCGTGCGTGCGTGCGTGCGTGCGTGCGTGCGTGCGTGCGTGCGTGCGTGCGTGCGTGCGTGCGTGCGTGCGTGCGTGCGTGCGTGCGTGCGTGCGTGCGTGCGTGCGTGCGTGCGTGCGTGCGTGCGTGCGTGCGTGCGTGCGTGCGTGCGTGCGTGCGTGCGTGCGTGCGTGCGTGCGTGCGTGCGTGCGTGCGTGCGTGCGTGCGTGCGTGCGTGCGTGCGTGCGTGCGTGCGTGCGTGCGTGCGTGCGTGCGTGCGTGCGTGCGTGCGTGCGTGCGTGCGTGCGTGCGTGCGTGCGTGCGTGCGTGCGTGCGTGCGTGCGTGCGTGCGTGCGTGCGTGCGTGCGTGCGTGCGTGCGTGCGTGCGTGCGTGCGTGCGTGCGTGCGTGCGTGCGTGCGTGCGTGCGTGCGTGCGTGCGTGCGTGCGTGCGTGCGTGC
This sequence comes from Xiphias gladius, assembly GCF_016859285.1. Lineage (NCBI taxonomy): Eukaryota > Metazoa > Chordata > Actinopteri > Istiophoriformes > Xiphiidae > Xiphias > Xiphias gladius. The sequence continues at coordinate 3,176,279 of NC_053401.1, read as the reverse complement.
GTGCGTGCGTGCGTGCGTGCGTGCGTGCGTGCGTGCGTGCGTGCGTGCGTGCGTGCGTGCGTGCGTGCGTGCGTGCGTGCGTGCGTGCGTGCGTGCGTGCGTGCGTGCGTGCGTGCGTGCGTGCGTGCGTGCGTGCGTGCGTGCGTGCGTGCGTGCGTGCGTGCGTGCGTGCGTGCGTGCGTGCGTGCGTGCGTGCGTGCGTGCGTGCGTGCGTGCGTGCGTGCGTGCGTGCGTGCGTGCGTGCGTGCGTGCGTGCGTGCGTGCGTGCGTGCGTGCGTGCGTGCGTGCGTGCGTGCGTGCGTGCGTGCGTGCGTGCGTGCGTGCGTGCGTGCGTGCGTGCGTGCGTGCGTGCGTGCGTGCGTGCGTGCGTGCGTGCGTGCGTGCGTGCGTGCGTGCGTGCGTGCGTGCGTGCGTGCGTGCGTGCGTGCGTGCGTGCGTGCGTGCGTGCGTGCGTGCGTGCGTGCGTGCGTGCGTGCGTGCGTGCGTGCGTGCGTGCGTGCGTGCGTGCGTGCGTGCGTGCGTGCGTGCGTGCGTGCGTGCGTGCGTGCGTGCGTGCGTGCGTGCGTGCGTGCGTGCGTGCGTGCGTGCGTGCGTGCGTGCGTGCGTGCGTGCGTGCGTGCGTGCGTGCGTGCGTGCGTGCGTGCGTGCGTGCGTGCGTGCGTGCGTGCGTGCGTGCGTGCGTGCGTGCGTGCGTGCGTGCGTGCGTGCGTGCGTGCGTGCGTGCGTGCGTGCGTGCGTGCGTGCGTGCGTGCGTGCGTGCGTGCGTGCGTGCGTGCGTGCGTGCGTGCGTGCGTGCGTGCGTGCGTGCGTGCGTGCGTGCGTGCGTGCGTGCGTGCGTGCGTGCGTGCGTGCGTGCGTGCGTGCGTGCGTGCGTGCGTGCGTGCGTGCGTGCGTGCGTGCGTGCGTGCGTGCGTGCGTGCGTGCGTGCGTGCGTGCGTGCGTGCGTGCGTGCGTGCGTGCGTGCGTGCGTGCGTGCGTGCGTGCGTGCGTGCGTGCGTGCGTGCGTGCGTGCGTGCGTGCGTGCGTGCGTGCGTGCGTGCGTGCGTGCGTGCGTGCGTGCGAGCGTGCGTGCGAGCGTGCGTGCGTGCGAGCGTGCGTGCGAGCGTGCGTGCGTGCGTGCGTGCGTGCGTGCGTGCGTGCGTGCGTGCGTGCGTGCGTGCGTGCGTGCGTGCGTGCGTGCGTGCGTGCGTGCGTGCGTGCGTGCGTGCGTGCGTGCGTGCGTGCGTGCGTGCGTGCGTGCGTGCGTGCGTGCGTGCGTGCGTGCGTGCGTGCGTGCGTGCGTGCGTGCGTGCGTGCGTGCGTGCGTGCGTGCGTGCGTGCGTGCGTGCGTGCGTGCGTGCGTGCGTGCGTGCGTGCGTGCGTGCGTGCGTGCGTGCGTGCGTGCGTGCGTGCGTGCGTGCGTGCGTGCGTGCGTGCGTGCGTGCGTGCGTGCGTGCGTGCGTGCGTGCGTGCGTGCGTGCGTGCGTGCGTGCGTGCGTGCGTGCGTGCGTGCGTGCGTGCGTGCGTGCGTGCGTGCGTGCGTGCGTGCGTGCGTGCGTGCGTGCGTGCGTGCGTGCGTGCGTGCGTGCCTGCGTGCGTGCGTGCGTGCGTGCGTGCGTGCGTGCGTGCGTGGCGTCGGAGCACATTTAGACGAGAGCTTAAGTAGAGCGTGAGAGAAAACAGAGCGGTGTTTGTTTAAATAGCAAACAAACGCATCTGTCAACTGTGGCGAAGAGAGGCGAAGGATACAGAAAGACTAACAGCGGAACAAAAACATTAGATAAATCAGGGGCTGACGTTGCGTAAGACATCGTATGGGGCTGGGTAATCATGTCCGTTGCGTTGGTCTGAAAGTGTCCGCACACAGCCCCAGGTTTCTTACACCGACTCTGAAACGGCCGTCTGTCACGGCCGGTCTCCGGCCGGTCCCAATTTTCTGGGTGTCGCCACGTCGGACGAGAGGCTCACGCACGTACGCGCATTGATCAGAATACACCCTCAGCCGTCAGTGTCAGGCGGCGCGCGAGCGAAGGCGGTCTAATGCAGCAGAGCTGCGGTGAGTCCTGCCTTCGTGAAGGTTGTAATGGTCTTTGTCTTTGTTCAGGCCCTTTTAGAGAGGTGTCGGTTCAAGCTGCGGTCCGTGGTGCCTTCGGACCGCATGGCGTCACAGTGTAAACTCCTGATGCTTTACAATTTACCCACAATGATTAAAATAAGATAGGACGAAGAAGAGAAGTAGTAGATTGTGCAACCAGAGTGTAGACGGAAGTAAAATTCCAGGCAACGGCGAACAAGTAGGCTTTAAGTGTAGATTTGATCACGGCGCACAAGTTTGTGAAGCTCTCGACACCTGTTTTTGACTCAGCCTGCAAGGTTTTTCTATGTAAGGCGTCTTTGGTACAGTGGGTTAAAACGGCATGTTCAAAGAACTCAAACTCAAACTCCTGTAGTTAACAGAGCCTCCCTCTGTCCTATTAGTAGCGAAAGATCACAAGGTTTGACGTTTTAAAGGCTGTGTGAGTGGTAAATAAATGAGATGGAGAAGGTTCAGAGCACATAAACTCACCTGAAAGCTTCGAGCGATTGATTTTCAAGGCAAACGGACCAGAGCTCACGAGTTCAGTTTGCGTGAGCGCTTCCCAAGCATTTTGGGGCAAGGTGTGTGCCGCCCTCTCCGCGGTTGTGTCAGAGTCGGCTTCGGGGAGCACGGTCGGGCTTATTAGCTGCATGAACTCCAGGTTTAGGTCCCTAACTTCTGTCACACACAAAAAGTTTAACTTTTTTTTTCGTGGTGGGGAGAACGAGACGAGGTCAAATGGCAGCCGGAAGCAGGTGCTGAGGCATATTCCACACGCGTTAATTACATGATGACGAACTTGGACACCGTAATTACGCCAGGTGCTCATTGCCATGTCCGCAGCATCATTTTGAGACTATAGGTTGTCATGCCATCAGCCTACGCAGACCCGTCTGTCAGTCACAGCTGTGCTAGTGTGATATCAGGACGTCAAACATGCAGCAAAGGTGAAATTCTCTGGGTCAGCTGAGGTTTTTAAAGGAACCCACCAAGTTCGACCTGCTACATGTTGACATCCGTTAGCTAATGTGCTGTAAAGACATGTGTCTGAGACTGGCATTTTTGTGCAGGGGACTTGTCGAGAATCTGCAAGAAACAGACAAAAATAACGACTCGGGAAGGAGCGTCTTCCCTGTAGAATCATCTCCCGGTGAGACCCGTTCCCGTGGGACCCGGCGCGCCTGATTTTTCTTAAGATGTGAAAGTTGTGCAGCAAGGGAGACGCACCGTGTGCAGCCAAAAACTCTCTCCTGCCAAGGTGTCAAAAATAAATCGATGCTACACCGACGGCATTGAGTCAATGACGTGCGTGACAAAGACAAAACAGCACCAACTTTTTTCTGACTGTACAATTAGTGTTCCTCCGCTGGAGGACACTGTCGCCTGTTGTTAACAAATTCCGTGCGTTTTTGAGTGTCGGCACCACACAGGTGAGACTCGTGAAAGGTGTTAGTGCCCCATGGCGAGGAAGACTCATCTCGCCGCACCCCCGCTGTTTGCGTCCGAAAGTGGCCAATTCACACAAACAAAAAAAAATCAGATGGTTCACAGATTTAGTTTTTACACGTCACGAGGGATAATTGCGCTTTCAGGACGACGATGACCGTGGCCGTGACGGTAGGTATTTTGAAAAAGTCTCAATCCAGCATTCGTTTTCAAACGTAGGAAATTTGTCTCAACTTCTTGCTCTCTTGCCAATAACAGTCATAAACCTTATGACTCCGGTCCCGGTTCATGTGGCGACAGCAAGCGCGGTTTAATGCTACGGCAAACGCTCGCTGATAGATGAACCTTTCAGTGAAGAAGTTAGCCGAATTCAACTCTTGGCATCGTGCTACGAGCAACGGCGATCTGAGTTCACTTTGCGGGGGAAGTACGACGTGCCGGCCTCCCAACTTTGAATGAGCGACCGCCGTCATCGCTAACCTCTGTGACAAATACGCCGTGTTTCCCGTGACTGCTTCACAGTAAAGGCCGCCCAGTGTTTTACGCGTTGGAACGCTTCTAATGTGAAGCAGCAACAGCAGGAAATCTGCGTTTGTTTGTTTGTTTTTTATGGATGAGATGAAACAGAAATGTTGGATTACATGCTGCGACGTTTCCTGTGAATCCCTTGCGCGTATGAAGGCAGATTTTAGTCCGGCACAGGAACGGCAGACTCCGCAGCAAACAATGAAAACTTCTGTGGGTAGGTAATTACTGAATATAAATCCATTTATTGGCTATTTCGGGAAAGATTCAGACGGAACCGCTGAGAGAAAATGGCATCTGAGTTCACGTAACGCATGTAATCTTTTAGCTGGTGTGAAAACCTTGAGATCACCTAACTACGAACACGTTTTTCTCCCCGGTCACTGACGTTGTTTCATCTCACTCACGGCTGATTAGCACCGTAGTCGCACAGTGTTTGATATATGAACGTTCAAGCTGTTACTAATCTATGGTGAATTATTAAAACTACCCCGACGGTAAAATCAATGGTGATTTGTTCCTTTGAGCGAGAACAACAGATGGAAAAAGCCACCACTCTCCCTCCATGTGTTCCCATTATTTAAGGGCAAAGTTGACCAACGGGCCAATTGCCTGAAAAATTCAGCGTGCCGCTTTAAAGCGCGGCCCAGTTTTCAGAGAGAGCCAGTATCATAGAGGCGCCCCATCCCTCGGCTCCCCTCCCAGGGCAGGACTCTCATTCTGGGTTGAACCACCCCCCCCCCCGCTCGCATGGTGTCAGCTGGAGTAATGAGATATTTAGCACAGAGGGATAGGCAGCTCCTGTCTCAAGGGGAATTGACTGCGGGGACGAGGCCCCAGACTGACACTCTCCTTCCGAATGCAATTCTCCCGTCGTCTCCTCTCCTTTATCTGTCGGCGGTCAGAATAAAGAGGGGGAATGACTGGCGGAGTGACGGAGTAAATATGGCCGGGCCGCCGCCAGACAGGAGGCGCGCTCATTCGGCTGATGAAGTCGAGCCCCCCCCCCCCCCGCCGGCCCCCAGAGGGGCAGCTTTCCGGTCACACACTTGGAAACACACACATACAGGCGTACAGGTACACTGTAAAAAAAACAAAAACAAAAAACACACAAACAAAAAAAACACAACCAACCAAGTCATTAGCTTAGCATGTGATATTTGACTATTTTCAGAATATGTTAGGCTGCTCAGAAGTGCCATCGTTGGGCATGTAAGTGGTACTATTCATTCTGAGAGAAAGAAGGTTTAACGCAACGTGCCATTTTTTTTTTTTGCCTGTACAGGCAAAGGTCATCAACAACCGGCATAGGTCTGGCTACGAATGGATGGCTCCACAGGAGAACAGCGTGCGAAACGCCATGTTTATGGGACTTCTTCATCGCCTCATCGGTCTCAAAATATGTACGGACGGCGCAGAAATGAAAAATGTCACGGATTCCGTCACTTCTCGTTTTTTTCTAATTTCCATTTGAGATGAATATGTTTTGAAAACATATTTGCCGTGGCCCATTGGTTGTACGGAAAACCTCATTTCTAGGAGACGGGGTTGGTGTGACTTATCTAGGCTCGAGTCACTGACAGAAAAATTATTAAACAACGACAATTTTGATCAGGCATGCCCGAGGTTTTTTTTTTTTTTTTTAAGCAGGAAGAGTTTTGGACTGTTTGGACTAGGAGAAAACAAGTAATTCCAAAAATGTCACCGTGAGCTCTGTAAACTTTCTTTCGAGGGCACTTTTCGCTTTTTATAAATGGAAATTATGAATCAGTCAATCAGAAAAGTAATCAGTGGATGAATTCCTAATGAGAACAATGATAAGTTGCATCCATACTCATCTAAGATACAAATATGGGGGGAAAAAATGAGACACAAAATGAGCCTCCATCATAAAACTTTCTACAACTTGGAATCCAAATTAAGTAGAAAGTTTCTGATTATTGCTACAAGTTCTGAACGAGTTTTGACTTTTACGTTGGCTTGACTTGAAACTGCCGGTCCCGGCGAGTCGGACTGACAGAAAAGTTAGCGAGAACAGACAAGGTGATTTTCTCCGAGCTGATCCAAGAGTCTCTCTTACAGGCTCGCACACACACACACACACACACACACACACACGCGCACGCTCTCGGTTCTGACTATGTGCCGCACTGTCTGCAAAGTAGCCAAATCCCTTCTCTCCCCTGCCGCGCGCGCATCGCGTCTGAAACTAAATGTTTCACTCAAAAGGTTTTTATCCTCCTGCGGCAGATCGCCTTTGTTTCCGACGGATTTGCCCCCAGTTAGACTTTGATTGCGGTGTGTGAGTAACGGTGTGGTGTAATAGATTATGACTTACAGTTTCAGCTCCGCTCTGTTTCAGCCGTCGCTGCAACTTTAATCAGGAGCATTGTGGGTTTTTTTTTTTCTTTTTTTTATATCTCCTTTAGGTTATAGTTGTCAGTAGGTGTGCATGCCAGGAATCCGGTATGTTACTCACCTCGGGCCTGTGTGGGTCAGACGCGCACACGCCCACACACACACACACACACTCACACACACACACAAGCTGCTCTGAGGAATAGAAATTTGGTCAATTAGATACACTTCCTCTGATTGTCCAAATCTCCAAATCTTCCTCTTGCCCTCTCAACCTCTTTTTCTGGACATCCCAATTACTTTATTTTTCTCTTTCTCTCCTACGCACCCTAACACACACACACACACACACACACACGCACACCAAGTCTTTCTTCATGTGAGGTGATGAAATAGTTGGAGAACACAGGAAATCTGTTTCTGGTGAAACCGTTCTGGACTCAAAGATAACTGAGCCCTTGTGGGGAAAAGAAGAAAGCACCACTGGCTTTAGAGTCAAGTTTCCTGTGTGACTCTGTGTGTGTGTGTGTGTGTGTGTGTGTGTGTCCCGTGTCACTGAGTGTGTGTCTGTGTGTGTGTGTGCTGGTTAATGTGTGAGGGAGAATTTTAGAAGGTTTTAATTGAGTTTTTTTTTTTTTCTTCTTTCTGATGGAAAGTTTGTTAAAACAAAACTGTGTGTTGATTGGTCGGTGTGGAAATACTTTTGTGAGTCCTTCTCGGCTGTGTCTGTTTGTGTATTTGTGCTTGTGTGTGTGTTTGTGTGCATATGCAGGTGTGTGTGTGTGAACTCTTCCCCATCATCATAGAAACTTTAATTTTTCTCCTCTCCTCTCTTCTTCTGTCCTTTCTTGTTCCTCTCCACTCCCCTTTCCCTTCTTCTTCTCTTCTATTTTCTCTCCTTCCCGCTCTTGTTTTGTCTTCTCCTTTTTCTCCTCTTCTTTACTCTTCCTCTTCTCCCCGCTCTCTCCCTCTGCATCTCCCTCCCTCTCTCCTCCTCTTACTCTCCTCCTCTTCCTCCCCCGCAGGGCTGCTCGTCTCCCATCGTGGTGAAGTTCGCCGACACGCAGAAGGACAAGGAGCAGCGGCGTCTGCAGCAGCAGCTGGCGCAGCAGATGCAGCAGCTCAACAGTGCGACCACCTGGGGGAGCCTGACCGGCCTGGGCGGCCTCACCCCACAGTATCTGGCTGTAAGGAGCGCCGCCGCGTCACCCACCTCCACCATCACCTTCTCCACCCCTTACTGCAGCTCCGTGGCCAACGCCGCCGCAGTCAGTGCCCCTACCAGAAACATTCAACTCCAACAGTCCCAAAATTCTCTGTCAGGCTTGCCTTCTTTTCCTCCCTTCTTTCTTTTGTTCTCTAATTCCTCCTTCAGCCCTGCCATTGTTCCTTCCCGTCATGCTGCTCTCGGGAGTGTTGTGTAGTGAGGAAATGAGGTTTCTGAATCGGTTTGAAGGCTGCTAGAAAAAAAATGTTTCTTATTGTATTTATTCCGTTTGAAACACTAAAATCCTCAATGCAAAGTAACTCTCATGAAGTTCTTGATGCAAAGACATGTTTAGGAAGGATTTACTTATATGTTGCTATTGAATCGTAGATCTCGTCAAACTTTTCTACGGAAAAGCAGAAAGAACAAAAATCTTCAGTAATTATGTCTGTATTTGTGTCTCTTATATTCCATTTGTCCCATTTCTAATGCTTAAATAATCGTGCAAACTTTAGAAATACTTTTGGGAGATTTTTCTGTCAAATTAATTCTGGTTGCGAAACAACTGTGTCAGAATCACAAAATAACCATTTTGTCATCTGTTTCTTCTAGAAATTAATGTTTATATACTAAAAAAAACCTAATGACTCCATGATTATATTTTGGTCTTTTTATCAACACAAGGGAAACATTTTCATTGGACGTGTCTGCAAAGCCAGAATCTTTGCCTGACCGTAGCCAAAGCGTTTTATTGCCCACAACCATTCATATGAGGGACACGGTCTCCGAGGTCAGTCCGGCCCTTTCCGTGTGGTAGAAGAACGTAGAAAATAAAGTGTCCGGTGAACGCAATCTACGCCGCAAATCCGTGTCCTCCACAACGTATAAAGCAAAAACATTTAGTCGTATAAAAACGCAATTTCTAAGGCGCAGGGCTGCTTCACCGACGTCCTCTCTGGACTCCTGTCTTAAGCTGCAAATCTTCGCTGTCCAATGAAATCCATGTACTGGATCTCCAAATTTTTTATTTTGAAAAACTTCAAATGAACTGAAGGATTCAGTGTTTTTTTTTTTTGTTTTTTTTGTTTTTTATAGATTAAGAAAATTCTTCTATTCCTTGCGATAAATAAAACATTTAAAAACCCATTAGATAAACGGAAAAATTGCTTTGTCGCAAAATCGCCAAATGTCTCAAAAGCCTGTGATTCGATTCTGAATTAGTTTGATCCTAAATGCAGTTTGCACCCGTCTTTACGACAAGGCAAAACAGAGCTCAGACAAACATGCCTCCTTAAAAAAGAGATAAAAAGTGTTTTGTGAATTGCACTCCCTGATTTTTCTGCTCTTTCAGTCCTCTTTCTCAGTCTTTTGAAAAGATTAAGCTCTATTCTGTAGGAAAAAAAAAAAAAAAAAATCACATACAATAGAAACAAGATGTTAATTTGCTGTTAATTCAGGTCTTTGAAGGATGAGTTTTTGACAGCATCAGTATTCCACTTTTGTTTTGGAATCTAATTAGTCGGTTAGATTAGAGCTTTCATGCTCAACTTGTCTGGGAGAATCATGTTGGAATACAAACAGCGTTTGCTTAGAGGAGAGATCAAACTATATTAGCAGCTCATTTACTCATCGAGCACTGATGCAAAAACCACATTGCTAAACCACTCATTACGAGTTTAGCTTCCCAGCCTAGCACTGTATAGACATGTATTAAGCTTTCTGTATCCACCCAGCTGACTTTGTCTCTCCTTTTTTCTCTCACCCCCTCCCGCCCCTTTCCCTCCCCTCCTCTCGCTTTCTTTCCTTCCCGCCACCAGCTGCTTCAGCAGGCGACCTCTTCCGGTAACCTGGGAGCCTTCAGCGGGATCCAGCAGATGGCCGGTGAGTCAAAAATCAGTCAATAAACTCCCTGGAAAGCACGATCTACCGCGGCAATGGACTCTTTGTTGCACCTCTCTTGTTGTTGTTGTGTTTTTTTTTTTCAGAGGCTTCTAAAAGAGGACCAAAGAGCATAACAGATGAACTTGCGTGGTGGAGTAAAGAGAGTTCTTTGCCCCGAAGATTTATTAACTGTTCCTAAGATTTATCTTGATCTTTTAATGAGGCCAGACAAGAGTTGTGCCCTGGGCGTGTAACAGTAACACCAAGGCTTTTTTCAGGGATGGATGAATCACAGAAAGGAGAGAGGAAGAAGAAAAGGGAGTGGGAAAAAAATGGCTAAAAATGGGTTCCCTTTGTGGACATCTTGCGCTGCAGATTGGCGCCATCTACTGCTCTCCTCCTGTCGAGGGTCTGTGATCCGTCACTTCCATATTTCCCTTCGAGAGCATCTGCGGGTTCCTTTTATAGCTGTTTCAGTGCTAAAGGACTCAGGTTTGAAGCCAATTTAAAGAATAAAATGAAGAAATCAACACATTTTGCATTGAATGTAGCCGGTCAAAGTTTTCTCTCTTGATGGGTGGAACGAGAAAAAGGAAAGAAAGTGTGAAGGGACAGTCTATTCCTCTTAGGGGAAGCTGATGCATAAAGAAATGCATATTGTATTAACCCAGTTCGGTATTAATCTAAGCCTTGAGCGTGCCAAGAGGCCTCCTACTAAATGCTGAACAAGATAAAATCTCTGTCTTTAAGAAATATAATTTTTGGAGCTTTAAATTGAGGTTATTTAAGACTTTCGGGGACCCGTGGATACTCGTTCTCCTCATCCATGACTTCCCCTCTCATCCCCTCTTTCTCTCCTCCTCTCTCTCTATTTATTCAAAGCCTCTTTTCGCAGATACTCTTGCACCCCCTACCCTCTTCAATCACGGTCTCCTCGTCTCACCTTTACGCTTCCCTCCGGTCTTCACCCTTCGTCTGTTCTATCCTCCTCTGCGTTCCTGCCCGCGCATCCTCCTTTCTTCTCTGACCCCTCTCCTTGGGTTTCCTGGTTAACGTGTCAGCTTTTAATTGTAGGCTGTTTAGTCAGCCGACAGAGGGAGGCAGGATAAAGAAGTTGCCAGAAAGCGGTAAATGATCTGAGTGCGACGGAGAGGTTTTTGAAGTGGCGAGCTCTGTCTTGTGTCCCCGCGGTTTTCGGCTGTGTTCCCTTGAATTACAGTGTGTTTTGCAGTTTCCCTGTGGCTCTTGTAAAATTTTTGGCCATCCTACCGCTGAGCTCAAACACACATCATCCTGACAAATGCACACACTCGCATGGATAAATAGGCCGCTAGGTTTCTGGAACTGAGGGCGAGCAACGGTGTCTGTTAGCCCTCCATCTGCGAGAGAGAGCGAGAGCGAGAGAGAGAGAGCGTCAGTGATTGGCAGGAGATGTGAGACAGCTGAATGACATCTGGTCCCAGTCTTTAACACAAGGAGCTGCCGAGCTGAGAGGCTTCAATTACACCAATGAGCATTCAATTAGACGCAGCCAGCGCCAGCCTGGTGCAGCCCAGCGCTGCCATACCGGCTGCATGGAGCGCACGTGCACATACACACGCGTCCTCGCATACATATATATGTACACGCCATCGCTCACGCACTCACATACCATCTGCACAGCGCGGATACTCTTACTCTGATGTGGGAAGTAGATCGTATTTGTCTCGTACTGTCCCTCTTTCTTAGCCTTTTCTCTCTCTCTCTCTGTACAGTTTCATCTCTACTTTGTTCCCCTCTAGCCCAGTTATTTTTATCTCCTCCCTGCTCCTTTTTCTCCTCATAACTGCCTTGAAAATGTACGTTCAATGAGGGAGATAGCCTCCGACAAATGCAAGTAAGAATCGGTGTAGAGCTGCTTTGAGAAAGAGGGGTGGGGGGGCACGGAGGGAGGGAGAAAGAGAGCCGCCATAGAGTCGTCTTTGTCGTCCAGTTGAGGAGAAGAAAAGAAAGGGACTTGAAAAACAGACGTGAAAAAAGCTGGGTAAGGAAAAGATAGAACAGGCAGGAAAGGGATACATGGAAAAGATGATGGAAAAGGCAAGTAAGAAATTGGGAACTGGAACGGTGAAAAAAAAAGGAAAGAAAAGGAAAAAGGAGAGGAAAGGGGGAGGAGGCAAAGGGCATGGGAGATACAGGATGTAAGAAGGGAGGCAAGGAAGGGAAAGGAAATGGAATATGAGGAGGGATAAGCAGTAATGGATATGGAAAATTGGAAAAGAGGAAAGGAAATAGAACAGGAAATGAGGAGGAATTGGCCATTGGAGTTGTCAGTAAAGGAAGGGAGGAAAGGAAAGAAGGGGAAAGGAAAAGACAGTGAAGGTAATGGAAATAAAAATGGAAAAGGAAAGAAAAGGCATCAGAGAAGGAAAAGATTATCCAAGACAGAGAAGAAAGTGAGAAAAGCAAAGGAATGGGAAAAGTACAAGGGAAAGGAAAACTACAGTGAAATGAATGAAGGGAAAGGGACAATGAAAAGGAAAAGAGGCAGAAAAGGAAAAGGCCAAAGAAAAGGAAGGAAAGGAAAAGAAAAGGAGGAAGAATGAAATAGGACAGGAGGGGAGAACAGGAAGTAAGTAAAGAAAGGGAAGGGAAACGTAAAAGAGGAGGGATAATGAAAATGGAAAGGAAAGGCGAAAAGAAATAGAAAAGAAGAGCCGAGCAAATGAATAGAAGAAGAGAGAAAGATGATTGAAAAGACAGGACAGAAAGGAAAGAAAACAGGAAAGTGGAAATAGAAAAAGAGAGGGAGAAAGTCGGGCAATAAATGTGGAATAGGAAGGGCAGGCAGGACTGAGAAAAGAAAAAAGGGAAAGGAAAAGAAAAAGGCCATGAAGAGGACGAGAGGTGGAAAGGGAAATAGAAAAGGAGAGGAAAGGAAATAATAAAAGAAGAGTAAAAAGTGAGGAAGGACTACAGGAACAGGGAGGGCAAAAACAAACAGGAAGGAAGGAAGAGGTATAAAGGAGGAAACCAAGGAAAAAGAAAAGGAAAATGCAGTCAAAGAAATAAAAGGGAAAACGAAATGAAGAGTAAAGGGCAGCCAAAGTGAGGAGAGGAATTGCTCTACAATGACTATTTGTTTAGATCACACTGAAATGATATTGAAATGTTAAAAACATCTGTGTCGTCTAATCACCCCCCCAACACACACACACACACACACACACACAGAGGGCGGAAAGGCCAGTGACATAAAAAACCTCCTTATAATGTTATAAAGAGCCATGAAGGAGAGCTCTCATCTCACTCTCGTCTCGCCCATGTGGTGCATTATCTTCCTTACCGAAAAACCCCAAACGCTGTCGGGATTAGTGCGAGACTTGAGCGCGCGCTCGCAGAAATGTGTGCGACAGCTGTTCTATTCCCACCTTGCAAATAGAAAGCGTCCGATGTATCGCAGAAAATTGGAGAAAATAGCTTTGAAAACGAGATTGGTTTCGGCTTCGGTGCGCCTCTACGTAAGCACAGATGAGTTTTAAAAAAAATAAAAATAAAAATAAAAAAGTCGCACTCAAGTGGACACGATCGTTAGCGGGAGCACACACACGTTTAACTTTGCTTTTCCACCCACACACTTCCTGCCGCGGCAGCTCTTCCCCCACAACCTCGTAGCAAGAGCATTTAGAAGCCGGCAGTTGCCCCCTTTTTTAAGATGATGAGTCGTTGGCTGCCTCCTGGTTGGTCGTCTGGATGAAGGATACCTTTGTGTGGGTGTTACGACATCAAACCATTCGCCACGGTGTCAAACAAGATGGATCTTCTTCGTGGTGTCTTGTTTGTGTGCGTCCACTCGTGTGTGTGTGTGTGTGTGTGTGCGCGCGCGTGGGAGGGCGCGTTTGTGTGGGCGTTTGAGTGTGTATTCCCATGGTACTGTATATACATCCAGACTGTATATACGACGCATACACCCCGCATTGACAGTCTCCACCCTTGTAACTTTTACTCTAACACGGCCGTGGGTCAGGGGAAGCTTCTCCGCTGCTGAAGACCAACTTCTGCCCCGGCGACTGATTCCGTTTGCCTGATGAGGATTTACACCGCGGCCTCATTATGGGCGCACACTCACACGCCCGCGTAAACTCATTCACATTCATGGAGTGAGGTGAAAGGTTGGGTTGTGTTCGCAGACGGTGTTTTATAGCCTTTGCTTCGCCATCGTTTAGGCGTCGGCATGTGGTCATTAATTATGCTTAAGCACAGGCCCATATGCTAATGCCGCGGAGCGGATTAACAACGAGGAGAGATCAGCCTGCGGGTGTCCTGAAATCCTGTGCGCTGGTGAATGGGGGCTAGCTTGGATTTTTAGTCCAGGGTGGAAAAGTCTCAATCGCGTGACACCCTGGCTAGAGCCTGACTGATGTCAGCAGCAGTGGGCGAACATTGAATTATGACAGACCTCAATATGTCTGACAGGTACGCAAATAGAAATAGTATTGAATGACTGTTTTGAATTTTTTTCCCCTTAATTATTTCTAAATTAAAGCGTGAAATACAGTGTTTTTTGCTGTATTTGTGTTTTTATTAAGTTATAAACATGTAATTAAGACTAACCATTACTGTTTAAAATTTGAATTTATAGTAATTTTCGACAGTAAAGTGTATTGACCCTCTCTAAAATATCCTCTTTTAAGTTAAAGAGTTTAAAAGACAGATATCGTGATCAATTTTTCTTCAGTCATTATTTCAGTTTGTTTGACAGGGAAAGCAGCCGGGGTTTCGGCCTGAAAAGGCAACGTTTCATCCGTCATCCCCAGGGAACATGTTAGAAACCCCGATATCAGTACCAGCCTCAAAAACCCCATGTCAGTCAGGCTCCAATCATGAGCCCGTGTGGTAGATATGTAGGTCTTTATTCACCATTTTAGGCTTTTATTAATACGAACTCAAGCTAGCTGAGCAACAAAGGAGCGCTGGTCAAATTAAAAAAGGCTTTACTCCAACGCCGCTTGGACAAAAAAAAACACAAGTTTAACTAAATGGGCGAGATTATTTCCGCCTCAGCTCAGGGCAGCGCTGCCTCGGAGAAATGCACCGAGCCTAAACAGCGCAACAGCTGCTTGTACTGGTTTGGGCACAGTTGGGACTTATTAGTGAAATCAGCTGCCTTCAAACACACTACAGACTCCTCACGGTGGCAAAGACTCTCTCAAGTTGTCTGGAGATGCAGCAGGAAACATTATGAAGACTGTTGCCAGGCATATCCACACACTCCACTGTTACTCTTTTTCACCTCGGGACGCCAAGCAGCTAACTCATGTTCAGTGCTGTCCTGTGGTACTACTGTCCCGGTCCAGCCAGGCGACCCGGCCACGCCTCAGCCTCGCTCCCCAGCTTTGACACCACCCTCTCTGGCTCCTCTCTCCAGGTATGAGTGCTCTGCAGTTGCAGAACCTGGCCACTTTAGCGGCGGCAGCGGCGGCGGCCCAAAACTCAGCCAGCCCCTCCACCGCAAACCCCCTGTCCTCCAACGCCGCCTCCCTGGGAGCGTTGGCCAGCCCAGGTAACGCCGCAGCCTCTCAGGTTGGGGGGGTCCGACGCCGGGGGGGGGGGCACAACGCCTGCCTACGTTCTCCGCTCTCCACCGTTGCCATTACCAGTGTTGTCGCCCCGTGATCCCGGCACTTCACCGCCATCACTGAAACCATCAACCAATCATCGTTGCCGAAACATAACCATCTTCATTGTTCAGATCTGCGTCAGTGTTGTTGACCCTCTTTCTGGCACATTCCCATGGTGTGTGTATCCACCGTTTCTGCTTCTCAGACCTTCATCTTGAAAGAGAACCCATGCTGTGTTGTTGATGCGCCGCCTACCTGCGTCTTCCTGTCTTTGAGCACCTCACTTCCTCACCATGTGGCACAACATCCATGCCATCCCGTGATACACGCACTGTATATGTGTGCGCGCGTGCATGTATGTGTGTTTTGTGCTTAAATGTTTCCCACGTAGACCCGTGTGGGAATTTGCAGGACTGTGGTTTTGTTCTTTCCCGGCAAACAGGGTTTGTTTGCACCTGTGTGTGTGTGTTGGTGTTGTGTCGCCGCTCATGGCTGGGGGTTTTCAAAGTTACCAGGTTGATGTCTGAACTTGATTGATCGGCTACACATTTCTTCTCTCTCTTCTCTCTTTCCTTTTTTCCTTTTCCCCACGCCTTCTCCTCCTCTCCTCTCCCTCCCTCCTTCCCTCCTCTCCTTCTTTTCTTGCTGCCCTCCTGCTCTGCTCCCTTTTGACAAGCTCCCTGTTTCTGCTCCATCATTCTCCCCTTTCATGTCGACTCGGCCTCGCTCTCTCCGTGCGCGCACGTTCTCTTTGAGTTGCTCTCCACGCACCCGCTGAAGATGAAGAGCCCCCCCCCCCCCCCCCCACCCACCCCCACCCCGCCTCCATCCCACTTCCTACCTCCACCAGGCTGCATACACTGGCATCTCGCTCTTGCTTCCCTTCCTTTCCTTTTCCTTCCTCTCTCTCTCTCTCTTCCTTCTTCCTTTTTTCCCTTTCCTTCTTCTTTCTCTCTTCTTTCTCACTTTCCAGTAAGAAGAATAGCACTCAGGCTGAGCTACTCAGAGCTACTGAGCAATGCAGAATGGGATTGCATGAGTCAAAGTGAATGAAAACAGTGAGTCAAAAGCCAGCAATACACGCCAGTTACGATGCTGATAGGCAGTGCTGCATGGGAACCCATCCAGCGGCATGCCCGGTTGTCACACCATTCCTGCTCTATTCAGCGGCAATCCTAGATGTGTGGCATCGCTCTATGATCTGGAGGGTAAATGAATAGATGAAATCTTTTTTCTGTGTGTGTAAGAACAGGACAGGGCTGGGAGCTTTGTGCGCCATGCATCCCGCCATCTCACCACCTCACACATAGTAGTAGTCCGTGTGTATGCAGGTGTGTGTGTGTGTGTGTGTTTAGGTGTATGTGCGTGGGTTTGTGTCCACTGCGTTGAAATTCACTTTGTCGTCTGCTGTGCTTTTTGCGTGTTTTAATGTCCGATACAAGAGGACCGACTGATCAAAAAACCCAGTCTGCTCAAGGAAAAGCAGTTTAAACATTCTCGGAATGAGAAAGAATTCCAAAAGTTTCACAATTACAAACATGTAAGCATAAAAAGCTTCTGCTGATTGTGCTCTTGCCTCTCTGTACACACGTCTACCTTTTTGAATGGTCTCTTTGTTGTTTAATGACATTACAGCATCACCTCCAAAGCCGCAATCCTGCAAAATGCCTGCTTTTGTGAACATATCCTGATCAAATCAAACCATACAGAACTCCTCTTTTAAACCGCAGATGTGTTTTCATCTCCATATACTTCTGTACGTGGGGTTTTTTTTTTTTCGGTGTAGGGTCAAGGTGCTGCAACTACGTAGATTAAGTAAAGGTTCTGCTTGTATTTCTTTTTAAACATCAGCATACCGTCAAACCAACTGAGACGCTTTGGCCTAGATCCATAAAAGAATGAAGCCACTGTGGAGAAAATTGGTTGAACTCAAGTGCGTCGTGTCAAAGAGATATTTCTAGTTTTCTCCGGGCAAACTGGCTCTGCTTAAACGATCTCTCCCGCATTCATCTTTACCAGAGGCTCAGAAAAGCTTTAGCTCTTATTGCACTGGAAGCATAGTGCCCAGCTCCTCAGAATCTTCAAAGAAATCAGACCAGACAAATCTTGCAAAAGAGAAAAACACTGACTTAGTGCAAAAACTCTGCCAAGAATGCAGTTTGGTTCTGCACGGTTGCATTTTATTAATGGAAAACCAGTGTTTCATCTGCACCTGGACTCGCATCTGCATCGAAAAAACACGTGGTGGTGAGTCAATCGTGATGATTGCTTTGCTGCTTCGCTTTCCACGAAAGAGTCGATTGTTTGACTGAGTTTCATGAGTCAAACTCATGACCACTGAGTCATGGCCATTTAAATTTATCATGCCGCTGTGGCACTGACTACGGGTAAAATACCACCAAATCACTCAGTGTTGACACGTGCACCTGTCCTCTGAATTTGGTTGCAGCGTCACGGCCATGCTTTCAACAATCTGGAAACTAATTACGGGAATCAAATCCCAAAGTTACCTTTTTGGAGTCATCTAACATAAAACGGTCCGAATTTGGTCAAGGTTTGATCCTCCAAAATAAATAAAAAACAGTGGAACATCTGTTTAGGCGGAAACGGGCGCAGGCTATACTAAAAGATTCATCTTCCATCCAGAAATCCAAGAGAAAATAATTTGGCTAGTATGTCTCGCTGTTTGAGTGAGGAGTACTCATGAAGTTCTTTAGCAGTGGCCATATGGTGGTGCTGTCTCCACCAAAACCTTATCACTCATCCACTTTACTCCAATTTCCTTGGAAAATCTTAGATCTTTTCGAGATCCGGTGTCCTGCTAACTTACAAACAAACAAGGGGCCTCTACATGTTCTCCTCCTTGGCGGAGGTGAACATGTGGAGGCAGGCAGCCAGTCTTCTCCGCGGTGGTTTCAGTTGTTTGCGGTCGTAACATGAATATTTCGAAATTCTGACAAATTCTTGCTGACGTCAAATGGCCACACGAGCACCTTGTGTATAGGTTCTGTAAAGGTCTAGCTGTATGAAGTAGCCTGAGTTTTTGATTTGTGTTTAATACGACAGCCTTCACCTCTACTCGAGGATCCACGTTGAGGTTTGTTAAATTCTTCCGTAACACATCTGCTTCTCTGTCTCCCACTCTCCCCTCATCCCTCCCGTCTCTTTTTACTCCCTTCAACCCTGATCTCTTCTCTTCCTCCCTCCCTCCTCTTCTCTTCCCCCAGCAGCGGGCACCACAGCCAGCTCCAACGCCGGCGCCATGAACTCTCTGACCTCTCTGGGCACCCTGCAGGGCCTGGCCGGCGCAACTGTGGGCCTGAACAACATTAATGCACTAGCAGGTAGCGTCAACAGTGAGTATTCACCCTGCCATCAGCCACTCCACCTCCACCTACACCTCAACCACCGACCATCCCCACCCAGCTGCAGCATCATTGCCGCAACCCGTGAGTCGACACACAGAGACGCAGTGTTACGGCTACGCAGCGCCGCAATCATTAGAGTTTGATTGATATGGATTTTTTAAAGGCCATTGCATATGATTTTGTAATTAAAGCAATTTCTCCTATTTGAGCTGTTATTTTTGACAAATTGAAAGAAAAGAAAAGAGATTTTTCACTCAAACTCTACATCACAACCTATACAGACAGAATTTTTTGAAGAAGAACCTGCTGAATTTGAGCTAAAAACAAAAAAACATAACTTGCCAAAATGCTATATTTAATATCCTTAAACAAAAGCTGAGGTTGTCAAAAAATCCATGCAGTTGTCCAATTCTAATGTCAATGGCTGCGCAAAATCGTATCATAGTATTTATAGTTTAAGTACATAGTTTAGACATAACTCGTAGGAAATTGGACCCCATTTACTAATTTATGAAGATCTAAATCAATTATTTACCTTATTTTATTTTAAAGATTGAATAAGAAAAAGGCGGAACAAAGATGGATAAAACAGAAGAACAGATAATAGATAACAAGAAGAAAAACCAATGCATGACAAACACTGAGTTTGGTTCCTCCTGACATCTCTCTGTGTCTCTGTCTGGCTGGTAAATAAAACCGGCCTCACTCTCTCAGTGATGGCTGCCTCACTCATTCATTCGGGCCACAGATATTTCACCCATTCGTCCATCCATTCCTCCATCTCTCCATCCGCTTCCTGGTTGTGTCCCGGGTTATGCTTGCCGTAAGAGTGCTGGTGTGCCATCCCCGGCAGAGTTGGCGTGCTGCTGTCACCTCACGCGACTGTGTCTGTGTGGGACCACGTTGTACGTGTTGCATGTGGCGTTGTTTCGTTCGTGTCCTTGTTGTCTTTCTGTCGTATCCACGAGGGGTTCGAACATTAGAGGGCTGCATAGGTGGCAAAACGCACAACTCGGACTTTGTTTTTGTTTTTTTTCCATTTCCATGAATGTGACAATTTAGATGCGCCCGAAAAATACAGAATCTGATCATTTTCATGCCAAAATATGATCATTTTCCTGACAAACTAACCAAACTGGACCATTTTCAAACATTTCCATACAAAACCTTGTCCATTTTCATGCCAAACAAAGTGTGCCAGTTTTTTTTTTTTTTTACCAAAAATAACAAATTTGATAAATGACGTGCCAAAAATACAAACTGTGACAATTTTTTTTAGTTGATAAAATACAGGATATGTCAGCATTCGTGCCAGAAATACATTTGACGATTTTCCTTCCCGTAGAAAACCAAACCAGGCAGTTTTCATGCCTCTGTTACCATTTTCATGTTAAAAAAAAAAAAAAAAAAAGGGACAAAATTCAGGCATTTTTTACGCTGAAGCAGAAGAAGATGTAACAATTTTCATGCCAAAACAATACAACAGTTGACAATTTCCATGCACAATAAACAACTACATTTGACCGTTTTCCTGCCAAAAACTTTCTTCCTCTCAGAAAGATACAAAGAGACATAAGGGGAAACTGGTGTTAGTTTTAGGATAGAAGGCAGCGTCGAGGTAGCTAGTTTGTAATCACGGGCGATCATTTTTTAAGATTTACTTTAAAGCTACTCTACGTTGTCGAGATTACTTAAAGTGTGTTTTCTAGCCGGAGCAGATACACGTGCGCCTACCCTCATGTGAACTGCACTGGTCTGCCGGCATCCGCCGAGCTGTGCGGTGTGTGTCCCGCCTTCGACCTCCGGGGAGACGGGGGCTGGGATCTTAATCAGAGCTGTTATGACAGCCGAGATCCTGTACTACCGGCCTCTTCCACCACATTATTCTCCGCTGACCTTTACCGCTCCTTGGCTAGAGTGGGTGTATCCGCCGCGTAAATCATACACGCGTCCACCTGAGCGCACACAGGTACAGAAACACGGGACATGAACACACACACACACACACGCTCGTTCTTTTAAATAGGAATGGCTCGCTTTGGTTTTGCATCCCATTTTGTGCCCGCTTACCCCTCTCTCCTCGTCACGCGCCCTCCTCATCCCTCAGCCCCCACCACCACCAACCGCCCTCATTTAAACACATCTAAGCCTTAATTGAATTGCAAAGGTCACCGGTGCAATTATTCCTGAATAAATGAGTGACCTATAATCCAGAGCTGCGCGGTGATAATTTATTTCACTGTGTCTGACAGTGAGGCGACAGGACACCGAGCCAATGTCAGACCCCCTCAGACAAGTTGCCCTCCGTGGTGATATTAAGCCGTTACAAGCAACTAATGAGTGTTACTGCTGCGTTCCCCTCACTTTTTAAACTCGCCCCCCCCCCCGTCCTCGCGCCACGCGCCTGTCTCCGGCCCCAAAGTGAGACGTCACATGCTGGAAAAGCACAGCGTATCAGGCCTCGCCGCTGATGTTCGACTCAGCCGCCCCGACATGTATGGCGAGATGGCTCTCCACACTTAGAACAGCTTGAGGGGGGGTTCTCTGGTACTTCCGTAGGTGTTGAAATAGTCGATCGGGTTTCTCTTATCAACGCTTACACTGATTATTTGAAATTTGAATTTCTATTAAACAAATAAGTCTGTCAGTGTGTCTTTCGGGGCAATTCGAAGTGCCCTAGAGAAGGCACTGAAAAAGACATAAATACAGTCCGGAAGAAGAAGTATAGAAGTACTGTGAATCAGAAGTGAAAGAATAAAATAAATAATGCAGATCAAAAAAAAAAAAAAATAGATTTAACAAATAGTTGGCCAATTAAATACTGCACATTTGTAAAGTTGAGAAACTTGCAATAAACTATTCTAAAAAGATTTTTCAAATAGAAGTAAAAGCAAGTAGCCCACAGCTTATGAAAACGCACAAAAGTTCCAACAGGACAATTTAATAACCGAAATATGGGCCGTCAGGGGAAATTCGTTCCTTTAGGCGGCCGCGCCCCTGCCTCTCGGGTACGAAGCGTGTCTCCACGCCGCCGTTCTCGTGTGTTTTCATTCCGTCCCGGTGTTTTGTAGAGACTGTGTCTTTGTGTGTGCGCTTCCATGGCCGCGTGCTTTTTATCTGGAGCACACCTGCGTGCAGCTCTGGCTGTCATCAGCTACACCCATATCGTACTTTATCGTGTTTATACTAATACTGTGTGTGTCCCGTGTTAGCCGTTGTGTTTCGTGAACCAGTATTGATGTGTCTTTTGTGTGTGAGATGACATGTGTGTAACTAACTGTATAGTCTGGGCGAATGTCTGTGTGTGTGTGTGTGCGTGTGCGTGTGCGTGTGCGGCGTCTGGTAGCAGTCGTGTACGTGTTAATGTGTGTGTTAGTGTGTGTACGTGTGGTTAAAAACACAACCTTCAGTGGGAGCGCTAATGAGTAAGTGCACTCTTCTTTCTTTATTGTTGGGTTTTATGTAAAGTTGCTCAAATGCTCTCAGGTATGGCGGCTCTAAACGGAGGCCTGGGCGGCGCAGGGCTTACCAACGGGACGGCGGGCACCATGGACGCGCTGACGCAGGCCTACTCAGGGATCCAGCAGTACGCCGCCGCAGCGCTGCCCACCCTCTACAGCCAGTCCCTGCTGCAGCAGCAAGGGGCCGCCGGCAGCCAGAAAGAGGGTTAGTAGCGCGGGGCAGTGCGCCGCCGCTGCTCGGCGGGAGTCCGATTTCAGGCCGTTTGCAGCCGAGGTGTTTCGCAAACACGTGTTCAATGTTTCCCCCCCGGGGTTCGCTCTGCAGAACGGCGAGTAGACGACGTCAGACGTGTAAACGCAGCTGAAGCCTAGTATGATGATTATTATTATCACGATAAAAACACTAATCTGTAGCCGTGAAAGGTCCCAGTAATCCCTTTAAGTGAAGAGCTTCCCATGGACAACCAGTGTAGCAGTAATTATGTGATAAGTACAACAAATGTGTAAAGCAATACTTTATTCCCAACTAGAGCAGTGTACCCCAGATTCTGCCAACATTTTCTTACCTCCACCGAGGAGGTTATGTAGTCACCCTCATCTGTCCGTTTGCTTGTCTGCTGGTTTATTTGTAAGCAGGACTACGCAAAAAGCACTGAACCGATTTGCACGATAAACATGGTGGAGGGACGGGGCGTGGGCCAGGGAAGAACCCAATTATATTCCGGGACCGGTCCAGGTCGTTTACTATGAATTTGAATTTTTTCCTCTGAAGTCTTGGTGGAGGTCGGAAGCACTCTTAAAATTTTGTCGCGGATCCGGTTAAAGGGCTAAAACCAGGAATTTTTCTTATCGCTTTCCTCAACATTGGGACGTCGGGCATTATTCGACATTTACGTCAGCATTTGGCCTTGGCGCAGGCATGCGCTCCACTGAGTGCCATTCTAGTTGAAAATGTTTTTCCAAAAAAAAAAAAAAAGAAGGTGAAACTCAAGGTGATTTGTCGAAATCTTAGTTCTTAAAAACTGATTTTTACAAAGATTAGCTGTTGTTTTTTGTTTTTTTTTGGTCCAGTCAAATATTAAAATACTGACCTACATATTTTTGCATTTTATTTTGAATCACTATCACCTCGGCTTTAAAACACTTATGAAAGACATACTTCTTTATACCTGGACCAAGGCATCTTTATGCCCATTTTTCAGGCATGAAATCAACTGAGAATTAACTACAAAAATAGAGAAATTCACAATTACTTAAAACTACTTTTTTTTTTTTTTTTTTTACCAAATCTAACATTTATAGTCAAGATGAGTTCGTTAAGGAATCATTCTGACACATTCGTGTTCAATCAGACCTCTCTATGACTATCATTAATGTTTTCGTTGATAATTGTACATTTAATTTTATTATATTCTGGAAAAGAAAATGTAAAATTGATCAGTCTCCGATCTGTTGCGAAGTGCCACCTTTATTTACCCAAAAGCTTTAGATGATGAAATGCCTAGTAAAAACGAATGGGACCCGATACTGTCGGTCTGTGCACTTCTCCGCTCTGCTGCCAACAAAGATACCTTTGTAAAGATGCTTTCTTTCCTTGACAGCCCGTCCAGGAGTTCAAGACCCTCCACGGAGACAAAAATGGGACAAACATTCGGCTCCCTCCCGGCTTCACTTAGCGGCGGAGGGCATATTTAATGACGCCGAGAGAGCTGACCTATTAGGATTACCAGGATGTGTGATAGAAGGAGGGGGGGGTCAACCTATGACACACAGCTGAAAGAATAAATGAATCAAAAGCAAAGAGAACAGGGAGCTCTAGCTTTGTTAGCAGAGAGAGCAGAAATATAATTAAATGAAAACCAAAAGCTTTCATCTTTGTTTAACGTTCAATACAATGGCAGAATGTTGTTTAAAAGCAATAACAAACCCAAGGTCGTGCGATATTGTCCTAAGCGTTGTGCTTCGGCTCCGTTCCTATGACGACAGCACAGCGGTACGAGTCGCCACAATGCAGCGCTACCTCTCCTGCAGTTTTTGCTTGAATGAAAGAGAAGCCACCCTGACCTTATACCCGCTCTGCATCTCATCCCGCCAGGTCCGGAAGGTGCCAACCTGTTCATCTACCACCTGCCCCAAGAGTTTGGAGACCAGGACATACTGCAGATGTTCATGCCTTTCGGAAACGTGGTCTCTGCCAAAGTCTTCATCGACAAACAGACAAACCTTAGCAAGTGCTTTGGTACGGGCGGCAGTACAGGCGTCGGTGTGAGCTCCCGAAAGGGGGAACAAACACCAATGCCTGCAGTTACCTGTTTTTTTTGTTTTCTTTACGAGTTGTGTCCCAGTTCAGGGACTGGGTGCTCTGAAAGACGCAGCCCACGAAGGGCGGTCTTTGCGCGGGGATGAGGGCCAGGCTGAACCTGATGCCGAGCTCATGTCATACGGGACTACGACTTGTAAACTGGAAAACTTTGAATTTCATCAGACGTATGCAAAATAATGAGGCAATTTATGCTGCGTCACGTCAGCCGTCGTTAAAGATGGTGCGTAAACACCGACTCTTTCCCGTCTCCACCGTCTATCCCGTATGACATGAACATGACGAGAGACGTCCCTATCAAAAAAGATGGTGCGTTCAGGTGCTCCTTGTCAACCTGTCAGTCAAAGAAATATTCAAGTTTACCGCGGGGAAGTCTAAACCGGTCTGTTAACTTTACACGAACTACGTACATTATCTGCGTCCAACTGGGGTTTTTTTAAGCGGTGTGAAATCTTGAATCACTTTTACACACATTTAATCCCCGCGTCCCACAGTTTCCTAATAAATCCCCAGAAAGTTAATTCAAAGGGTGCCTGGAAAAGGTGTGTAACATGGAACTTATTACAGGTACAACTAACTGAGACGATACTCAATCGGTATGTTTACAGCTACATTTATTTCCAATTAATTTCTACCATAACCTAGATAGTATTTCAATCAGTGCGCAGCACAAAATTTGTAAAATTACGGGACCGATAATCGGAATACCTGGTAATTACAAAGTGGACGTGGGATATTACCAGACTTAACAAGTTGACATGGATCGCCTGAACACTCCGGGAAACATCTGACCGACTCCAAATTGACTGACAGATACTGTGGGCTGCGCAATGCCCTCCAGTTTTCGACAGGCCTTGTTGGTCCACCATGACTTCTTTAGTGACGACATTCAGACTTCGGGGGGGGGGTTGCCCTGCCCAGCCCAGCCCAGCCCAGCCCCTGAATTGGGACAGGAAGTGATTTCTTTCCACCTGGTATTAAGAAGCTTGTTGATCGGACGGCAATCTTAAGGGAGCAAAAATGTCTGAAATGCATAAAAATGTCCCAAAAGCCCACGTCAGCGTCACTACCAAAGTATAATGCATCTCCATTTTTCATGTAGCAACTAGAGGACACAGAAATAAATCAAGCATGGAAACAGGAAGGAAGAGCACACAAACTTGTCTAGTACTTGTCAAAAAAATAGATTGTGAGGATGGATGTGAGACAAGCGAGACGGGGAGTTTACTGTCAGTTTTAGAGGTTGCAAATATCACAGGAAGAAGTGAAGTGTACACGGAAATTACTTTGTGGGAGACAGCAGAAAAAATAAGCGACGGTAGAACAACACTGTCTGCCCCAAAACACTTTATTCTTACCTTCAACCCACAATTTCAAGTTGTTGGACAAAATGTTGCTGTTGAATTTTTGGAGCAGATACTGCGGTTTTACTTTTTGTCTTTATTTTTTTAAACTTTCGAATTCACAGTATTTGTCCTATTTCCATAGGATTTCACTGCATTTATTTTTGCAGACTCATGATGCTTCACATTGGAAGTGTCACTACACCCCCTCTATTTGTTTTACTGTTATTTCATTTTACTTAGCTTTATCTTTCATTATTTCTGTTGACGGCGCACCCCAGTTTACTCACGGGAGTCATTAAAGTTTAATCTTTTCTTATTGTGTACCAGAGGTGTATTTTAATGTAGATGCAAATGTAATCCAGATAAATCAGATCTCAAGACGCAGACAACACTGTGAGGGTGCCTTGTGTAACATTTCAACGTCAGTTTATTATTACACCTTCCTTTTGAAGCAGCATAGTTGCTGTAAACAAACAAGCCCCGTTAAGTGGAAGGTTATCGGTCTCCGACTGTGTTTTAAAATGTGAGTCGGAATTGGAGGGAAATCTGCTGCAGTGCTTTTTGGCACGAAACAAAGAGAAAATGCTAGAAGACCTTTGACCGCGGAACGGGAAATTCTCACATCCGACAGGAAACAATCAGGATTATGGGTCGATGTTGTATTCATTTTAAGAGATGCTAACATGAATATTACCATCTTATCTATCCAGACCAGCCAACATTTGCTTGCTAGCTATATTAGCTAACAGGTTAGCTACCTTTACACATGTTCTCCTGTCTGTACTTGCTATTTTCCTCCCTGGTTAAATACCGGTTTCTTGAAGAAAACACTTAACTAAAACTTGTTTCATTTCAGGACTTGATCATAGAGCATCAAAACCTTTAAATCCAATATTTTTTAACGAACTGCAGCCGGCACAGAGGTTGTATCGATGACCAGTGAAGTCACATTAGTTTTGCTCCAGTCGGAGATTGTACTGTTTGTTACTCTCAATCACGTAAATGGGGCTAGGACTGATGTTGCATACAGGCCGTGTTCGCAGAATGTGGAAAAACAGCAAAATTTCCCATGGTTAAAACGTGGGAGCGTTCATGCGTTCCTCCAATGAGATTACCCCAACTGTTAGCCCCGTATTTGCA
This sequence comes from Xiphias gladius, assembly GCF_016859285.1. Classification (NCBI taxonomy): domain Eukaryota; kingdom Metazoa; phylum Chordata; class Actinopteri; order Istiophoriformes; family Xiphiidae; genus Xiphias; species Xiphias gladius. The sequence continues at coordinate 3,149,571 of NC_053401.1, read as the reverse complement.
CTATTTCGCTAACATACGTATCTGTAGCCGTTCGCTAACGAGCGAAACCAGATGCAAACAGCATAAAGCTCCTCTTCACCAATTGGAACCAATTATAATATTGCTAATTTTGTATTTTATTGACATGTAACAGTAACGGCGTGATGTGAACACAGCCAACCAGTAGCTAATGTAGCTAGCTAGCTTGCAAATATTAGTGAGCTGGCCCATCATGCTCAGTCTGCTTCAAGGATAACAAACGTTCAATGCCGACTGGAAAGGCAGCGTGTCGTCACACCCTTCTCAATCCGTCCTCTTGTCCCCGTAGGCTTCGTCAGCTACGACAATCCAGTGTCGGCGCAGGCAGCCATCCAGGCCATGAACGGCTTCCAGATCGGCATGAAGCGGCTGAAGGTGCAGCTGAAGCGCTCCAAGAACGACAGCAAACCGTACTGATCTTAGCACTAGGGTCTATCTGCTCCCCATGTTAGCACTGCTAGGGTAAGTCCCCCCACAAAAAAAAAAATGAAAGAAAAGCAAACAAAAAAAAAAAAAAAAAAAAAACAGCAAACCGAGCCACGACCTCTCTACACAGGGACTGGGGGGGGGTGTTGGGGTGTGGGGGGTGGGGGGTGGGGGGTTGAAGGGAGGGAAGGGAGGGAGGGGGAGACGACCTACAACCACCCTGAGGGAGACACACACGCCTTGTTTTTTTTTTTTTCTTGTTTTTCTTGCTTTTTTTTTGAAGGTTTTTATGTTAGCTTTCAAGTATTATTATTTATTACAATTTTATTTTTTTTTGACACACATGAACGCTTCCATTACCGCCATTACTTTGTGCAATTTTTTTTTTTCTTTTTTAACAATGGAAGGAAGTAGCTATCTTGGGTAGCTTTTTTTTTTTTTAAAAAAAAAGCCTGTTTAAAAGTTATTTAATTTTTTTTTTCTCAGCGATTATTTATACATTTTTGAGGACTAGTTACAGTCAGAACTGAGGTACAGACAAAGGAGCCATGATGATTTTCAAAAATTTTTTTTTCCTCTCTCTCTCTCTCGACGTGAACCCGAGGCCTGGCGAAAGGTTCATTGTTTTTTTTTGACGCGCACGCCGATATGCACATTCGACCTTTGACCTCCGCGGTGTTGGTTGCAGGCCGCCGCTGCTTCTCCAAAAAAAAAAAAAAACCCCTCTATGCCTGCTGGCAACCCGGGAGCAAAGGCTGCAAAATGTTAGTGGCCTCTTTACAGTATAGTCAGCGGCAACATCAGCCTGCCATACAGTTACACACCACCACCGCAAGATGAAGACAAAAAAAAAAACAACACACACACACACTCCAGCTACGTCTTATTATTTATGTGAAAAATGAAAAGCAGTTTTTTATTTCTCAGAAGATGACAAAAATAATTAGTAACTACTTTTCTGGGTCAGATCACATTGGTCTTTGTTGTGAAATGGATATTACAGCATGTAGAACATTTTCAAAATAACGTCCAGAATTTGATGAAGGCTATAACAATACTAATAATAAAAAGAGTTTATGGGTTAAGGGTGTAACTGAAAATACTTGATGTTTGTTGAAAGATTTAGAAAATTATTCAAAGTACAGAAAGCCACAGGCCTGTAAATTTTATTTGTAAAAAAAGCAGTTCTATTTTTATACAACATTTTTACTGCCTCAGATGAAGAAAAAAGGATTTTATTTATTGCCTATCGTTAAGTTATTGGACTCCTATAAAGTATACAGCATCATTAAAGTAGACCCTTGTGGAGAAGTCTCGTGGAATTGGGTTCTCCGGTGTTTTTCATGTTTTTTCAGTGCAGAAACCACGATCACAACACACTCCACTGCCATTTGAACCACAACCCCCGTCCACCTTCCCCGTGTCATTTATTCATTCAAACAGACACACACACGCACACACACACACACACACACACACACACACACACACACACACACACACACACACACACATCTCTTTGCTGTCCATCCATCCATCCATCCATCCATCTCTCTCTCTTTTTACCACTCTCTCCCTCTCTCCATCCGTAGTGGGACTACTTCTTCACTTGTCCAACTTCTACCTTTTTCCTGATGTTTTTAGTCTTTTTTTTTTGTTTGTTTGTTTGTTTGTTTGTTTTTTGTTTGGAGTGTTTCCGTTTTTTTGTTTGTTCGTAGCCCCCGCCCCCAACCCCCCCACCCTTCCAAAGATTTAAGAAATTGTAAAATAGAAAGAAATGAGAAGACCCCCGTCCCCCACCCCCTCCCGAAATATTACAACTATTTTCTCCCAAACGACAACATCCATCTGGGATCTGATGGATAAAGCTTTGGGTGCTCTTTGTTTTTGTGTTTGTGTGTATGAATGAGTGAGTGTGTGTGTGTGTGTGTGTGTGTGCGCGCGCTTGCGTGCGTGTGTGTGTGTGTGTGTGTTGCCTGTTAGTAAAAACCTATTTATATCATTTTATATTACAAAAGAAAACAACAAAATCGAAGCTAAAAAATTGCCAATGAAACCAGTGAGTGGTGTTGCTGTTCTGCCGGTTTGCATTGTTGTTGTTGTTTGTTTGTTGTTGTTTGTTGTTGTTGTTGTTTCTCCTGATTTTATAAAATGCTGTAGTGGTGTGGTGCTCTGGCTCTCTGTGTGTAACTCTCTCCTCTCCCCTGTTTTTTCTTTTCCCCTTTTAGAACAACCCATCTCCATGCCTGTTAGCTCATCGTTTGCCTAGCATGTCTCCGTGGCGTCCAAAAAAAAACTTTACACAAAAACAAAACAAAAACAAAAAAAAAACCCCACCAAAAAAAAAAAGTGTCATCGCCCTCCTCCTCCCCCGTCATTGTTTTTTCTGATGTCTTTTCCGAGCTCACCTGATCATAACCTGGTTCTCCTCCTCCTCCTCTGCCGCCTACTGATCTTTTGAACTTTGAACTTTTAGCTTTTTTGGACTTTGATTTTTATGATTTTTTTTTTTTTTTTGTCTTTCTTTTTGTGTTTTTGGTTTTGTTTTTTTGGTTTTTTGGTTTTTTTTTGCATGTGACCTCATTTGGATCTGTTTTCCGGGAGGGGTTTCAGGGAGGGAGGGAGGCGATAAGGGAGGGGGTGGGTAAGAAAATGAATCAATGTGAAAAAGATATAAAGCTGCATTCATATGAAAAAACAAAAAGACTGAGATTTTTATGGAAAAACAAATGTTCTTTTTGGAGAAAAAAAAACAGACAACAACCTGTGGCAAAGTGATTTCCATTCAGTGTGTTTTCTTGCATTTCTTTTGTTTCTTCTTCTTCTTTAGGTCAGTTTTTTTTTTTTTTTTTCTTTTTCTTTTTCTTTTTTCTTCTTCATTTAAAGTAAACTTGAAAGTTCACTACAGGAATTGGCGCGTCATCTTGCTTCTGGTGCCGATGGAAAAACAAGAGCGCGGGCCAGAAGCAGTTCGCGCCAGTTTCTCTGAAATATAAGACTACTTCCAAACAGTTTTGAATAAAAACTGTCTGATCAATATTAGACTCTCTCAGAGCTCTCTAATGGTTTTTACATTTTTCAGGCAGTGTAAAGTTTTTTGATAAGGCCATTTTAAGTGGCTCTGTTTCTCATTCAAAGTCTATATATAGAACCACTTTTTTCTAGAGTAGTTTAAAGGTAAAAATAAAAAAAGACATTTGCCCTGTTTGGGGGGGAGAAATGCTACCTACTTGTGTCACCTTTTGCTGAACTGACTCACAGATAGACAATCCGTGGTTTAAATGCACATGATGAAATGACCTATATTTTCTACTGTTTAAATGTATAGAGGAAAAAAAACGTACTAAGATACCTGTAACCCGCGTTAACGTCGGTGCTTCTCGTGAGTTTAGTTGTGGTTTCATCACAAGTCTAACGGTCTTAAATGTCTCATGTTTTTCAAGAGAAGACTAAAAAATCGGTTTACTTGAACAATAGACAAAGCCTTTCATATTACTATAATAGTTACTTTTTCCTTTTTGTTTTTCTTTTTTTCTTCTTTTTTTAAGGAGTCCCTATTTGCTAAATTTCTTGTTGGTTAATTAGCTATATAAAATTCCTAAAATATATATAAATATAAATATATCTATATATATATAATGTCAGCTTGTGAAGCATCAATGTCATTATTATTTTATTTCTCTCGTGGGAAACAATATTTAGATGTGTTTTGTTGTTCAGCAAAATGTCTTATAAAGAAAAAAAGACAAGATCAGTGGAGTTTAGTGCCAAATTCTGAAGGTACTTCCTGCCTAGCGCGTCAGTGTATTTCTTGTGAAATTATTTGATAACATGGGTATTTTATTATAAGTGTTTTGTATGGATCCCTCATATTTAAAAATATAGATTTAAAAAAGAGTTTGTTAACTTGCTATTCTGTGGTCTTGTTGCCTGAAAATGTCATGTTTGCTTTTTTTCTTTGTAAAGATGTACAAAAAAAAAAAAAAGTGCCCATGTGTCATATATATATATCTATATACACGCACACACGGACGCACACACGGACACACACACACACACACACAGACACACACACACACACACACACACACACACACACTCTCTCGTGCAGACCTCACAGTTTACTTTGTTGTTGTGCATGAGAGCCCCTGAGTGTGAAAGCCTCCACAGCGACCGCTACAGCCCGCCAGCGTGCACACACACACACACACTTTAAAACACACACGAGAATCGTGCACTGATATTTTTAGCCATTGTACAGCCGTTTTATTCATCAAAGCCTTACCACAAATCTTTGCACTCCTGTTCTCTCTCTATTAGTATCTCGCACACGCAGACACAAACGCAGACATCAAACTTCAGTATATATTGTTCTGTTGTTTTCGTCGCACACTATCCCGCCACTCCGCCGAAAAAATTGAGGTGAGAGTCATACGCGAAGCCTTATTTCTCCAAATCCTCTTATCCCTTTTGTTCGGCTCGAAACGTCCCGGAGTTGTAGCCGGCGCCGTTTGTCTCTGACGGCGAGGATCATTCACTTTTGTGTACATCACCTCAGACGAGCGCGCTTCGCTTTCATGATGTAAGCACAGGGCAAGACTCGCTCACTCACAAACGAGCCTCGATCTTTTGAGGAAAAAAAAAAGCACACGCCGCCGCCGCCGCCGTCGAAGAGTCAAGCGCGAGACGCGGGACGGTCCGGAGCAAGTTTTTAACTTGTTTGATTTCGCCGCTCAACTTTATCCTTTGACGTTTTTCTAAGTGGTGTTAAGACTTCTCCGTGTGTAAGCCTTGTGGTGTAATGGGCCAAAATCATGTTTAGATGCCAAAGTGTGTTATTGACATTCTCATGGTCAAGCCGTTTACATGGCACAGTGTTGTCAGTCTATTCAACTGCCCCTTTCCCCCCTCCCTGAAAGCCTAGTTTACGGTCTGCAAAAAAAAAAAAAAAAAGGCAGCATTATTTTCTACAGAAGCTCACCAGTCGCCTTAACCAGGGAGAGTGTATCAGTATTATAAGAGTAGAAGATGTTGTCGAGTCAGTCAGTGGTTTGTGCCAAGTCCAGGTTCACGTTTGTGTGCAGTTAACCTCCCACTTGTCAGAGTCCGGGATTTCGCTCTTCCGCCATTTTGTCCAATCGGCCAGAGCAGGAAAGGCCGAAATGGCCGTGTGTCCTCGCAGCGGCGAAGAAGGAGAGAAGACGAAGGCGCCCGTTTGAAGGATGCCGCTCTCCGCCTGGTTGTTGTCTCCCAGGCTAAGCGGGGTTATTAGAAACAGGGCTGTGTGGGGAGACGTCTTATTGGAATAGCGACAGGGGAAATAAAGCGCTCGTTGGTTGGAGAGGAAGGGGTCACGTCCGCAGGTCCACACAGGCAAAACAACAGCCGCAGCCGAGATGAAGGCAGCACAGCTTTCATTATCCTCTCAAAGACCAAACCCGATACTAAACTTTACCCGATCTCATGGAGGGAGGCATGCAGACTTTTTTTCTAAATGCAGTACACAAACGAGCGGTGCCGCAAACAGCCATAAACTACCTGTACGAAAGCTGGACAGGAGGAGTCCCAGTCCGATCCGCGTTAAGGGACCGGTTTTCTGACCAGCGTGTGTGTGGGTTTCCCGTCGTAACCGCTGCGAAGTCCAAAACCTTTGCGGCCGAGAGCTACGGCCGCACGTCTCACATCTTCACCTCGCTCTCGCACAGCTCACATAGTTCGTCCAGTGGGGGAGGCCGCACAATCTGGGCCGTTCGAGTCGACTCGCGGCCCGCGGCCCCCGTCCGGGCTGTCCAAACCGTCCCAGAAAACGATGTTGCCAGAATCGCCAGATCTCACCGAGCCGCACGAGGCCGGATGTCGCGCGGCCCGGTGCGAAGCATCTTTGTCCTCGTTTCAATGTCGAAGCACAAGAGGGTCGTAGAAACAAGAGTTTCTGTCGAGCGGCTCACCTCAGGGGCTGTCATCGCCGATGCTCGTTGTAATCTCTCTATCTCGTCACTGTTCACTTCTCTGTTCTCCTTCTTTCTTAATTATCTTAAGTGCTATTTATCAAACAATGAAATCGAAAAGGAAAAAAAAAAATTGAACTTGTCGTTTCTTTGCATTATGGCTTATGTCAAGTTTTTTGAGGAAAAATGTTTTGTGTGTTCTCTCTTTCCGTGCCGTAAAAAAGAGCTTGTTGTCTTTAGAAATGATCCAATTTTGATTTCGATTTTGATTTCTTTTTGTCGTTGTTGTTGTTGTTTTTGTTTCTTTTACTTCTCAAAAAGGTTTTCAGTAGTTTCAAAGTTATTGTCTTGAGAGAAGCCAAAGTCAATGCATTTCAGTGGATCCTGTAAGCGTGATGTATGTTTGTTTGACAACACTTCGAAATCTGTCACTGGATGGGATTTAAAAAGTACAAAAAATGCAGGCTTTCCTATTTCTACAACTGATTGTACTTATGCATTTTGTACCAGTGGAATTTTTTATACTGGAGATTAAAGGATACAACAAAAAAAAAATCTTAGAAAAAAAGCTGTCTGGCCTGGTGGTTGTGGCCTGACCCTGACTGGTCCCCGAGTATGATTTCTAGCTGGCATCAAGAAAGTTGGCTTTTGATATAAGATTTTCTAGAAGATCTTTGGCTTTATTTCTTTCACTTCTTTTTCCTCACTTGAGTGTTGTTCTTTCTTTCTGCCTTTCTTTCTTAGTTCGGTCTTTCTTTATTTTTCCCGAAAACAGAGGGTAGGTGAGTGTCAGATCTTTCGTTTTTGCTTTATGAATAGTTCTAGTAAGTTTGTCTATACAACAGCAGTAAGTTTCATTTGACTTCTGTATTGTGCCGTCTACACGATAAGACAATTATAGAAAAAGAAGGAATAGAAATATTTAGTCACCTTCAGTGGATTAATGTATTAGTTTAATAAAGAGATCAACTAATTAGAAATTTTTTGCTTTTAGCTGTTTAGATTTTTCCGGTTTCTCTGTCCTTCTCTGTGAACTAACTGTGTAGCTGAAGCAGTCAGAATTATTTTTGTAAACGTATGTTCTTGTGTGATGCAGTTTTTTGCTTCTGTCTCCTATATTAAACCATTTTTCCTAATACTTGTCTCTCTCTGTGTTGTTATGTTCCAGTGGCTGTCTGATGTTGTACCGTTTCACGACCTCCTCCCTGCCATTCTCTCTCTTCCTGCTCCTTTTCATAGTCTCTCTCTCTCTCTCTCTCTCTCTCTCATTCTCTCTTTCTCCGCTCATGTTCGTGTTTTTGTTTCTACCACATAGTAAAGTTGACTCCATCCCCAGTGACAACTCACTATGCTGTTCTCACTAAACATAGTAAATATACATCGAGGTGTTTGTATGTATATTACTGTGTAGCCCAAGTTGCCGCGTGACAGTCGAGAAAGTAAAGTCATCGACCAAAATTTGCAAGACGGGATTTCTGGGAAACCAAATTTTAATCAGCAAAAAATCGGGTGTGGAAAAGCTGAATGCATTTTTTTTTTTTTTTTTTTCTTAGCCTAAAGAAATAATTACACATTTTGGGAAATATGCGTATTTGTGGCTTGGTCACAGCGCGAGGTAGTTCGTCGAAATTCACAGGTGCCTCACCAGAAGAAGGCTGGTGTTGTCGGGATTGCTCGTAGGGCTGGCGAGCTAACAGCCCAGCGGGCGGGCGCCAGTCGGTCACTGTAGCTCTCCAAGTTGCTTCCTGTTTTTCCGTTTACTGGCCCGTTCACTCCTCGGTGGCATTTTGTTCCACAGGGTTGTGCATCATCTCACTCTATGAAGAGTTAAGGGGAGGAGGGGGGGTCAGTTTAGCTTGCCGACTGTAAGCTAGCAAGCTAGTTAGCTTGGTCACTTAGAGAACGAGTTCACACAGTTTATTCGGAAGACTGTCTGTTCCCTCTACTCCCGCGTCACAAGTGATCAACCATTCCTTTTGTGTTCAGCAGCTTATGTTGTGAATGAGGAGGTTAATTAAAAGCTGGTGGTTCAACATGAGTCATCGCTTCGATGGCTTCCTCTGTTTTGGACTCTCAAGCTCTCCGTGCCCACGAAGGTCGGCACTATGAAGACAGCTTGGTCAGCTGTGCAAATCCAATAATCACAGCAATTTCATTTGAATAAATTTATTTAGCCTCCCAATGTCAGCGTTTTAAATGCTTGTATGAGCAGGCCTTGAGGACGATAAGATCCTGGTGTCCCTGAGTCCGCGAGGTTGCCAGCGCAGTCTGCAGAAAGTCACTGCACCCCATAAAGACTCATTACCCCATGTAAACCACTATTTACTATTTTTTAAACTTTGGTCTCTGTGCATGAGATACATGTCAGCTAGCCTTAGATCTTTAGAGGTGATGGTAGGCAGATTGTATTACCTTTGGACAGAGTCAGGCTAGCTGTTTCCTCCCGTTTCCAGTCTTTATGCCAAGCTAAGCTAACTGGCTGTGGCTTCTTACTCACTGTACAGATGTTAGAGCGGCATCGATCCTCGGATTTAAGCAAACGAATGGGCGCATTTCCCAAGATGTTGAATTATACCTTCAAATACTGCCTTTTTTTTCCACTTTGGCTTCAGTTGCTTACGTTTAAGAAGCCTCTTTACTCGCTTTGATCCAGCTGAGAAATTTTCTCCAATTTTCTTTTATTCTTGTGACTTTTCATTCAAGTTCGCTCAAAATTGGCTCTCCCAGCTGCGGTGATGAAAGCTTTACTCACACTCGAATTGACTTTCTATAAGAGTTCGGACCTCTGGCCGCTGTGAGTTCTCCCTCATCAGGGATCGGCCCACGCTGTCCTCCTTCCTGTGCTGTCCGCTGTCCTGGGCGAGGCCTGTCCACTGTATGTCCACTCTCTGTGTGCGATCCACTCCCGTGCTGTCTCACCGTCACAACTGCATCCCCGGTAGAGAGAGAGGAAAGAGAAGTCAAAGGTCAAAGTTTTCACCGTACATCGCAGATACCCAGGAGGGTTTCGAACAAAAAGCGGTCCGTTCTTCCACTCACAGAACGGTTACCTCGGAAAAATGATTCTAGTACTAAAAATGAAGTCCTGAAAAATGGGAAGATCTGGGTAATACTGGCTGCTTTTTGAAAAAATAAACACAGACATTCAATGTTGGTCCAACAAATAAGACAATCCACTGATTCCCACTGCAACCTTGCGATGCTCTGGTTTTTTGGGTTTTTTATTTATCTTTATAACTTCGTGCTACAAATATCCACGTGGCTGTACATTATGTGCTCTCTGGCACATTATAGCATCTTTTGCTTTCATCATTGCACCAGTCCACCAAGTCTGTTATTAAATATTGATTGTGAGGTTCAGGCAAGGCATATAATAAACCTCTATTATTGTCAATGTGTGGCCTGTAATTCAAGAAAATGCCTCCAGATCTTTATTTTTTCCGAGGTATTTTTTCTCCCTTTAGTTTGTGCTCTTGGGGATTTATTCCCTCTCGTGGAATCACTTTTAAAATGTAAAAGCAGCCAGGGAGGGAAGGGTTCCGGCTACGCGCCGATGTTTTATCTGCAACCAAAGTTTAAATAAAGGTTGTTTGCACACATGCACACATTCAGTAGCCCTAAAAGATGTGGCGGGCCTGCCGTGGAACGGGCGAGTAATCTGACGATGACCACTACATCCGCCGTTGCCCAGGATGCTTCGGAAATTCAAGGTAAGCTCCACACAGTGTTCTAAATAAACCCACATTTGACAAGTATGGATATTTAAGGGGCAAACTTGGCCGGTGGCGGCGCTCAGTTTCATTCAATCTGACCACTTTAAAGCCCAGAAGATGCCAAGGATTCAGCAGGACTTTTATCCCTCCTCAGAATTGAAAAGCCTTTGGGCCATGCGACACTATAATTCTGCTTTTTGAAAGAGGATTTGAGTCACAAAAAAAACTCCAATTAACAACACATGACAAACAGAATATGCTAAGGAAATATAGTTGAGGGATTAAGTGAATATTCATCCTGATGGACACCGGATTTTTTTTTTTTTTTTTTATAAATGCACAAGCATTAGTTAAATATGTCCAGGTAACCTTGACACACACACCACAGAATTGCTTTTGTTTTTTTGTTTTTTACCACTTTCTCTTTTTTGCAAACATTTCTTCTACCCGAAAAAGCTTAAAAAAAAACAAAAACACCCATCATAAAGCCAGCTGCATAGAATGAATAACACGCGAATAAATCCCCCAATCAATACCAGACTATTTATAGTGAGCAGACAGTGGTGATTCTGGATCAATAGACCAAACACAAAGACACTGTTTGCAGATGAAAATAGAGGAGTCGCGCTCAAACGAAATATCGGAACAGTGGTGATGTTTTTGGAGTATGGTGAGAGCGCGGTTAACAATTCAGGTCATATTTTGCTGTAGTTCGGATGCAGGTGAAATAAAGCGGGTTAATGCATTATGCAGCTGATCAGCAGGCTATATCTTTCCACTCTGTGAATTGATTTTTAAAGGCACGAGAAGCTCCTAACCACCAAACCACACCGCTAGTCTATTATTCACGTCTTCACAATGGGTAGAAACAAGACATGCCGCAGGGGCTGAGAACACACACACACACACACAAACATCAGTTCCCAGTCCGTCACATTCTGGGTGGACACGTGGAGACGTCCTTCCTGCGAGGGACCAGGCGGGATGCTCTGCGCTCACCGACGCCGCAGAGAAAGCAGAGGGAGAGGGCCGGAGAACGGGACCGCCGAGCGAGGGTGGCAGGGGGAGAGCTGCTCGAGTCGGGCTAATGGAGATTAACTGCCGGCACAGGCTGTCGCTCTGCAAGATCATCCCTGATGGAGTTACCTCAGAGAAGGGTCAGGGGTCGAAGGAGGTTTGCCGCACGTAATAGAATTTCAAAACAGTGTTTTCGGAGGATAATATAGTTCAGGTGGAGGAGAAACTAGTGCAGGAAAGGAGCTATTTGTCCTGGTCACTGTGACATCGGGGCCACAACTGTGTCTGAGGACACCAAGGTCGTGTCCTTGACATGTATTTTCCTTTCATGTCTTGATTCCGCTTTTCCTCGCAGGGACAAACCTCGTTCGGCAGAGGAAAAGTGGATTTCAGCATGTGCGTACAATTCCTACCCAGTCTAGTGGCACACATGCAGCTGCCCCAGTTAAATAACGACGATACAAGTGGAAAAGGGGGGCTACCTGGGTTTATATCCCACAAGCGCAAGTTTCTCGACCTCAGTATCACCTAGCCTCAGAATGTGAGATTTTAAAAACTACTCATCAGGGTTTTTTGTTTTTTTTTCAGCAGGTAAAACATGAAGAGGATAAGGCAGAAAAAATGAAACAAAATGTATATATATTTCTGATGCTGTAACGTTGTGTTACAGGTACAAACGTGAAGAAGAAAATAGTGTATTACAACATTATGAAAAGTTTTGATAATTATTATACTAGAACTTCAGCGGTGCGACCATCAAAGCACTGAATCCAAAACGCAGCCAATTTAAAACAAATGAGAAAGTCAAAAATACATTTCTCAAATCATTACATTATATTACAAATGTGTGCAAAAATACTTGCGTATCACGTCCAACGTTTTAAACCAACAACAAAAAGATGTGTCTCCGTTCACCTCAATGAAATGAATATTAACGAGAGGGGACGGTCGCAGACAGCAAACGTCAGCCATTCATTTTTAAGAAAGCAAATGTTTCAAATCTACAAAACGCCCCGTATTAAAATTCACTTTTATCACTGGAAGGACACCATTTCTGTGCCTTGTGTTTCAGGTATTGTTTAGAGCTGATCGCATTATCATCTACATCCACTTCAACTTCCACTTCAACTTCCAGACAGCAAGAGCAAAAACTATTTTTTTTTTTTTCTTTCACTTTTGAATTCACTGGGCCGTGGAGAAAATAAGACGACGGAGACTGAAATTCCAAATAAAGGCTCTCTTTGGTTTGCAGGTAATTAAATTATGGTGTTGATCAAAGGGAGGCCTGGGAGAGGGTTTTTCTTTTTCTTTTTCTGTCTTCTTTTCATATTTTTCCCACCATTTCTCATGCATCCCTTTGAAGAAAGGAGTGACTCATTTTCCTTTGTTAGACAAAATATTCACCGGATTGTTATGCCTCCGCAACGCTCAAGCTCGCTTGGCAGTAAAAGGAATAACCAGAGCAATTTATAAAACACAGTTTGCTAAGGGGACTCCATGCACAGAGTGGAGCGTCGCGTCCGCCCGGTTAGTCGATGCGCTGCTGCCATCTTGTGCTGGCGGGGGAAAGTAAATGCGGACGCAGTGACTTCAAAAGCCACATGTTCGGCTCATTAAAACCAGGCATTTCAAAACCAACGCGCTGCTCTGATGGCACTGCACTCCGCTGATACTGTGTGAAAGACAGCGTTGCCCATCTGAGGATAATGCCTGTGTGTGTGTGTGTGTGTGTTCGTGTGTGTTTTAAATAGCAGGCTCTTTGATGAGATTAGCACAGTATACCGTGCCCTTCATTAGGCCTGTTATTCCTCATTGATGTTTGGGCACGCGGGATCCCAAATCGGTCTTTGGAGCCTTGATCTCTGCCAGAGACGTGTGTGTGTGTGTGTGACTGTCTGTGTGTGCGCGCGTGTGTTTTGGTACAACTGTAGACTTTTCAAGTGACATCCACAGCGACTGTACGCTCTCTGGTTCTACCGCCTTGTTTGATTGGGCTAACAATGCACCCTCCTATTAATGACATTTTATAACCATTGTTACCTTGTTGGTGTGACAAGTCTCCCTCTCTTCGTGCAAATCTGTTCACAACGTTGGCAAAATATCTCCGTTAGGGGCATTTTTTTTTTGTCGGAGGAGCTCCCGACCAGTAAGGGTTCGACTCTGGCACCATTTCAACCACCTGAGCCCGTTTCTAAATGTCCGGTCTGTGGCATTAAAGGACACTCAAACATTAAAATCGCCACTTGCACTATAAAACACATCGTGTACATTTATACACGACTGAAGGTTTTGCCCAAAAATGGACATTTAAGCTAAAAAAAAGCATCCTCGTGGCAACGGGAATGACCCTCGGTCTCGGTCACTTGAATCTCTTGAATCAGCTTTAAGGCGGTGGCCAGGACGTCTGACCTTTTATTTCAGACCCCCCCTACTTAAAGAATGCTCAGGTAATGTAAATGTCCCGTCCTCTTCGGCTCCACCATCACACCCCCGTTTGTGTGTTTGCCTAAGCGTCACCGCAGTGTGCCGTTGTGTTGAGCGCTTGCAGGCGGAACGGATGTAGAATTTGCTGCAGACAGCGGCGCCGCAATCACCGGCTTAATAGACCGTGAAATCAAACACTCGCGGCAGGGGCGAAGCCAGAATCCCGTCCCTCTCATTGCCCCCTTAACATGGTCACATGGCACATTAGGATAACAAATAGGCTGTAACGCCTGGCTCTAACAAGGTAAGTGGTGCAGGTCTGCAGCACTGTCAGATGCTGGACAATAAAACACATTACGCCGCCGCCACCTGATTAGCTGCCGGCTGTGATGCCGCTTCCTGCCACTCAGCTGTAAACCCACGACAGATGGATGTTTACTGACTGATCAGACCGCACGCCCGTCCAAACCGGCAGCCCTCTTTTGTGTGTTCCGCTGTCCGCTCCTCCTCGGATTTACCTTCTGATTTCGACGTGCGTCCGTGACGGACGGACAGACGCGCCCGCTGAGTGAACCCAACAAGCAGCAAATGAATAAATCAATCCCTTGACTTGGAGCGGGTCTGACATTGTTGGGGGAAGTCAATACGCAGTCGCGGAGTACCTCAGATGCCGGTAAAGCAGACCTAACTCAATTTATCAGCCTTTTTAGAGGTCTGTTTGTCACTTTTTTCCTCTTTATTTCTGCTTTTAATCTCTGATGGTGTTTTGGGGCCAACAAACACATTATTTTCCCACCAGAATCTGATTGTAGGTGCAGCTGAAGAAACGGGGCCCTTCTGAAGGAGAAGCTACACATTTATATCTCGCTCGATGAGAAGTCTAGAGGTCACGGTTGAGCCCGTCCTCTTTCGGTCCGGCGCCGAGGGACCGCGCGCTGCATCCGTAAGCTTCAGGAGCAGTCCCAGTCAGCAGTCAGCGCTCGGCAGTCGCTAATGTGGCCTGCCGGGGGGGGGGTTTCCGTTCCTCTCTATAAACAGTATACTCTCCAAAGTAAATAGTGCAGCCCTATACCCAGCCCTCATTATACACGCTGGGTGTGTGTGTTTAGGGCTCCTCCAGGGCCTCCGTGCCGAGTGCAACAGAAATGAAACACTGAAAACAGCCGACTGAGGCAGGCTGAACTACGCTGCGCTGCACTGAGCCCGTTCAGCACGGCAGAGGAAAGCCGGAGAATCTGCCGGATGTTCGGAGACAGGTTTTTTACTTTTAAAGACCTTTTTAAGCAAAAATCCCCCAGTGACAGTCCCGTCGTGATCGTCCCATTTTTTATTCTCTTTCCTTTCCTGTATAAGTTGCATGTATACCGCAGATAAAATGAAGTCAAATTTAAGACTAATAGACTTTTTCAACAGAAATCTGCAGCCCTGCCATGATTGTCCTGCCTTTTTCCCCCCCATTACGTCTAAGTGGTGTTAAATCTACGGCTGCAACTTTTAGAGCCACTTTTGAGATTTTTAAAACAGAAATCTTGCCGCTAAGAGCCTGCTCCTGATTACTCCTCCTTGTCTTTCCTGGCTTTTCCTGTCACGTCCAAGTGGCATGAAGAAGAAAGCCAAATTTTAGAGACTTTTTAAAGACTTTGTTTGCGGAGAAAGCCTGCAAGTAACAGCATCTCTCCTCTATCCTCCCGTTATGTCTAGGTTGCGCATATCCTGCAGGTTGCAGAAACCCTCATTTAAAACACTTTCAACTCCCTTTTACACAGAAATAAGAAACTAACAGACTGTGATCTTCGCAATTCTTCTTGTCTTTCCCTTTATTTCATAGCCGATTTGAATGAAATCCAGCTTTAGTCCTTTGACAAAACAGAAACGAACACTCATAACATTTCTAGCGCATCATGTCCAACTTGCAGGGCATCTGCAGGCTGCTGGGAGCTAAATTTCAAATGCATGACTTTGTAATACCTTTTTAAAACATATATCTGCCAGTGAAAGCCCGGCAGCGATCGGCCTGCCTTCCCTTTCCTTTTGTTTCCTGCTGTGACTGTCCCTCAACACCTTTTCTTTTCACATCCCCCCCATGTCATATCTGTCGATCCGGCAGCGATCTGCCCTCCATCTCTCTGTTTCCGCTCTTTTCCCCTCCCGCCCACTGCCGCTGTCTCCCCAGCAGCCAAAACCACGTGGCTCTAACGCACGCTCTCCGCCTATAGAGGTCAGTGTGAACTTACAGAACCCGAATTACAAGAGGTCAGCAAACTCGCTGACGGACAAGACGAGCTGTGGTGATATAAGTATTACGCCGTTTCCAGCGGCAAACTGCGGACAAACGACAGGCCGGGGTCACGTGTTTCAGTGCAAGCGAATCCCATGTCACTGTGTCGTCTGTTGTTTTGTCGGCAAGTGGCTGTGTGTCGTCGCTGCGTACACAACGGTGATAGCGGATTCCTCTGTGGTGGGAACACGAGGGAAGAGTCCCCAGACACAACGTGGGAGGTGCGTGGACACCTGACGCACTCATCGACAAAGCAAGCGCTGTTTGCGTTGAGGCCGAGATTAGAAGACAAATGAAGTATTTCTATTTCTTTTTTTTTACCACTTCCACTCCAGCACATTTTAGAGGGAAATATTGTCTTTTTTCTTTTCTTTCTCAAGCCAGTTGTTACTAGGTACCTTGAAGACTAAGCTTTTTACACAGGCCGACCAAGTAAACCAGCAACGTTGAACTGCTGCTTCCACATTCATGCATCGATCATTTTAATTTGATAATAAAATATATATATAGCAGCATAGAACCATGAAAAAGGGGCCGTGCTGCCGAGGTGCTTTTGCTTTCATGAAGAAGCACGTGAGCTGCTTCTGTATTTTTACTCTGATGCGTAAACGTCTGAGCGCAGGTGTCTGACTGGTGTTGGCGTATTTTTAAACCGCGGTACTGATGCCTCTGCTCGAGGGAGGGATCTCAGAAGTGCGACGACTCTTTGTTTGTTAACCGAAGAACAGAGAACATATCCGCCCTTCGTGGGCGTCACACCGTGAGCGAACGCCGTGTGAGACAGTCTTTTGAGAGGAGAAGGAAAAAAATCAAGAAATACAGTCTTTGAAAATGATTTCTTTACATTGGAGGTGTGTCATTTGAAGTTTTTCTTTCGGTCATCTTCTGGATGAAGTGAAATCGGCTGATTAATAGTCAGGTTAACAGTTTTTTCCCTTTTGTCCCAGTTCTGACAGTTTTTTATTTTCTTCCCCTAAATGCATTTAATCATTCGTTTAATCATTTGTTTATTTTGTGTTAACTGAAGATCAGAGAATACATATCCACTAACTCTAGGCTCACACAGAGTTCTCGCTGCATCCATGATACTATTATAACTCGTCCCAAACCGGTGTGATTAAATCCTTTTTCATATCATGCACCGCTGACTTGGAATAACTTGTATAAAAAGCGTATTCAAATGCTCCATAAGGGATGTAATTGTTCTACGGGCAAGGTTGTGACTTCTTCGTGCTCATGTCTGTTTAACATGTTGCCGGAAACTGCGTCCACATGAATGACCTAAGTTCCATGGCAGGTTGAACTTAGGGAGAGACTTTCCAGTTGAGTAAAGGATGAATAAAGTGTAAACAAAAGTCTGTCTGAAGTTGGGAGGGGAAAAAAGGGCCTATTTAAAACTTTTTATTTTGTTGTTTGATTATAATTTTCATTAAATGTGGTTGGCATTATGATGATTTTTTTAATCTTTTATGACCGGAAAAAACAAACAAACAAAGTCCCCGCACACACTGCCCCGGGTAAGCGTGCGTCGTTTGGGGGTGTGTGAGGACTGTCGCAGGCTGGACTGAGCTGCAGCGGCGGCCGCATCCAGCCGGTGAGCTCAGACCAGACCAGCCCGGCGGGCGGCGCATTGCTACCTGGCTGGGATCCTGCGCGGCTTCCCACACAGAGTTTGAGAAGTGCTCTGGACTTCCTGGTACGGGACCATGGACATTTTCTGCTCCGCTCTGGCCGGGGGAATGCCCGCAGCGACGTGATCGAGGAGGGACCCGTCGAGTTGAGAGCAAGGTGAGCGGTTCGGCGAGTTTGTTGCGCCCGGCGCTGTCGGCGAACGTTGGAGCGGACGGGAACTTGTCGAGCTCCTGAAATGCATCTGTCAGTGGAGACGGTAGCGTAACCGCGGGGCTGAATTGACGGTAGCTCATTAAACGGTAGCTTTTCAAAGTGAAATGAAACATGGCGCCGGGGCTTTTTGGACTTTGTTGGGCGCCCGTTTGAAATTATTCCGGTTGTTTGACGTTTGATAGAGAGGGTGCGTTGTGTTTTATTATTGTAAACTTTGTGCTTATTTGTATTCACTGAGGCCTACCTAGCCAAACCCCCCCACTGTTGAGCTAACAGAGTAGGAGAAAGAGACTTCCGGTGTCATCCTACAAATTAAAAGTGCTCCTGTGCCAGCATAACTCGGCATCGGAGGGGTTTTGGGAGTGATTGTGTAAGAGCTGGCCGCTGTCTTTAAAAAGCGAAGAATATATGAAGATCGGTCCATCCGAGAAACAATGCTCTATCCAGTGCCGACCCTCGCCCTCTTGCTAAATTGCACTCAGTTGTCAGTTTATTAGGCACACTTAGCTAAAACTAATGCAGTCTAGTACACCGGCTCTGCGGGAAGGTTAAAATCCAGGTTCTGTTAAGAGCGCCGTCGATTCAACTTTAGCTTGCGACGCCGTTGGACTGAATTGCCTGCCCCGTGGTTTGGACACCGGCGAGGGAGGGAGGGGGGCGGCTAGGTAACGGGCGCCCCCCTCAGCGCAGCACGACGCGGTTCGACGGCACCGCGAACGGCGGCCTCCAGAATGAACACGCAGCCGAGTCAACGCTCCTCCGAAGCGGATTCAGAGGAGCAGGCCCGGTGTATCCGACTGCAATAGTTTTACCCATGTGAACCTAATAAACTGCCATTTTCTCCCCCCTGACACAAGCTGAAGTTTTCACTTTCTTGTTTACATGAAAACTTGATTCTTCACGATGATCTAATGCTGCCTGCTCTCTAAGTTTGTGGTCCAACAGGAAATACATCCGCACGTAAATTTTTTGTTTGTTTGTTTGTTTTTTCTTTTTAACCTGAGAATATTAACATATGCTGCTCTTACTCTTTTAGCTATACATTACTGGTGGTGAAAAGGACATCTGCCCTAGGATACCATTGCAAAATGATCGGTGCCATTAATCAATTTCATTCTTAAATGAATTAAAAGAAATTAAGCAAAGCAAAAGATTGTAACACATTGTATGTTTGCAACATGCCTGGAAAACGTTGCCCCCCCCAAGAAGCGTGCTAAAAAAGCTGGGCCACAGTTGAACCCTAACTCCTGACCCTCGGCTGATGCTTCTGTTCGTTGCATTTTTTTATTTTATTTTATTATTTTTTTAATCAGTATTGATATTTCCAATACCAGTGACATTGGCAGCACAAGCGTGAACATTTTGAAGAGGTTCGTGGTTACTTCAGTCAGTGTTTCGCCTTAAAGCCAAAGCTAGCACAAGTTAGCACAATGTAGGAGAGAAACAAATAAGGGACGTTACAGGGGACCAGAATAAATTACAAAAATAAACACAAAAATAAGATTATTCCAAGAAACAAACAAACAAACAAACAAAAAAACCCTTTAAATTGTGGTCTTAGGGGATATTCTAACTAGCTGCCCCTTTGGGGGTGTACAGTAAAGCTTGCTTTTATTTAAATCAACCTTTTTTTTTCTTCTTTTTTTTTTAAATGTATGAATGTGTGTCTCAAGCAGGTCTAACCAAGCCAGTATTTTAATTTGAATGCCAAAACGCTGTAATTCCGGTCGTATTTCGGCTGAATGTTGCAACATTGACGCGGCCGAAACACTCCCCCCCCCTCCGGGCTGCCTCCCGCAACGGAATCAATGCCACCCCAACCCCCACCCCACCCCTAACACCAGTCGCGGCCCTCCCATTGGCTGTAACCGCGAGGTCCGAGGCTCCTGGTTGGCTGTGACAGCCCGTCAATCACTTTGATGAGCTCGGCGCTCTGCGGCTGCGTTAGCATCGTTGAAAGGAATCGAGGAGCTCAGTTGTTTAACAGTTTTTTAAAAAAAAACACGTGTGTGTCTGTGTGTGTGTGTGTGTGTGTGTGTGTGTGTGTGTGTGTGTGGGGGGGGGTCTTTTTCTTAAAGTTGAGCAAGGTGTGTTACAGGAGAAAGGGGACGGAGTTACCTTTTAGCAAGGTGCGTTAAGTTATGCAGGACGACGGTAGAAACGGATATAGGGCGAATCCGTTTTCAAAGTAAAAGCGCGAAACGTGTCAGCCACAGGGACAAAGGTGCTGTGCATAACCCACGGAGTGCGTGGAGCGCCCTTGGTATTTTATCAGTGAACACGCCGAATGTCTGTTTTAAACTATAGCACTTTGTAAATACAAATATAGGTGCATGCTATACACCTATACATCATGAAGCCTGCATGCCCTGGAAAGAGCGTCTTAGGGCTTCAAAACTATATATCTGAAAATTTCTAAAGAACTATATCACCAGCTTAAACCTATGTAAATACATTCCAGGCAATATCAATTCATAGTAGAAAGTCTTCTTAAAGAAAATGGGGTTTTTATTTTTGAAAATAGTGACAGGAAATGTGCTATGTTAATATTGCGAACTTGACAATGGTGTGTCTTTCAATCCTTCCTATCCCGCTTCAGGATAATGCGGCTTAAGGCAGTCGGGAGCTTTACAGTTTGAAAAAAAACAAACAAGGTGTTTGTACTACTATGTGGCCGTGGTAGCTTTAGGACCCAAGACCTTGTAATATGTAGTCCATATGCAGGACTGGATTGATTCGGTCAAGTGGAGGGTAAACTTTGACCTCCGGTATCAGGCAAAAGGACCACAAACTGAGACAAAACTCAACAGTTTTAATCAGAAAAATGTGCATTTCCTCTTCTGCAGGCCCTTGCCTGCGTATTGCCGTTGCGGTGGTGAAAGTCTGAGCCCACACTGAGTGTCAGGCTGCGCTGAAGCGAGCGGCATGTCAGGATGTGTCAGGGTCAGACTATTCGCTTTATCAGCTTTTAGTGGGAGCCATTGTGCCGCCGCTGCTGAGCTGCTTTTCTGGGATCAGCCCTTTCCCGGCTCCGATGCAAAGTGGAGACAGAAAGCAAGAAAGTGGGAGCAGCGTTCTTGGGAAAGGGCAAGTCCCGTCACAGCACCACCGCCACTGCTACTGCTATCAGCAGAAGATATGGAATAATTACATAACCAATGCGTGTGGACACCGGCAGGCTTTCGGCGTCTGGCTCTCAGACACTTCAGCAGGGTGGAAGCTCGTTGCTGCAGTGTTTTTGAGGTTAAAGGTCCGATAAGTCTTCGTGCCACCCCGCTGCCGGTACACCATTGTCAACACTTGACCTTTTTTACACAAAAACCTGACTTTTATACATAGTCGCTGCGCTCTGTGGCATTTGCGAGACCTAGTGAATGCCAGGCGCATTTACGCTCTGCTAATAATAGTTAACTGTACACCCCCCCCCTCCATTTTATTTCACAATCAGAGCTCTCAATGCAAAATTTAGACCGTCACAGGATTACTCACATTACTCAAATGTAGGTGTCAATACCTGCAACTACCACTTGTTTTTATTCACACATTTTTTTATTTTGTCTGACCAACAGTCTAAAAGAAAAAGATATTCAATTTACAAAGGTTTTTAAAAGAGAAAAAAGCAGCAAATTTTTACATTTCACAAGCTGAAACTAGCGTTGTTTGGCATTTTTGCTTGGTAAGTGACTTAAAAATATCCGTCAATTAACTAGTTCAGTAATCCACTAATTTTTTCAGAACTAGTTTGAGTCAAATTTGGCCCAAAAGTGTCATTAGAATTAGTTCCGGTGACACTTGTACTCCAGCAGGACCCGACTGAATCCGCTGTCCTGTACCTGGCCTAAATCAAGCAGCTGCACACAGCTGCTTTTTCTGTATCACCGTGATAATCTAATCATCGTAAAGAACATGAAATCTCTGACTGATCAAAAAAAAAAAAAAAAAAGAAGTTCCCCAGATGCTGAGATGGAGGCTGCTGTCGGATCAGTGTCTCAGTGACAGAGAGGAAATGGAAAAGCCCCGCAGTCGTCAGGGTCAACAACCACAAATTAGTTCATCTCCTTCTTCTGTTCCCCTTTCTATCTCTGTCACAGTATCTGCTCAGACTCTCCAGAAACAATTGAATGAACTTGTTTGTGTGTGAGAATGAGAGCGAGATAGAAAAAATGTGTGTGTGTGTGTGGGTTTTTTTTCCTTTCTTTTTTTGTTTGTTTTTGTTGAAAGGGCAGTTTATTTGCCAGGCTGCATGGTGTTCGGTGGCAAACAAGAGGTTTTGTCCAACCGGACGTCTGTATCTTAGCAACAGAGACTCTACTGGGTCTCACCCGCTGTGTACAGTGCGTCTCTGTCTGTCGTGCTTGTGATTTTATTCCTGACCCTAAATGTGTTTCCATTTGAGATCGTACAGACATTAAACTCACAGTCCACAAATGAGACAGAAAAGTGAGTCAGAAATATCTGCGTTTCCAGACTTTTTAGTCTGTTAACTAAAGTTATTTCGCTTTCGATTTTACTTCACTTTACAAAAACAAGAGTGAACAGAAACAACTTTAATTACCATAGTTTCATAAGCTCCATCGGTTGTTTAGCCAGATATAGGGCCAGACAGTAATGACTCTTGATTGATCTGTACGTATCAAAATTATTGTCAACTAATTAACAGACGAATCGTTTCCGCACTAAACAGAAGTATCCGTTTTTTTTTAGCTTTGAGTCTTTTTTTTATTTTTGGTTATTAAATTGGACTTTTCCAAGTAGTGTTAAAGGAGTAGTTCAACATTTGGCCAATGAGCTTATTCACTTTGTTGCCGAGAGTTTGCAAGAAAGCAAATTAGTGCGTTTCCCCCAATGGTGGAACTATTATTCCTTTATAAAGGCAACAAGAGTCTTACGTGTTTCTTCATAAAAGCTGCACCTTCCTCGAATATGCAGGTCATCTGAAATCTGATAAGAGCCTCAGGACAGTGCAGCACAATTCGACTGACTCCGCAAGGCAGGCAGCCCACCCACATAGCAGATGTAGTCTGCGCACGCGCACGCGCACACACACACACACACACACACACACACACAGGGTTTCGACATTCCCTCACTGCTGTCCAGGCCTTGGCACCGAGCAGCTACTGCTGCCCGTCTTTATTGGCCGCTGATCCCCGCTGGCTCAGTCCACCGCTCTCTCTTCTAATGCCTGGCTTCAGAGGAGCAACACAGCACGCCACCAGATGCTGAGCCCATCTCTGGCCTCTGTACGTGTGTGTGTGTGTGTGTGTGTGTGAGAGAGAGAGAGAGAGAGACAACCTCATTGGCTCCTGACCCTGCATAACTAACCTCCAATGTCCAATATGTGTCCAATGTGTTTGGCCAATATGGGCTTATGAAGGCCGATACAGATAATTCTGGATAAATCAGCCTCCAGCTGCCCGTTTTTCTGATGTGATACTCAGATGTCAGTTCGGGCTGTTTTCGTGTCAGGCGGCAGTTAATTCACTTCAGCGGGGTCTAACCAGTCTGAGGTTGCATGGTTACTCTTTAACACACCACAACAGCAGTTACACATCCCTCACAGCTGCTGTCCTGCTGAGTTTACTCCACCGAACAAAAGAAGGCTTGTTTCTTGAACAGCATTGTGGCTCGACAGATACAGCATTTCCAAGGCTGTTGTTTATAGACTTTAGCCTGAAGCTGATTATTTTGCACTGTCATTCGTCGTCGTACAATCTGACTACCTTGGTGCCAAAATATTCTAAGATAACTAGTTAGTAGTAATTATTTTTGAATACCGTGTATTTTATTAATGCAGTGTTGTGTGGAATCTGTGGAGTCAGTAGGAGTCAGGTCAGGATAAAGGCTGCCTAATTGTCAACTAGAGGGCACTTGAAGAGTCAAAGTGCCCAGCATTGACCAATTGTTCAACTTGTTATTACGGCGTGTCAGGATGTTGCCCTGTTGCTGCCGGATGTGTAAAAAGGCCAGTGTTTGCTAACAAGGTCTCCATATCAACTTTCGAGCGTCCATATCAACAAGTGTTGTCTTTGCGGCTTGTTGCGCTGCTGCCTCGAAGTGTATAATAGCAGCGGTGCATTATAATCTGATAAAGCACGTACTGTATCTTCTCTGCCTGTGACCTCCCAGACGCAGAACTGTAATCTGCGAACACACATCACCCCCTCATTCGGACCTGAGCGTGTGACCCCAGAGGTCGGGTCAGCCTCCCTGAACTGACCCCAGCTTCCTCGCTGACGGTGCGTTCGATTGGCTGCGTGTAGTTGCAGCTCGGTTCGTTTGGGTCACGATAAGTGGCTGGTGTCCCAGCTCGGGGGCAGAGGTGGACATATGGTGGATCTAATCCCAGGTCACAGCCTCGGAGCTAAGACTGTCCGCCTGAAACCCTCTGAGATCTCACTTCCTGTGGCGGAAGGAGGGGTTTTAGGGAGTTGTACATTGGTTGTTCAAACTCTTGGACGTTAGTCCTGCACTAGACAACATTTAGTTTTTGGTGAGGAGGCTAAAAAGGAGGGAAAATTGATCATTCAAGGGATGTGAAAGCTGTAACTAATGAGAGAAATTCATTTTATTTCCTAAAGCAGCCATGTTCGAGCGCTCCACGGAGAGAAACCTGGACGCATCACTGATCACCCTCGACTCAAAAATGCACTTTGCTTATTTTTCCTTCTCTTGTCAGAAAGTCCCAGAGTTTGATTTCCTGCTTTTCTGTTTCTTATATCTTTTGGCTTTGGACTGTTGGTTGGATGAAAGAAGCAATATGAAGACTGGGAAGCTGTAGTAGGCATTTCTTTACTTTTTTGACATTTTACTGGCTAAGTAACTCATTCATCAATCGCAAAAATTATTAAGCGTAATCAATAATGAAATGAATCACTAGTTTCAGCCATAGCGCATTAGCTCGGTTAGGATCTGGAGCGAGGAGATGAGTCCTCTTTGGCTTCCGTTTCAAAATGTTGCTGTTGGCCACCTAAAAAAAAAAAATGCACCCACAACCGAACCGCTCTGAGCAATAGTTTTCAAACTCTCCCATAAACCCAGCAGTAAATTCAGTGTGGGGGATAATGATAGATGGCAGCATCAGCCCTCATCTCATCTTTAGTATGAACGAAACCCTGCTCAGTTTGCTGCTCTGCTGCTTCCCCGTCATTCCCCCTGCTTCTGAAGCATTCTGCTGACCTGTGCTGGTTTTGCTCACAGCCGCGGAGGATATTGGATCCCTCCAGCATCTGCAGTAGTCGTGTAGCTCGTGGCGACATGGAGGGGCGGAACTTCATTTCTGCATCACCTGCATCATTTCCCCCTCTGCCTTCCTGCCCACCCGTCCCTCCCGCCGCCTCCTCCTCCTGCTGCAAGCATCTGCGGAGTGATCAAATTACCCATTATTACCGCATACGATCATCGGATTACTGTTATTTAGTCCAACGACCGGGCCGTCGGTCGTTGGATGGATGGATGGATGCTCATACACACACACACACACAGAAACAAAGCCAAGGCTGCTCATTCATCCATCCTGTGCCCTGCCATTTCTATCGCAGTGAGGATGTAAATGGGCAGGCCCACATCCTTAATCAACCGTGTGTGTGTGTGCATATATTTGTGTGTGAGTTGATTCGAGACAGCATTTGTTTATTTCACAAATGAATGCCTTTGTGTAAGCCTATTTTCTTTATCCACTGAGGTGTCAAATATTTTTTTGATTTATCATTTTGTCTCCAAAATGAGAGAAAAGTGGTGAAAAATCTCCATCACAATTTCCCAAAACCCAGGGTGACATGTTCAAGTTGCCTTTTTTTGTCCGAAAAGCTGTGGGAAACCCAAAGATATCAACGATATAACTCAGAAAACCCTCACCTATTGAAAGGGTGGAACCAGCAAATGTTTGGCATTTTTTACTTGATAAATTATTTAAACGATTCATCGATTATCCAAACAGCCAAGCCTTTACCTAAACAGGACCACTTGGTGTCCGGAAGGAGCCTGAATAATCATTTGCACTTTGCCCAGCTTTCAGCCCCAGCAATTGTCTTGTGAAAGGAAGGAATGGAGTCGTTTTATCAACAGCCAATTTAAACGTCACGGTGTGGTTCTTGTTCAGTGGATATTCGGTGGACAGAAGTGATCTCACTTTTTTTTTTTTCTTCCCCCCTTTCCCCAGGTCATGAGTGCCTCTAGGAAAGACCCAGTGGAGAATAACCTCACCTGTCCAAAGCCCCGCCCCACCTGGGCCTCACCCTGCCCCCCACCCCTGGACTCCCACAATGAGTAAGTTCCTGATTTTAATTTAAATTAATTTATTGATTATCCTATATTAATTCATTGAGAACTGGCCTTCCGTGTATGCTCTCTTCCACTCGGGCTGCTTTGTCGTCGTGATGCAAATCGCAGGAAGGAGATTGTATGTTTTTGTGTCTCACAAGTGCCATTGTAGTGTGATTTGGTTTTTCTTTTCTTATACTTTTTTTTTTTAAAATACTTTTTTTTTTTTTAATACAGTCCAATGCCGTTATCTTTATATTAGGGAGTATGAACAACATGAAAACACACGGACGCAGCAAGTGCGGTTTCTGACGTTCCGTTTCAAAGCTTTTGTGAGTCGCTCGAACCATGAAGATCGATATTTGTGCAAAGAGAAGGAAGTCAGGGTGGGGCTGGGTTCCCAAAAAAAAAAAAAAAAGGCAAGCTGGCAGCCACCGTGGCTGACTGTGATGGACGGGGATACATGCCAAACAAGAGAACAAGCCGTCGTGTTCCTCCTCTGGCCTCGATATCTCATTCAAAAACAAACATATAAATCGAAACAAACGTGACTGATCTCTAGTGTTCAGAGTCTGTTTTTTAGCCATTTTGTTTGTGCATTTCAACCTGACCAGAGTGACTGTAGTGATGTCAGTCGATGTGAACCAATAATCCATACTAAACTATTTAAATAGAAAAATTTGGGTGTGTCAGGTCAACGTTTTCTGGAGCCAGCACTTCGGGGAACTGCAGCGTAAGACGCCGTTTCAGTACAGTAGCTTCAACATTACGCTGCGGCGGTCGCTGTTTGGTGATGTCTCCAGTAGTGTTTGGCTTTTTCTACGACGTAGCCTGAACCCACTGAATCTGCCTTCCCTTTGCACCCCCCCCCCGTGGCAGAAACATATGGCAACGCTCACCACCTCATCACTCGTCAGTCACACTGCAAAGCACAGTGGGAGGGCAAACGGCAAGGCTTTGGACTCCATCAGCCGTGTGTGTGTGTGTGTGTGTGTGTGTGTGTGTGTGTGTGTGTGTGTGTGTGTGTGTGTGTGTGTGTGTGTGGGGCTCTCTGTTCGTCTCCTGCACCGCTGTATGTCAGTGCATTCTGCTGTTATGCATCAAAAAAAAAAAAAAAATTCATTTTTAATCACAATCTGCTCTTACCTTTTAGATAAAATGACTCGTGCAGTTTTTCAGACATGAAAGCGGCATGTCAAATCGCCGTCACATCGATGAAAGAGGTTTAAGTTTTATATCCTACTAGCGATATAGCATACCCATTGTGATATATCACACATCATGGAAATTCCATTGCGCAAAACCAAATCTAATTTCTTATTATGACCATTTAAAACAGACACTTTTCTGCCAGTGTACATATAATGATATAATGAAGGGGTCACCACTGGCGCTTTTTAATTACTGATTTACTGATGATTGCTGCTGTTGTTGATGTTGTTGTATCGTGTGGAGGAGTTGGAAAAGCAGGGTCTGATCGCCATCAATTTTGGTTGGTCTTGTTTGTACGTCTGCTATGGAATTATTAAACTATATATGTTTCTGTTGGTGCTTTTGGAAACCACTCTCACAATTTGTCATGTGAACATGATGAGAAAAAGGTAGAAGTGGAATCGCGTAATTCAACACAGACATAAAGAACTGAAAAGGACAACATTTAGGATTCGTCTCAATAATACCAAGTCCCAGGCAGTAATTTTATATTGATTTAATTCCCAGCTCTTAGCTGAACATGTGGGAATTAGTAAGTATCAGAAAGAAATAACAAAGGAAAGTGAGTTCATTTCTTAACCCCCCCAGAGTTATTTGCTCTTTGGCAACTAACTCTTCCCTCTCAGAGCTTCTTGTTTTCTTTGCCATTTAGCGCACTTCACAGATAAGCGTTGAATGGGAGCCAGCGTTTCCCTCTGCCAGGCCGCCAGCTCACTCTGCGCCGTTCGCGTCTCCTCGCGTTTCTCTGCACAGAGCCGTGAGGCTGTAGATCTGTATTACTGGGGGCTGTGACTGGGTTACCAGGGGCAACCCAGCGCATGTGAGGCGTTTACTGGAAGGCGATTGGATTAGGCAGACGCTGCTGAAGGGGGACTACTGAGAGGTTTAACCCGATTACTGCCTTTGCCTTTGCACACATACACAAACAGCACAAGCATATATGTGTGTGTGTGTGTGTTTGTGTGCGAATGTGTGTGTGTCAAGGGAGGGTGGTTGATCTGATTGATTGTGAGTGATGAAAATGGAGAAAAGCGTGATTGATGAGCTGAGTGGTGTAACAGTGGGAAAAGCCCCCCAGCAGCTTAGTGGTTTATGCGATAGGTATTGCTCTCTTTCAAAGTGTGTGTGTGTGTGTGTGTGTGTGTGTGTGTGTGTGTGTGTGTGTGTGTGTGTGTGTGTGTGTGTGTGTGTGTGTGTGTGTGTGTGTGTGTGTGTGTGCATGCTTTTGATACGTAAAACCAATACAGTGTTTTGTTAAAGAAATATTGAAAATGTAACTAAAATGAAGACTTTGCGTAGGTATTTTTGCAAAAACTTGCGGAAACAAACTGCTAATCGTCGAAAAAAAGAAATCAGAAATCGTGAACATGAAAATCACGACAAGTAAAACAGTGCGAAAAAGAGGTAAAAACAACCAACAACAGCTGTTAAAAAGTGCGTAGATACAATTGTGAAAGTATGCTAATGACTCTGCCAGCCTAATCTCCCCATTAACAACTTCTGTGGAGAGAAAATGGCCAAAAAATACCGACAGAAAAGTTGGTGCTGCTATCGGTGTCTTGATGCGACCTGAATGTGCTTTGTAAGCAGCTGGTGCTCTGGGAGGAAGGCTTTCATGTGTTTCATTATTTATCTCAACCTTTGATGGACTCACTCTCTCGGCCTCTCCTGGAGATGGTTGACAATGTTGATGTCCTGAGCTAATTACCTTAATTACCCCCCCGGCCGGCCCGGGGTAGGTCGGGGTTCGTTTCCTCTAATGAGTGTCCTAATAAGGATGGATGACTCACTCCGGATGGTGAGATTTTCAGTGGAAAAAGAGGAAAAAGGGGACAGAGATAGAAAGAGGAACATAGGACAGAATTATTACTCATCTCTGTTCGGCTGTAAATATACTTTTCTCTGTTCTTGTTGAATGCAGCTTCACAGCAGGTGCTAGGTACTCAGGGGTCTTAAAGTGGGGTCTGGGGAAATCGCAGGGGCCCTGGAAGGCGATCAAGGTCTGCTGCACAGTCAGGAGTTTTTGGGTGGTGTGAATGCTGAAGCGGCGCACAGCCTGGAAAGTTGGGTCTCATTCCGTGTCCAAGCGAACCCGGGTGAGGTTTGTTTGTGGTGAGAATATACAAGGCGGGCCACCCGCAAGATTGTCAGACAGTAGATATGTGATTGTAGCACGAATTCAAACGTTAAGCCGCTCTTGCATTTACACCATCCATATGCTGATCATGATAACTGTCAAGGAAGCAGGTTTTACTTTCAGGAACAAAACTTTCTCTTTTTTTTTTTTTTTTTCTTCAGATGTCCACGATCTTCCACTCTGTCCATTTAAAACATGCCCACGTCCCCTGAAGCGGGATGTGATGTGACAAATAATATTATCTTTGAACAGAGGAAGATGTTTGCGCAGATAGCACAGCGTCCTTATATGTGGTAGCAGACGCTGCAGTTCTGCGGGTCTGGAACAACATGACTCCCAGCTTTTTCCCCCCCAGACTACTGTTGTAGGAAATGGATGCAGAGCAGAGTGACAACAGTGGAGGGAGAAGGAGATTGATGACAAACGAGGAAGAGACACAGAAGCTACGCAGTGTGTTGTTGGTGCTGTATAAACAGCGCTGTCAGTTAAAGGAGCATCAGGCGGGCGGGGACTTTGAGTTTCTGTCCGCAAGCAGCAGTTTGGTCCGTCGTCCGTAGAGATAAACGGAGGGAGAGAATGAGATGGGAAAGGGGAAGAAGCTGTAATGTAGTTAATAAGTTCCTATTTATCTTCTGTCTCCTCCCATGGAGGATTCAGATGACTTCTCCTGTGGAAAAAGTCAGTGAGATATAAACCAAGTAGTTTTCCCCCAGGGGCTCAGATTCAGTGGATGATAGAGATGTGTGGTAAACTATGAATTTATACTGGGAAGATGTATTCTAGCCCTCAGAAGGTGGTTCAAAGCTGCAAACAAGGTCAATCATCTTAGATTTAGATTTTTTTTTTCAACATTTCACTGCAACCATTTTACCAACCGTTTTTTTTTTCCTCACAATTTGCTATTTGAAATAAAAGAGAAAATAACCACCAAGATCCACATGTAGAAATTTAAACTTTTTTGCATCTGATCTTTTTAGTATTTTGAAAACGTATCGCTCATTTTTGGTCACCCTGATGCTGCCTTCACAGTTTGCCAGAAAATACAGAAATGGCCCCACGACCAGGACTGGATATCTGCACTCATCTCCCCGTTCGATGTCACTTCGATTCACAAAGTCCAAAATCGATGAATTCCTCAGTACGTCATGTCTCACTTTAAACAGCCATTTCTTCTTCTTTCACTGTTACTACTTGATGTAAATACAGAAAAATAGCCTAACAAAGTGGTAACTGGTTGAATTTTCCTCATCTCCAAATCGCTGAGATGTGACATTTTTGAATATTAGATTTATTCATCATTAATCAGTGCCTGGCGCTAGATGTGAAAGTTAAAATTATTCTGCGTGGATATGTTCAAATTTCTCAACTGTTCATCATCAGAAATATACTACCTGTAACTGATGATTTACCTAAAACGCAAGTTCTAAGTGTCTTCACCCTTCTTCATTGCCGGTTACTTTCTAAAACAGGACCACAGCCCACCCTGAAATTACCTTTTTTACAGGGTACATGTTGTTATTAACCCCCCAAAGAGCTTCCATGTGCGATGCGAGTCTCACTTTATGACTTCTGAGCTCACAAGGAGGAGATTCTGCGGAGCACTTGAGCGTGCAGGCACGGACTGTTGGCTCCAACCTGTTAACCTGTCCTTCACCTATTCCAACACACGCCCACCCACACACACACACACACACACACACACACACACACACACACACACACACACACACACACACAGTCATCTCTCCCTGTCAGATGAAGACTGATGTCATCGGGTGGCGTGCTGGGCACATACAGTGTCTGGGTGTGGTGCCGGATAATTATCTTCTTTTCAAAGCCTCATCTGGCCTCCATCTGCCGGATTCTAGCGTGGTTGGCTCAGCCACAGAACACACAGCAACGGTCTTCACACTCGCTCTGTTGCCAGACTTGCAGTATCTATTAAATGTCAGCTGAACACGCATGTAAACCTGGTTTACATTCATACAGTCGCACACAGACTTTCAGTAGTCCGCCACCGAGCTGCTCCGTCGTCAAAGTTTGTGTCTGAGCACCCAGGACACCTCCCCAATAGGTCTTGAGGGAAGGGAGAGTGTTATTAACTCAACCACATTTTCCAAGCTAGGGAATCTTGTGAACATGTTCTGTGAGCTGCCAGTTCCCCACTATGATGTTAATCACACAGGATAGATGACTGCTAATGCTGCTAATGTCTCCCTGCAGTGCATGTTATTCTCCGCCCAAGACCTTGCGGTTCCAAATAGCTCTTAGCGGGTGATGAGGATGAAAATAGCACCGCATTAAAGCACTACCTCAGTGGAGGCGCGTTGCTTCTGGTACCACCCAGTGGGTGAGGGGGAAGATGTGTGATCCCTGTACGAATTAAAACTCACAATATTCTCAGTTTAAACCAGTTTTAAGAAAGAATACTTTGTGCACGACTATTGTAATTTATGCCGGAGACAAGAGCATGCAGGAAGGTATGAGCACGATGTTAGCAAACACAGTAGAAACTACCTTCTAATATCCATTGCAATTGACAATGTCAGAGTCTATATTCTCATCTAACCCTCTGCCAAAAATTGAAAACTATTCCTATCAATTCATTCTGAAGATGGCTGTAGTCAAGTTTTCTTAGGGTTTTCTTCTTTTTGCATTTAAGTGCTTTGCATCAGCCATGTTTCATTTTGGAAGTCATACTAGTATAGGTACAGTACACGAAGTACCTGAAAATAATAACAAAATTGATACAGTATAAAACTATAATTTGGTTTTTCTGTAGATGTATAATAGAACTAAAGCACCACTATTTCTGCTTTGTGTGTGTGTGTGCTTAATCAATAATATCACATTTCTGACGGCGCTTGAGGGCATCATTTGTTCTTATGGGGTTTTTTATTTTATTTTGTCTTTGTCTGTTCAACCCCTAAGCCCTTAGTGATGATGACACATCTCCTGGTGTGAAATGTGTCTTCACCGGCTCCAGATAGTTAGAACCTCTCTGCCCACGAATTACAAGAGAGATCGGTATTTTGTTTGTTTGGGGAGCACCTGAGGAAAGAGGAACGTTTCGGTTTGTTGCTGCACAGGTTGGGCAGGTTGGGCAGCGCTTCCTCCACTTCGAGGACTTGCCACCGTGAGCATGCCGTAAATTTGGAGCTGAATAGAGATTAAGAATTGAGATAAATCCGGATTTTTATAACACATGATGTGCTGTTTTCATTAATGCGACTGTGTCAGATCCACATCTAAGGTCTCCAGCGGAAAGGAAATAAGGCAGATGTTGTGGTAGAGGAGGTTGTCTCTAGTGTGATATTAACACAGGAGCCGTTATAAACACAGAATTTTCATTGTATTACCAGAACAGTCATCAAGTCTGTGCTGTTTACTGCCAGAATGCTATTTAGTGTGGTTGTTAAGCTGACTTTTCTCTCTCCCTCATACCACAGTTCGATTTGTTTCGCTGGGTGCTTTATCGGCACGACACAGAGATTTCATAGACCAACAAAGCACGAGCCGGCAAAATGGGAAACATTCACCGTAGAGGAGAAGAAGAATTGATTAGCTCTCTCTGTTTTGTTTAACACGCCACGGCACAGCTTCGTAAGATGACGGCTGCGAACGGCAGCAGTTTGAACACGTTTGAACTTCAGGCGACTTAACATGTGATTTTACACGTTGTAGCCCGTTCAATACAAACCACGACTGCTGCTGACCATGACTCAAGCTGAGTCTGCTTGGTTAGTTCCTTATCATTTGAAAATAAGTGGAAACCAATGGCTGCTTGGAAAGTAGGAAAATGCATTCGATAATCTTCAGAATATTGACAAAGCGATCTCACCACAAGGCCCATTTAGTAGTTCCGAAGCTTTCAGTTGTATCATACGATCTTCCTCAGCAAATGGGGCTTGCCCAGTTTGGATTGAAATATGTTCCAATATCCATTTTTCTTCTTCAAACTTCTTCTCATCTTTAGAGTACTCCACCGAGTTTTCCATTGCGCGGTCTGACTCACGACGGACAATCAACGACAGCCAACCAGGACAGGACACTTGTCCTGGGTAGACTTTCTCATTTGGAAAAGAATGACAGATTCAGGCCGCTATAGCCTCCCGTCCTCCAGTGCCTACGTCTTGTGATTGATAAATGGACACATCAGCAGTTGGGATCCGGTTAAGGACGAGGCCACTGAAATTGGACAGTTTAAATTTCACTTCTAAGTGTTTCATTCAATACTTTTTGCATGTCAAGTGACCAGTCAATGCCAAGAAATAATTTTGGGTGGCTACAGAGATTTGAAATCAACTCACTTCCCCTGTATGCGGTGCTTTTTTCTGCATCCATGAGTGTATTTTCCTAAAAAGAAAACTTGGCTTTGTGCAGCTTTGGTCAACACATTTCTGCATCTAAAATTCCACACTGCCAGATTTAAAAGGAACGTTTTTCACAAACCGGGGAGAGAACAACACTCAGACTGTTTCACTTGAAAGCAAATTATGCTTATTTTTATGCCGATAGAAGTGATTTCATCTCTTTCACTTTCCTCCTGTTTCATGTCTATTCTGTCCTCCTCTCTCTTTTTTTCCCCACCACGTTCCACCTCCCTGTTTTATTTCGGTTCTTGCCAGTGTATGTTCCAGGGCGACTGAAGATCGAACTGTGTGTCATGTGTGTAAAATGTGTGATCTCATGCCAGTCGTGTGGTGGAATGCAGTTCGTCCACTCTCCCACTCTCTCTGCATTTTCTGTCCTTTCCTGCCATGGTGAAGGATGCTCGGATGTCGTGTTTGTGGAGACAGGGCCGTGTCTGTGTGTCAATGTGTGTGTGTGTGTGTGTGTGTGTGTGTGTGTGTGTGTGTGTGTGTGTGTGTGTGTGTGTGTGTTGAGTTATAGGAGGAGTGAGGGTTACAGGAAGGAAGCCTTACTGGAATATGATTACATCTCCCAGTAAACAGGGCAGCAGGAGGAAATGGATCCCCAGACCCTGTCCTCAGGGCATCAGCATGTATATACTGAAGGTGCCAGTGAGAGATTTAATGAGTAATGTAAAGTTACTGACACACACACACGCCCTGGTAGATCACGTACCTGAAAACATCCTCACCAGCACATTACCTACTTACATGTCAGGTTTTCCCATAGATGAGACCTCACATCTGGTCTATTCAGTGTCGTCCTCTTCTGGTTCAATGGGTGAGATGCAGTTTGATTGACTTATTGTTGAGTGTAGGAGCAACTGGTCCTGCTTTGGTGGTCTTAAGGGGAAAAACTGGAAGCCAAAAGTATTCCGATGGGATGTTTCGTCAGTGTTCGTACAGTACGTTTAAGATTTAAGAGAGAAACGTGTCTTATACAAATGTTTCCTCATTTGAATGGCCATTACGTCCTTCTTGGAATCTCATTTGTTGAAGACACCTTGACCTCCTGGAAAACGGTTACATCCTGGAAAACAGTGAATCTTTAATGGTGACCTCATCCAGCACTAGTAGGTGTGAACTCGGAGCCCTTTTCCACTACAGGAACTTAACCTACCCATCCCATTACCCGAACTTTTAGGACCCTTTTGAGGCTTTGGTACTACTAGGTACATCATAATGATTATTTTCATTATCGGTTAATCTGCAGGTAATGGTCCAAAATGTCAGAAAAAAGGTTCAAATTGCCCATCACAGTTTCCCAGTGCCCAAGGTGTCGTCCTCAGATGTCTTGTTTTGTCTGTCAAACAATCCAAAACACTAAGTTACTCAATTTACTATCATCAAGGATTAAGAAAACCAGCAAGTATTCACACTTGAGAGGCTAGAACAAGTAAACTTTTTTTGCATTTTTGATTTAAAGACGACCAACAGTCGTTCCTCGTGGTTCTTCTTTTTAAAAGTGTTGGTTGTCCTGGTCGATACAGATGCAGTAGTAACATACTGTTTACTGTTGTTATGTTTGTTGTAGTCACTCTTTTTGTGGTGTGATGACACATCTGCTCAACGGTCACGATTGATAGGACTGCTGCCAACCCCTGAACGTCCCTGAAACTTGTATTTAGTACCTCCTCCTTACCAGTGCTCACATTTAGTTCCTGGAATTAGTCCTAGTTGGGCAGAGTGGGCAGAGAACAGTGTAAACAAAAGCAGAAGCTGTGACGATGACTACAACACTTTGTGTTTCATTAAGTTCCTGTAGTATAAAAGGTCAATATACACCTTGTAAGTAATCCTGCCCTTGTGTCTCTCCTATCAATCCAAGCAGCCTTTCTCTCCTTAACTACTATACATTTGGTTTATGGGACAATTTATGTCTCAAGATCTTGTTTCAAAAGGAATAACATCTTATCAAGGAAACAGATGAGAGGAGCATTGCTGGTGCCGCTGCAGCTGAAAACAGGGTAACAGGGTTAGCACTATCACCTGGTCATTCCGCCGCTGAAGGGCAATTTTTTTTTCATACTGCCACGTTTTTATCAGGTTTTCCAGCTATATTTTCCAGCTCAAAGTGGCCCTTGGGATTTATAGACGGTCGGTGTATCAGTGTATACATATTTGCTCTGACAAAATACCAACCAGACCACATATAAGTTTGTTTTCTTTCCCTGGGCTGGCCAGCCTGGCCGAGATTAGGGAAGGTGAGAGCAACACACGGAGTAAATAACATTATCAAGCCATGAAATATCAGGCTTATGGGATACAGAGAGCTGTTATTCCCTGTAGCTTTGGTCAAATTGAGTTCGTGAGTTTGTGAATCGCTGCAGCTGCATCTTAAGTGTTCGGCCTGTTGCACTGACTTAAACTCGTGAATCGTCTCACACAGTAAATAGTTTTTCCAGAGGATGAAATAACTGAAAAACAAAGATTCATAAAGAACAGAAGCTGCACTGTGCTGATTATAGACTCCAGCTTGCAAACACATGAAGAAGAAAGAACTTTTTGGATAATTACTGTGTAATATTATCCACAAGGTTATTTTAAGCAAGATAACTTCACCAGGAAAATTTCTCCCTCACAAGCACACAAGCACACAGAAACTATGAAGTAGCCTTATCTTAAGCTTTTCATTGCCTTTCTGTAGTTAGTTTCCATGGTGAGCCGAGTGGAGCTGCTGTTTTCCGCGGACGCCCCCCCGCTCAGAAAGTTTTACCCATCAATATTTAATGTCTGGGCTTGAGACAGATGGGATCTTGTAAGGCTTTGCTGTGTTTGAATGTGTGGCTTCTACGCCTTCTGTGCCTTTTTAATTTGTTTTTTTTTTTCCTTTGTGTAGCCGTGGTGTGAATTCACCCAGATTTCATGCACTTCGCTTTGCTCCATCTCTATGCTATCCAGTTGAATTTGTTGTAAGTGATAAGTGAGTTGCTGTTGTTATTGAGAATAACAGAGTTCAATCTATTGGCATATACTAGAGGTGTAAGATTATTCAAAATCATACAAGTCATTGGATACATGTCCTGCTTTCAGTGTAAAGCAAGTAAAACAAATGGTTTCATTTCTATTCATGTATTCTGAAAAGTGTTAACAGTAAGCACTGGGTCATGCAACTAATGATTATTTTTCGTTATTGATTAATCTGCCGAGTATTTTCTCGATTATCTGATTGAACGTTTAGCCTATGAAATGTGGCAGGAAACCAGCCATCACAGCTTCCCAGAGTCCAGAGTGACTTCTTCAAATTGCTTGATTTGTCCAACCAACGTCCCAAAACCAAAAGAAATTTAATTTGCTTAAATATTTGACAAATAAGTGCAACAAAACCTCACATTTGAGGCACTGAAATCACCAATTTTTTGGCATTTTATCGTGAAAATGAATGAAATGATTAATTGATTATCAAAATAGTTGCTGATTTAACTTTTTTTTTGTTTTGTTTTTTTTTGTTCAACCAATCAGTTAATCCACTAATTGTTGCAGCTGTAGCAACAGTTCTTGCTAACGGTGATCTGTTGGTGTAATGTGGGTTAGTGCCATTACTGCTACCAACTACTTTCTTACTGGGGCTTATGGGTCATGTCACGTAGAGTTGTTTATTGTTGTGACTTCCTAAAAAGGATTTCTTTTCTAAATTAATACTATCATTAATTAATTATCTCATTTTCAGGCAAGTTTCTGCTATTTTTTATCACTAGAAAATGTGTAGAAAAGATGCTATGACTAACAATGTGTTTTCTGCATCCTGGCTGTGAGTGTTTTTTTGTGATGCGGTAAATGCAGAACTGTTAACCGTAAGCAGTGCCTCTAGCGGCGTAAGTCTTGTTAACGGTGACTTACCAGAGTAAGCTAGCTGGAGTTTCTCACTGGACGTTGCTGTAACACGTTAGCTAGAGCCTTCCGGCGTCTGGAAGCATTCGCCCTCAGGTTAAAAAAAAAAAGCCACCGGTACAAATCTACTTCTAGGAAAAGAGCAATTTGATATTTTTCCAGCGAGTTCTCATATTTCTAAACGCTAAAAAAGTTCATAGATATGGGTGTGTTTTTGCTTATTTGTAAACATGTATGTTGCCAAGTGCCAAGAGATAGACTGTAATTAGACCAACTGTTTGGTTCAGGGCAAACCGATCTGAAACAAGTACTGTGTGTCCAAACTGTCCTGTCCTGAACAGTTCAGGACAAATACATGTACCCACTGTACAGCCAACATGCTGTTAAAGAGTCAGATGTGCTTTAGCGGTCCTTTCATACAGATTAGAAACACACACACACATGAGACATAACACGGGTTGTCCCATAAAACACACAAAGCTTCAAAATCACGATGCATTGTGTCATCTCAGTTCCTTTAGATCAAGTGATAATGACTAACAAAAACCACATTTGAAACCTCCCAACGCCGCCATCAGCAGCCATCTTACTGTAAACCAGTGAGAAACCACACACACACACACACACACACACACACACACACGCACACACACATCGGCCAGTGACAAACATCCCGCCGCCTGTCCAACCCCGTGATATACGACACACACCCTATCGACCAATGTCTAGCAGGATACACCTGATCGACTTTGCGATGTATGAATGCACGTGTGTTTGTGTGTGAGTTGGAGAGAGAGAGAGAGGGACGGACGGGGCGGGCACAGAGCTTCGTAGACTCCCACGCTGGTGCCGCAGTCACTGGGCCTGTGTGGTCGTAGATCTTGGGCTGTCTGCCCCTGCGTACATCAAACCCCTGCTTCTTCCTCCGCTGGGCCCCGGTCCTCTGCTGTTTTACCAGCTGTTTATTTCACTCTCGCCTTGTAAACAACACCGCGCACGCACACACACACACACACACACACACACACTCATGAATTCTCACACACACATCTATAGCAGCTATTGAATCTCCCACCTTTGTGGTAAACATCGTGGCTGTTCACTGGGAGGTTGGGTCATGCAGCCCTGGGAGAGGTTAGCTCTGAGGGAGGCCTGCCTCTTAATGTGGAGTCGCAATCAGGGTTTTGATTTATTGGTTTGCTGATATCTTAGCCTTTGGTTAAGGCTAAATTTGGAGTGTTTTGTTTGAACTCCAGAACATTTTCTCCTTCATTTGCTTTCTGTTTTTCTTGCCATCCAAAGCTTGGAAGGAAAGAAATAACTGAAACCATATATAATATAGACTTAATATTAATTTATTACATATAGGGCTGCAGTTAATGATTATTTTCACTATTGATTAATCCGACAATTATTTTCTGATTTGTTTATTAGTCGTTTAGTCCATAAAATGTTTAAAAAAATCCCATTTAAAATCTCTCCAAGCCTACTGGGATACCTACAATGTACTTGTTTTTTTTCCGAACAACAGTTCAAAATCTAAAGATATTCAGTTTACTGACAGATATGAAAATAGGCAAATCCTCACATTTGAGAAGCTGAAACGGGGGAATATTCGGCATTATTGTTTGACAAATGACTGACAACAATTCCATTATCAAAATAGTTCATTCGATTAATTTTTTGATAGTTAACTAATCGGTTAATCGACTAATCATTGCAGCTCTAATATTACGTAGAGGGCTGCTACTAATGATTATTTTCATTATCGATTAGGCTGTTGATTATTTTCTCAGTTTACTCATCGTTTGGTAAATAAACTCTCTGAAAATAGCTTTCCAGAGCCTGTGTCAAATTATTTAAATAAATTATTGGTCCGACCAACACTCGAAAAACACACAGATAATCAGTTTCAATCTTAAAGCACTAAGAAAACCAGAAGATGTTCACATTTTAGAAGGTGGAGTCATTACATTTTGGGAATTTCTTGCTTAGAAAATTACTTAAATGATTGATTGATTTTCAAAGTTGTTGCAGATTCATTTTCTGTCACTTGACTAGTCAGTTATTATCCTAATTGTTTCAGCTGAAATTGTGTATTTCATTTACTTAATATTGTAATTCTTTTTCTCTGTATTGCACTGTAGTTCTACTACTAGTGTGTGTTTTTACTCCTCCAAAGGTTTCTCACATTTTTTCCTTAACCGAGTCAAGGAATAATGGGCGTGTAAATTTTATAGGCGCCTGGGACAAATTTGTGAATTTGGGATATTCCAATGAAATTGTCCTGTCTTTACCCTGATCAAGATGGGGGAAAATGTGATTTAAGAGGAGTTTGACACACCTAATCATACACCGTTTTATGCCTTTTATTAGACAATCTACAGTAAGAAGATGACAGGATAATGGGGAATGACATGCAACAAAGGCAAACTCGAAATGGGGTCTGGTCCACCAGGTCACCAGGGCCCGCCCTTGTCGAATCAATTTGACTTCGCAAATTTGTGTAGCGGGGCTTCACATTCTGCGCCACATACAACACCCTCTACCTCACACCCTTGATATGAGTAAGGACAATTTCAGAGAAAGGTAGAAAAAGAGAGGAGAAACCTCAGAAAGAGCAACAGTGCCGGGATCCATACTAGATGACATGCAATAGATGTTGAATATGCACGGCACACGGAAGTACCACTAGTAAAATTACAATGACAATATTAAGTAAATAAAGTACAACGGCTGCGAAAAAGAACTCGAACAATTTCACAATGGCCAATGGAGTGAAAGAGGATTCCTCACTAACCGCATGGGATTACCACTTATGACTCATGTTACAATTGTTCTTGTTTACAAATCCTGGTTTGCTTTTTATGGGGCAGTGCAAACCCAAACAAAACCACAGACAAAAATGCAACAAATTAAACTGAACCGCTGTGGTTCCGAGTACAAAAACACACAATGGTGAGCCAAGCTGTCGGTAAAACTGGAAAATATTTTTCCAGTTCAGCGTGGCTCAGATCTGCTATGATGGATATGATGCACTTTGTTTGATTACATGCAAATCTATATACGTGTATTTATTGTTCTCTAGTGCCCTTTACTTGGAATAAAGGTTTTTTGATTTTTAAAAAGTGAGGACAAGGTTAAAGGCTATGACATGAATGAAGCAGGACAGGTGGTGCTGGAACGTTTCATAGCACAACATGTAACCAGTCACGAAGGACACTGGAACTCTGGCTGACATCTGATTGGTCAAAAAGTTGCACACTTCAAACAGGAAATGACACGGGGAGGGCAAACAGGAAGCACGAGGCAGAGGGGTAATGTTGTTCCAGAGTGTTTTCTTTCCCGTCCGTTCCCATTCCCTCGCTCGCTGCAGGGCTGAGAGAGGAAGGAGGGAGGTAAGGGAGAGAGGAAGGGGAGAGGAAAGGGAGTGAGAAAGTCAGAGAGAGGAGTGTATTCTGGGTAAACCCCCCCCCCAACAGTGGCTCCATCCAGAGACAATAAATTGCCGTGAACTAGTCTCAACCTTTCAAAATGCTGACTCAAAACTCTGTGCTTTATTGTCTCAAAGGACTGTTAGACTGTTATAGTCTGTAGGAGGACTCGAAATTGAGATACTTTTGTTTTAGAGCTGCCAGTCGTTGACAGATGGTCCAAATACCGCTCCGAAACGGCGTTTAAAAATACTGCGTGACACTTTCAGCCCTCTGCTATTGGACTACATTCGGCAGG
This sequence comes from Xiphias gladius, assembly GCF_016859285.1. Classification (NCBI taxonomy): domain Eukaryota; kingdom Metazoa; phylum Chordata; class Actinopteri; order Istiophoriformes; family Xiphiidae; genus Xiphias; species Xiphias gladius. The sequence continues at coordinate 3,108,316 of NC_053401.1, read as the reverse complement.
TGGGCACAAACATGTCTCCAATGGGATAATGTTCCCGCATTTCTGTTGGAAGTGTAAGTAGGACATTGTTTTTTCTAACACGAAAGAATTGTGAATCTGTCAACTTGTTTTGGAGCCAGTCTGCAAAGGCAGATTTTAGATTATTGCAGATATCCTGTATTGCTCTGCAACAAGCAACAAGAAAAATTCCAGCACAGGAACGCTGAACTTGTATTTGAGGTAATGTCGTAGCTCTTAGCTCATTATTACAATTTATTCAGTGGAAGGCCAAGAATCAAGCTCGGAATACAGCTGAAGTCAATGGGGAATTGTCAAATAGCTTTAGAGGTGTTGTGTCAAAGAATAAAGTGTTGGTTAAGTGGAAATTTTGACCTGGCAGCTGTACTAGATGGAAAGTCTGGAGAGCACTAAAGTCATAGTATTCATTCTCTGGGGACCATGAATGTCTGCACCAAATTTCAGCTCAAGAGAAATGCTGCTAGCTTGGCTAAAAGTATTAGCATTGGCTTCATAACCGGTCTATCCCCACATGCAAATTTACAAAGAGGTAAGTGTAAGTTTGAGCTAAATCGAGAGCTGGCACACATTCGGCGTTGGTCTTTTTCATAGTGCCCCCGTGCATGGTATCTCATTGGCATTCAGCGGCAGGACTCTTTGATTGAGTAATCAATGTGCCGAGCCATCAGCACCCAGCCTGATTCGGTCACCCCTCCAACAGTATGCTGCCATTAGGACAACAGAGGAGTGTGTGTTCACGTCACTGTGCGATTTGTGGGTGTGTGCGCGCGCGCGCCAGTCCCTCTGGCCGTCGCCACCGACCCAAAACAAACCCCTTTAGAGGGACAGATAGAAACCATTAGGGAGAGGAGGGCTGTGTAGAGTTGGGGCTACTGCTTTCTTGTAGTGCCCAAGAGAGACAGACGTCCAGACACGGGGCCAGAAAGATGACAGCGCAGTTGTTATTGTCACTTTCAATGGAGGGAGATTAAGTGGAAACAAGGAAGTGGTGTCGAGTTGAGAAAACTCTTCGCTCGCGTCTTTCCTGTGAGGCAGATGTTCGTTCATTCATTCATTCATGTTGTGATAACTGAAGACAATTCTTGACTAATTTTGAGAAATTATGACAATAAGGCGTCAAAGCTTGTGTGTTCCCTATTGTCTTTTTTCTGACACCTTTTCTGTCTTTCTCTGGTAATATTATACATGTTCTTCCATTCGATCTGTTTCATTGCATTTTAAATTTTCTTTCCAGTAAATTCTGTTTAAAAGTTTTCCCAAACCATTGAGCGAGTCAAGGGTGAGCCTAAATTACGCAGTGCTCACAGTTGCCAAAGCAACAACAAAAAAATCCACACACACACATCTGCAGTCACACGCATCCTTAATATTTCTGTGAATTGCTGCTGGTCGTTGTGTAAATAAAAAAACTGAAACGTATTCAAGAATATGTGACACATTTCTCCACTATCGTACATGTTCGTCAGGTGGCCAGAGACACGCCTGTCGGTACGGGTCTGAAATTGTCTGCCAGCCTGAGCGAAGAGGGCTGCCGCTAGGCCGAGCCCCTCGTCCGCCGCGCAGCCTTTAAAGAGGCGATGTCTCAGCAACCCGGGCAGACTGACAGTATCCGTCCATGCTCAGTTAAGTGAGTGTTAAGGCTAACTCGTCAAGGGCCTATCGATCTGGTGTGTGTGAGAGGGCCCCTGTATGACTGGACCCATGGGTGCTGTCAGGAGGAGACTTAGGTCTCCATCAATATCTCCCCGCTTCCCCCCAGCTCAGCTACAGCGATAGCGGGTCAATCCATATCTCTGCCGGTGCCCCCCCACCTCTCTCCTACTCCCTCACAGTTTCTCCATCTCTCACCTTACCTACGCTTCCCCTTACACGTGCGACGTCTTTGATAATCCCTCTTGAGACGCGGAAGGTATAGCCACTAAAAAAAATTCAAAGGAAGTGCGAGTTGATGCATCAATCACACACACCATGACCACCTGACGGACTAATAAACTATATCCCACATTCACTTATGTGAAACTGCTAACAGGACAAGCCTTCTCGTCAGTTATAGCTCAAAAATAGGTTTCTTGTTGGAGCAATTGCCAGAGCTCTTGTTGCTGCTCCATGGATTGGACTTATTTCATTTTTGGGTGACGCATGTCACTTGTTTTTAAAGAGAACTAAAGAGAGTGGTGTCTAAATTAAAGCGATGGAAACTGTAAATGTTGTAGTACTAGTGAATTGTAAGACGTAATATGACAGACAGACAGACATGTGAGACTAGTAAAAGATTTTTTAAAAATTAAATGCACAATATGTAATTTTCTGTTTTTTTCCAAGCATGTTATATTTTGGACGTTTGCGTTTCTCCTGTAATGGTGAGGCTCATTTGTTAGAACCAGGTGTGGTTGACTGAATGACTGTAGTCACCGTGATGTTTGTAACGGGCCACACATTCACTTCATGTAGGGGGGGGGGGGTCACAGCCTAGCAACAGTGGGTCTGAGGCATAGCAACAGCAGCCGCAGACTCAGTCCGGCAATGCAGTAACTGGACCTTCTGGCTCGACGCGCTTACAGATACAGGCTCACTTCATCACAAGGACGCGTGTGCATACTGTAGCGCAAGGCTCTGTCTTTCTTTTGCAGAGCATGTGTTTGATGGAATATGTGTGTGTGTGTGTGTGTGTGAGAGAGAGAGAGAGAGAGAGAGAGGGAGAGGACGTGTGTGCCACTGGAGAAGAGAGACTGAAAATGTGCTTGTGTGAGAGAGAGAGAGAAAGCTTACATTTATTAGAAAAACAGAGTGTGTTTTATAGTGAGTCCATTAGGATGAAAAATGAAGCCGGCAGCTGGTATTTCCACACCGCGGCTGCTCCTCTCTGCATGCTGCACTGTCCTTGGGCGGGTGCGGTGTGTGCATGTCTGTGCGATCTCGTTGTGGGCGTGTGCGTATCTTCCCGTTACGGCGTGGCCCTTGTGCACCGATGACGTGGCGTATTTACGTACCTTGAGAGGCGTGCGAAGACTCGCCGCTCAAGGTCACTTTTGGGACAGTCCATCTTCTGACGGGCTGAAACACAGATATAGGAAAACATTATTCACTGCCAGGGCTGCTGGGAAATCCAATTTGGATTTGAAACTAGAGAAGAGGAGGAGGAGGAGGGTGTGAAAAATAACGTATTTTTATTTTGATGTAATTAACTTATTTTTAATTTCACTTTTTTAAAACTTTTTTCTTTAATGTACTTCTAATTTTTATTCACTTGTATTTATAGCGTAACATTAAGAACTTTGACGCCTTTACTGCAGAATATCATTCTAGATTGAATTAGTTTCAACTTTGTTGTCGTTGCACACAGTAAGAACCAGTCCAACAAAATGCAGCAGCAGCCACTGCGAACAGAGGCAAAGAACCCAAAGAGCTGTACCATTGATATCAACTGCACAGAAAAGGAGGAACAGTGTGATCTGCTTTATCAAAAGCTGTAGAAATGTCCACAGGAAGTCAGGCAGTGCAATCCTCTGCTTCCATTTCCAACAGTAAATGATATAGGACTTGTTGCAGAGTGTGTTCCTTGATAAGATGGCAATTCTGGCAGTGTGAATAGCTCTTGGACTATCCTCAAAGTCTAAGTGACATTACGGCCCGAATTTCATCGGTAACTTGCTTCTTCTGCCTTGAAAAGTGGTTTTAAAAAAATCTTGAGGGCATAACCTCAGGGTGACGGTGTTACCGATGCCGCCGGGTGCACGTCACCGCCGGGACACATGCATACACATACGCACACATCTCCTGCCTGACATTTGCCCCTTTGCATTCTGCTCATGTTCCCAGTTTCGCTGTAAATGTACTCAAGAAAGAGGGGCTGGGTGGCGGAGAGAAAGTGACACACTTATAACGGGAGAGGGAGGGCGGGAGAGGGGGATGCGGGAAGAGAGGAGAGAGGGAGGGAGGGAAGGAGATGCTGTGGGTGAGTGAGTGGAAGAGCTCATTAATTAGAATTTAAAGGATGTGAGGAGAGGACAGCGGGCGTTTGCAGGACTGAGGGAGGAGAGGGTAACGGGAAAGAAAGGGATGGATGAGAGAGGAAAGAGAGAGTCGGGGAAGGAGATGAGAGCTGGACAGTTGAGAGGCATTATCACCGGACAACTGTGCATCTACTGATCTTCGGCAACCAGGTGGTTCGTCTGTCTGCCGGAGCCACAGAAGAAGAAGCGGACGGAAAGAGAGAGGACTGCTCTATTCTGCCTCTCCGCTGCCGACTGCCAAAATGAGGAGTGTGAGAGCACTCCAGCTGATCGGCACAGCACACACATCACGCGCGCAAAGACTCGGCGCTGCCAGCGAACATCCTCCGCGACTTTCAGCAGCTGCCGTTAGTTGAATTGAGATTCATAGGCTGTTTCATGTGGACCAGAGGCAGGATCCTAAGCGGGTGAAATATTTATCAGGTAGCGTGTGTGTATGAGGTTTCTGCTGCTGTACATCTGTGCTTGGAGAGTGGCACATTTATAGAGAAATATCAGCATCTGAGGACATTTGAGTGCCAGAGAGTTTGTAAACATGTGTTGAAATCTGGAGAAAGAACATCAAACAGATAAAGGAGGATAAGAACATTTAAAGATTCCGAATCCTGGAGAAGCAGCCAGCCCTCACACATCACCACCCAGGAACAAGCGCCGTACCTCGGGGCGGAAGCGCGGATCCTTGCCTCTCCTACGGGATGCTGAAACCAAGAACTGCAGGATCTGGGAGCCCTGATGCGGATTAGGGGATGAGTCCCGAGGGGGAGCCAGGGAGGGATGAGGTGGTGGAGGGTGAGTGGGCAAGAATGGGCTGCCCCTGCCCTGTGGCACCTTCGGCCGCCTCCCCGTGAGGATGCAGGTCCTACAGATCGTCAAGGAGCTGGTGTCGCCTTCCAGGCGCAGGGCAGCAGCCAGGTTCGGAGGTGTGTGTGCACGTACGGTACATCGCATTTAGTCGTGTAATGACCCGTTAAATCGCTTTTGTAGCCGCTGATTGTGTCTCTTAGTGAAGTTAAAAAATTGACATTCTACAAAGATTTGACCGAAAAGCATCACAAGAAAAAATGCCAGGCATTAGCCAGTTAGTGTTGTCCCCCTGATCATTTAAAAAATCAAACAAAATTTTGGGAGAAAAGCTCAACTTGAAGAGAGGGCAGCAGTCCGGGAGACTTAAGAGACCTGTGAATGTTTGCAGCAGGGTTAGACCAATATAAGGGTCATATTAAGCTTTTTATTAAAACTGGTTACTGGCCAGTTATAAAGTCCTCATCTGACACGATCTTCAGGGGTTTAAGACGCTGTTCAACCCCCCCCCAAAAAAAACCTAAATGACAAAGACCTGGAGTTCCTGTAAGTTTGTTTTTTTTTGACTACAAAAGCACTTCTGCCGTCAGGTTGCGTGTATAGAGTGAAGCGAAATTTGCTTCACCTTCCGTCTGCGTGCTCCCTAAAAGGTCACCACTCCCTGGCTAACTGTCCCGAGCTAGAAGCTCTGTCTCTGATATAATATCAGAATCAGTGTGATCTGCCGACGACGTGCAACGTTTTTGCAAAGCATTATGAGTAACTGCGGAGCTCCTGTTTCATGCTAGCACACTTAGCTGTCTGTCTCTCGTGGCCAATTTTTCAAGCAACATTTCTTATACTCAAAGATTTGGCTTTTTCGGCAAGAAAATTGTCTGATGTTAATTATTTTGTGCTGAATATCGTTTTGTATTGAGTGTCATTGTGGATGTGCTTGTATGACATTTCTCTGAATGGAAGGGACATTCCCCTGGAGCCACCACTGTAATAGCTCTGTTGCTGTGGGACCTGTGTGTGTGTGTGTGTGTGTGTGTGTGTGTGTGTGTGTGTGTGTGTGTGTGTGTGTGTGTGTGTGTGTGTGTGCGTGTGCGTGTGTGTGTGTTTGTGCGCTGCGGCCGCATTTCTCTATTGTGCATTGAATAATGAAGCATGGCGCCCAGGTTAATGGGAAACCCGGCGACCCCTGACCTCTGTGTCCTGATTGGATCAGCCTGCATGCGATAGCCAAGATCTGTATCTACTATTCCAAGACAGGCGTTGTTTTTATTGTCGTAGCCACAAGTTTATCCAATCTTTTTGCCCCTGCGGGAGGAAGAAATCCACAGTTTGTTGACTTTCCACTTCAGTGCTCTTCAAATAAAAAGGGAGCAGATTTACATAAATTTAACGAGGGGCTGATGGGCAGGTAAATTGGTGCTTCCTGCAGGTTTCTCATAAAATGTGTTGTAATTAGGACACTGATGGTAATTTATGATAATTTTTTCCAATGTACCTTCATTTGCAGTCATATTGCCAGGCCTGTGTGTACTTAAATTTCCCTGGAATGTATCCGGCTGTGTGCTTTGGGAGAAATTGTTTTCTCATATTCTCTATTTCACCTGGATTGGCTCTTCTGAACTTGAGTGAAATGTTAGAAATGGTATTTTCCAGTTTCTTACACGTCTTTTAGAGCCCAAAAATGTAAGCTTTCGCTCTGTTTGTGCTTAAACAGTGGACCCCTCTTGATTTGTGCCGTAAAGCATTGCCCCTTTGTGTCTCAAAGCAATCCATTACACCTGCCGCCAGGTCCCAGCCCTCTGAATCGGAAGTTTTTACGCAGTAGAAGCCAGACTGTAAAAGGCTGAATGTACTTGTACCTGCTCTAAAAGCCAACAAGGATTCACTTTTAAAGGCTTTTATTCAGGTATAAAACGATTTTCGTCTCTCAGCCGGCTTTGATAACAGCTTTAATTTATCAACTAACCCCACTAATGCACTAAAGGAGGACCAGTTACATCACGCAAGCAAGCACTGCACCTTGGGTTCCATTGGGAAGTCAATATTTTGGGTAGAAATTGCTTTTGTTCTGAATCATTGCCGGTTAATGATAGATGGAGGCAGACGTTAACGTTCGGGCAGTGAACCAGGTCAAATTAGTCTCCGGGTTTCACTGGGGGCCAGTGATCAAAGTGGCTTAATGTTACAGCTAAATAACAACTTAACCTCTTGAACTGACGCGCAGACGACTCAGCCATCGTTTCAATGGAGTCGCCAACGCTCTGTCTTGATAAGCTGCGTTTTTAATAGGAACTGTGAGGATTGAGGATCAGTGCTGCGGCAGTGTTGGCATAAATTAAGTAACAGCGACGAACTCGTGACACTTTTCTGTGTTAGTGCTTCTGTTGAACCCATTTAAACAGTCACGAGTCCGATCCATGGTGTTGGTATGGATTTTCTCATTTAAAGTCTGGAAGAGATCACTGTCATGTTTAAATACTGTAGGGACTTGAACCCAGAAATTAAAGTGTTGAAAGACTCTTTAAACATATTGCTAAACAATTGAATGAGGTGATGATAAATGCAACCGCCCCTGAGGCTGTTGCTTTATAAAGCTGGGTTTGATAAAGTGTTGAATTGAGGAAATCGTGCAGTGTTGCTCAGCCGACGCGCCACCTAAGGAGCATCATAAAGTGCCATTAGTTGACACTTTTTTCATGCTTCTTCTGGCAACAAGCAAAAGTGAAAATTGAATGTATGTGACAATGGTCTTTTTGGTTTAGAGTAACTACTCAAATGCCACTAAATTAATGTTTTATTGATGTATTGATTTTTAAAACGCCACAAGCGGAACCGTTGCCGCGACCAACTTGCGCTTAGCCTCCAGCTCCACAGTGCAGCTACTCATGGCGCTTTCGAACACTGTTGTGAGTGTGTCGACTCGATGACAAGCGTGCGAAAGTTGCAGTGAGGCAGGTAAGTGTGTGTAATCAGCTCTAAAGGCACAGACACTTAAACAGAGAGAGTGTTGCAAAGATTTTCAGCTGCTCCATCGACTGCACGGGAACGACTTGCACTTTCCATTTGGCCGTCGTCTTTATCTCTGTCCATCAGCCCTGCAGAGGAATTCACCTTGGCTCTTCTCTTGGCTTGGATCAATGCAGGCAGACTTAGAGATGGCTTCCAACAGATACAGGGCACACACGTGCAGACGAACCTGAATTCACACACTCACTGCAGTGCTGTGCAGACGTGGAGGTGCTGCGCCGGGGCTGTGATGACCGTGCGTATAGGGCAGATGCAGATGCCGCGTCCCATGATCAGGGTGGAGCTCTGACACAATAAACAATATGACAGCATCTGTCAGAGCTTTATATAGCATATGCCTCTGTTGTCCACTTAGTATTAGAACAAGAGTAAAAGAGCTTTACAGTTGCACTGAGTGAAATATTCCTTCATTACACAGCAGTTTATTCCACTTCCACGTTGTCAAACAAAGTAATATAAGTAAGTGATGCTCGGTTATGTCTGGAATAATTCACCCAATACACAGCATGGCTATTTTATGAATGACAGAGGAGCCCTCTGGCAGTGGTTCACATCCCTTTTCCCTTGTGACCCCTTAAAATGGAGCAATCGGGGCTGCAACCAGAGATTATTTTCAGAGAATGATGAAAAATGCTCATTACAATTTCTTAAGCCTAAATTTATGCCATAGTTTGTCCTCCAAAAGATGTTTAGCTTGCTACCATATAAAACAAAGAAAAAGAAAGCAAATCCTCACATTCAGCCAATTCATTGATAAATTAATGGTTTTCAGCTCTAGAATAAGTCAACTGGTCAACTGTTAGTAATCATTTATTTTAATTTGGTAAAATTATCCAGGAGTGTCACAAAATAAACCTAAATATTACAGGAATGTCTGAAAAAATAAATATAACTTTATCATTTCTGTGTCATGTTCTTTTACTCCTTTTCAATCCCGTTAATTGTCTGGTGACCCGTCAGATTTATCTGGCCTCCCCTTGGACAGGTCCTTACCTTCAGCTGAGAGCCTCTGTTTAATGGCATGCAGGTATAAGATGGTAGTTAGGGGCGCTCGTGGCTCAGCAGGGTCATCCACTAATCGCACACCTGGCGGTTTGATCCCCATCTCCTCATGTCAACATGTGGAAGCGTCCGTTGAGCACGGCACTGACCCCCAACTGCCTCCAGTGATTAGACCAGCGACTTGCATAGTTGCTGGCTGCCGTGGGTGTGTGTATGTGTGTGTGTGTGTGTGTGTGAGAGAGAGAGAGAGAGAATGGGTGAATGAGAAGCAAATTGTATGCCGTCTTTATCCATTTAGATATACGCCAAATTGGCTGAAGGATAAATTTATTATTGGTTTTGGTTTCTCTGAGGGAATTTGTAGTATCTGCTGGGTCTCCTTCATGGCTCATGTGGGAGGAAACGACTAGGAACTGCTCTCCTCTTTCTCTCTTGAACAAAACAACTGCTAAACAGGTGCCTTTGAGCAAGACAGTGAACGCTGTATGAATGTGAAGCAGGGACTCTTCAGAAAACATCGATCATATTTTTGTGCATATTGACTTGCGGCTCAGCTGCAGTAGCCTGAGGCCTCAACCTTGGCCCTCATTTAAAGCAGCTTGTCCAGCTCACACTGGAGTAGAATTGCCCTGGGACCTCATTATGACTTCATAAATACTATCGGAGCACTCATTAATTATTTCCACTGCAGCCTTTGTATATTTGTGTCTGAAAGAAGAAGGAGCAAGCACAGATAAAAACAAATATTCGCACCACCGAGATGCTGGTTCATGTAAGAGTTGCAGCGTTGGAGCCAGTATTGTCTGGGAGAGGTTCAAACAGACGCTGCTTTATAGATAATGAATGAAACCTAGAATAGGTAATAGAAAGTACATCAAATACCGGCAAATATTTGGTGTACTGACAAATATTACATCAGTATTTGACTTTGGGATTGAAATTCAAAATTCATTTGCGGCTCTTTTAGCTGACAAATTTCTAAGGTCAATACTGACCCTTCAAGGTCAACAGCTAACTGTTTATGTTTTTAGTTTGGCTAACTTATATTAATTGACTATAGCTGCTAAATTCTAAAAACTGGGAATCCTGCTAACAGCATTGATTCTGGCCTTGGAGTCTGGTTTTAAGGCAGTCATTGTGGCAATGGCAGGCTCTGGAGGAAACCCTGGAGTTAATCTTGGTGTTTGGCAAAATATGGTAGTTTTCCTCTCATTATCTCATTATCTCTCCAGTTATTCCAAATCCCTGGAGGATCCGGAGGTAATACTGGTCCTGTACAAACGGAGCTTTTCTCTGCAGCAGAATTGATCTGATGCCTGTAGTCAAGGGAGGAGGAGTTCGGATTTATAACAAGTATAGAGGAAGACTCTGCTGCTGCCAGACTGCTGCCTTCCCCCGGTCAGCACCTTCGGCAGCTCGGTATCCTTCTGCATTATTCAGGAGCCCCCCATACTTCTCTCTCTCTTTCTCTGCTTCTCTCTCTCTCTGCTGTGGTATCATTGAAGGGCTTCACTCACATATTCAAATACTGCACCAGGACCTTCCAACAAGGATACCTCTTATATTTACGTGTGGACCGGAGCTTGAGGGGAAGAGAGAGCTGGTTCGTTAAGGGGGGCCGGGCAGAGAGTCCAGGCCCAGTGGGTGTTGGGTTGAAGCTGCCTGCTGACATCCACACTGTGGCAGCCGGGCTAATTGCCTGCCTGTGCTCCCTAAAGGGCAAGGCAGCGGTACACTTCATACCGCCGCTGTCGGGCCTTCAAGGCAGAGCAGTTTAGTGCGATACACAATGTTCTGCTGTTTTGCAGTACGCCAGACCAAGGTCTCACACCTGCAAACAGAAACTTCAAGAACTTGTTTTGTTATTTAAGACTGTGAAGCATTCGTTTTGGCAACAGAAAGTCATAAATCAATATCATGATATGATCAAATCATCATGATAAAATTCCTGTGAAAATCTACATATTACGTCTGAAAACCATAGTTGTACTTTTAGGTTTTTAGTTAAGAAGTTTACTGGCTAAGAATAAAGAATATTTTGTGGAAAACTCTTATGTTTTTAATCATTTGTTCTGTATTTGAATGTCCAATAGTTTTAAAAAAGTGCTTTCATGCATATGTTATGTAAAAATAACCCACTCTTTTATCGAAGTCTGAATGTCTTGACTAAATATCTTGTGTCCACTTGGAATAGAAGAAAAATACACAGCTATTTAAAAATCACTCTCTAAAACAAAAGGCATATCAAACCAACCACACAACATTAAACACATTAAATGTTTTTTGTTTTTTTACAAAGCAAATAAAGCGGTCAGCAGAAATACTATCATTACACCAAAACATTAAAAGGTCTTGGCAGCTTCTGACCGAAAAGATTAAAATTGGCCTCAAAAAACTCCAAAGTTCTGCACCTCTTCATTTTGTCTCGGATCTCTGGCTGTGCAGTGGAAGCTGCTACCGTGCAGCGGTGTTTTTTTTTTTTTTTTTTCTTCTGCGCTTCCCGCCCCGACTTGTCCCGTCTTGTTAATGACAAACTGGTGACAGTCACGCTGGCACCGAGTTCTGAGGATTGTGGTGATAACAGCCTCCGTCGTAGCTCCATCAGATTAGTGGCAGATTTCAAAGCTGCATGCAGTAGTGTTGTTTTTATACGTGTCTGTGTGTCTGTTTGCACCGGTTTTAGGCTGTTTACTTTACAAAGAAATATGTCAGTCGTTGCACACTAAAAAAACCCCAACTTTTTATAACATATTTTACTTCTTATTCCCTGTATTCCCTCTTTTACAGCTCTAAATCTGAATCCTTTCTTTGTCAGTTTGTCCATTTTTCCAGAGACCACACAGCTTTGATGTCCAGAGTTGCTCTCTGAAATGAGGCCAGTCTGAATACGTCCAATCACAGAGGCATCTTTTCTACAATGTCCCATCTGCACGTGCTCAACAGATAGCTAATCAAGTCGACTCGGTGGGATATAGCCTTTAAATCAGCCGCAGTCTTTTATTTTGACAGGGTTTGAATGTGGTCGGATTGAGTTTGCCAACCTGAGAGGGAAATCGTTCTCCAGTGAGGAACAGAGGTTTAATCTGGCATTAATAACGGCGTAAGGGCAGTAAACAAGGGTGCGTGTTGTTTTTTTGGGCCGACAAAACGAGGAAATGAAGGAAATGACGTCGGACCCAAACCTTAACCAGTGAGGAAGTTGGACTAGAAGCCTTTGAGGAACAGTGACTTTTAAAAAACTGGTTGCGATTGTCTGTCGGAGCTGCAGAGGATGATAATACACTTATTTTGCCCCTGTCGTACAGGAAAACGCAGCTCAAAGTGCTTTACATTAAGAGCAAATGACTGAAAACGAGTCAAAAGAAAAAGCCGATGATATAAACTGCAATTACAATATTAAACCTCATGAAAAAAGAGAAGAAGGGAACGATGATCTCATGGGTATTTTTCTCCTGGGAGGACTTGAACCTGTATTTAGCACTGCCTGCCTCAGATCTGCATCCACATTTAGCCTATTTGAACAATACGACTGCATCTAATTATGTTCCGGGCTGCTGTTGCGCCCGCCGACAGACACTTTGATATTGAGTATTATTTTCCTTGTGGGAACGCGCGCCGGTGCTGGAGTCCTCGGCCGATGCCGACCGCGAAACTCTTCAGCCAGATCAACTTGCATTGAAAACACACGTGTTTGCGATGAGGCTTCATGACTGAGGTTGGACTTAATTTTTCGGTGCAGCTACACATCTGAATCATCTCATTCCGAGCATTTTTGCCTATTGCTTTTTGTTTTTTGCACTTTTTGTTAATTTATTCACAGCAACAACTAGGTCAGTGCTTGTTTTTGCCTGCAATTGCCAGGAAGGCCACCCACTCAACAAACTGCCCGTTTGCAACTCAGATACCGAGCTGAAGACAGGAAACAGGTAGGGCATTGAAGTTGCATAAGTGCCAGTAAAGAAAAACAAACAGCGCATTTGAAAGACAAACATACTGGAGTTTAAGAACAGTATTGTCAGAATGTTTTCGTCTTTACGTTCACATGTCCTTTCCTCTGTGACAAAGAATACACTGGCGTTCCTCCGTCCTCTACTTCTGATGCTGGGACGTCGTAAATTATCCGACAGATGACATTTTATCTGATTAATTTGATTATTTTTGTTATTTGTATTGTCGCCTTTGGTTTCGGTGTCCAATGGTGGAAATCTTCTTTAGAGGCTTTCCGATTCATCACGTTTTAAGTTTAGAAGCTCGCACGGGAGTCTCCCTGGGAGATCCCGACCCCTGTAACGATGTGTCGAGATCAGATCAGACCACTCTGGTGGTCTTGTTGAACCGATCTTACAGAGCGGCACTTTTACCTTACAGTTGCTCTTTAGCCACAACCCTGTCTCCTAGAAATTACGCTCTTTAGTATCAATTTGTTTTCCATATTACGTTTGGAGTCCTGCGTGGGGTTAGGTTGAGGCAACAAAATCACCCACCACAAAAGTTTAGGGAAAGATTGTGATTTTGATTAAGTACTAATGAAGTAAAAAAAAAAAAAAAAATCATATCGCATTGGTCGAATCACTGCAAACTTCTGTATTGAGGCGAGACCATGATGTTTCCTTGACCTTGATTAAGTGCCCTGAGTGGCGATACATGACGCTGTAATTGTCGCCCGTGGATTTTGTTTTGCAAAAAATGAGAGCTACAAGCCTCCTCAAGCCACGGTGCTTTGTGAATCCGGGTATTGACTCAGCATCACCTTTCAACGTACCGAGGCACAAATGCAGACATGGATTAAGTGGAGTTAGATGGCGATGAGGCCCAAGAGCAGTAAATATCCACCCTCTCCTTTGACCCTGGAGCTTCAGAAGTGATAGCGGCACTTCAGTCCCACCCGCTGACTCTCCCCTCGCTGACAGAGATATTTCCTGTTCTGATGCAGCACCGAGATAGAGCCGAGATGACAAGCGGGAGCTTCTTTTTTTTCTTTTTCCTCCGCCTGTGGTTCATTTCAGCCCCGCCAACCCCGCCCTCTCTCTCGTCTCTGATACGCCACATCACAAGACCCTTCATGGTACATCACGTCCATTTCATAATGAAGATTTAATGGAAACTGTTTATCACCAAACTGTCTTCATCTGCCCCCTTCAGCCTCTCTCTCTCTTTCCCAGCTTCCACTCATATATGCTGGACTTGAAAGAGGTGCAGCAAAGAAGTTTTTCAAAGAAACTTTTATGCACATTGGGGAAAAGTATTTAATTTCTAAATTTGTTACCTAAATAATGAGTTTGCCTTGGCACGATCAAGTCAACTCGCTGTGTAGCTCTCTTGCTAAAGAGGAGCTGTTTTACAAGTGCATTTCGCCGCTACTGCTTTTTAAACTCAACCGAAAGAACTCATCTGATAAGTCGCATTTTATTTTTTGTGACATTTGGAAAAACTTCCCCGAGACTCTCGTCAGTTGGCCGAAAACAGCCATCCCCTCTGTCCTCTCTCTCTGATGCGCTGAATGGAGCTTGTTGTTGCCGTGTTGTTGTGTTTGGGTGGGGAATGTTGTGAGTGGGACCGACTCGTCCCTGAAGTCTGTCCGTCCGTCTCTGTCAGTCCGCGTTGGAGCCGCAGTAACAAACGGTAGCATTGTTGACCGCAGCGTGTCTGATCTCACGTCTCTTGGCCCCTCGCTCGTGTTTCCTCCCTGTCTCTTGTGTGTGTAGCAGTGGTTAGTGACAGTGATGGGGTGAGGTAGTTCAGTTTGTGACTCAGTGTGCTGGACCCGGCTGAGCTGTGACCGATGCGGACTAAGGCCGTGACTCGCTCGGAGGATCCACTGGATGGCGTGAAAAGAGGTAAAAAATGAAAGGGCTCTGTCCAGTTGGGGAGTTGGACGTTTCTGTTGCTCTAGCTTGACGGTACAGGCAGTACATCTGTGCGTACATGTTTGCTTAATACTGGGAAAATGAACTGATTCCAAATCTGATAACTGACTTGGTTCCGGTTCGGATCATTCCGTCGGTTCACTTTAAACGCAGTGTGAGGGAAAAGGTCGGAGGACAAAATAATACTCCGTTTCCAAGAATACGGTGAATTTTCCCTTTAGTCTGTGTGTCTCTGCAAAAGGTTTAAATAAATATCAGTATTGGCCTTCAAGTGTCGTCTCCTGATAGATACTGTATGGATTTCCAGAAAAGGTGACACAAACATTCATGTTGACCGGAGGACGGATCCAGATAAATTTGATGATCCCCGACATTTCATCTAGCGCCACCAACAGGCCAAACGTACATGTAAAAGTGATGCCCAGAGTCTCCGTCAGCTTTTTAGCAGATTAACATTTATTCATCACATTGTTTATTTAACAGGGACAACATATATTTACTGCACCAGATATGGTTCAAAGGTCATTTCTGCCTGTAGTCCCCTGCGTGGAGGCCGCAGCTCCGATGTGCAGGTTTGATCTCATAGAGGACATCAAACTTTGAGAACAGACATTAAAAGATATCAAGAGAGAGAGAGAGACAATTATACCAGCAGTAATCAAAACACGATAACAAACAGTTTGTGCTGATGAATGCCAACAAACCAGTATGTATCTCAGCTCAGTGGCTGCAGAGCTGCGCGTCCGTCAGCCATTTTTTTCAGACTACGTTTACAATTTAAAAAGGACTACACTCTCCGATACTCGCTGGTAGAGCGTTGCGTATCCCGGCTGCCCTAACTGGGGAAAAAACAAAAACAACAAAAAAACCCCAAAAATTGTTACAGTTGTAGAATATCACCATAACGTGGCTGTGAGGTTGTGTGATGCTCAGGCCAGTGCTGCTCTGTACACAACCGCCGAATGAGCAGCACGCAAGCGAGGAGCTAACTGCAGACACTCAGCTGTAAACTATTCCGTCCTGACACTCTGCTTCTAAATATAATGCCCCGATATTAGATGCTAATATTAGATGCTGATGATAGATGATGGTGTACTGTGAAATGTCTGCAGTTGCCTCACCGGTTGCTAAATGGGGTCACCCGTCTCACTTGAGGGTGCTGCACGTTCGCATGCTAACATTAGCATTTAGCTTAATTAGCACAGCCAAGCGGGAGCTAATAATTAAACGTACAGCTCGATCGGAGTCGATCCAAGCCCTTTAACAGTATTAATACAGTTCAGGAGCAGCACCACAGAAGGGTGCACAGAAGAAGACAATGTGGAAGCTGTTTGTTTGTCTGGAAGCCACAGGAGAATCAGGATGGCCGGAGTCCGCGATTGCTGGAGTGTGTGCAGAGCTCACGGCACGTTCCTGTGGTCGAACCTTAGGTTAGGAACACAGACTGGGAGGAGACGGGTGATGGGTGTTGGCGTTTTGGAACCACTGTAATAACCACCGTGGGGTGTCTGCAGTTGCCTCATCAGTTGTTTGTTGTGAAGTGGGTGACATCATTTGGTCTGTGTGTCTGTGTGTGTGTGTGTGTATGTGTTTGTGTCACTGTGTCAACGCCTCAGCTACCTCTTACATAACGGTGCTACATGTTTCAGTTTTACTCAGACGAGCAGCGCTGACTGTGCGTTGTTCAAACGGCTTTGTTAAAATATGCCACGTGCAGCATATTTACAACTGTTCCAGTTCACGTCGCGCAGCCCGGATTTTCACGTCTTGACTTTAGTTCGGGCAGAATTTAAAAACAGCGGTTAAAGCAGCAGGTATGGCAGTCGCAGGGAAAAGGATCTACAATGTATGACAATGTCTGTACAACTGGGGCTGCAACTAACAAGTACCTGTCTCGGTACTGATTAATCTGCTGATTATTTTCTGGATTAATTGATCAGTCATTTGGTCTGCTGTGCAAAATGTCAGAAAATAGAGCCTAAGACGATGTTTTTAAACCGATTTTCAGTTTAATGTGAAGGACTAAGAAAACCAGAAAACCTTGACATTTGAGGAGTTTGAAGCGGGGGGGGGGGGGTCTCTGTCGCTTTTGACAGACTTAAAACATGACTTAAACAGTCAACCAATTATTTGAATTATTGCCAATTAATTCTGCTGATCAATTCATGATTTTCATGCGAAAAACATGCAATGCAGCTCTTCTAACCTGCAAGATAGTGTTTGAGAGAGCTTGAATCAGTCCTATGCATGTTTTTTGCTTTCAGTTTTCATAGACAGCTTTGAAAAATATGTGTACAAGTGCGGAATAAACCTAGAAAAACTGCAAAAGTGTCTACTCTGAGTCTAGAAAAGAACTATGCAAATGTGCATAGTTTGAGCCTAGAGCGCTGTTAAAATGCAGGAAAGTTCCCACCTCTGCATTACTGGAAATGCAATTAATTCAAATTCACGCAAATTCATTTTAAGAGAAAAGTCTACGTTGCTAATTATTCCTCTGCTGTTGAACTAATTCTTTCAGTTCTACGTGCAACTGTAAGAAAAAACCTACAATACAGCACTAGACAAGAGAACTGATAACAATATCCGTGTCCCATGATGGAAGTATCATACCGTGTATCGGGTGATCTAGGGTTTGCGTATGTTTGAATGTGTTTTCTGTGCATGTTCAGTGAGCACATGGTTGATAAGTGGAAGTCCTGTGTGGGCTTTAGCGGCCAGAACTCTGGCCTCAGCGGAAGAAACGCCACGGCCGAACCAAGGGAAGCGTGAGTGCAAGAACAAAAGCCAGGAAATGAGTTCTTCTCCTAGCAACCTCCCCACTATTATTACTGTCATTATTATTATTATTATCATTATTATCATTATCATTGTTATTATTATTATTATTATTATTCCTCTTTCGGTGCAGATGGCATCTATGAGAGGAGCAAAGAGCTGTAACAAGCGACGACTCCTTAACGTCGAGAACAAAGAGGGCTCATTACAGCAGCCAAAAGAGAGGGCTGCAGGAGAGCAGAGGAAATGAAAGGAGGAGAGAGGCTGTGATTATGTTTGTCGTGTTGCTCGCTGTCAGTGCCAGTCTTTTACATCAGTGATAATGAGGAACAGCCACACAGATGCGCCCCGCTACACTTCCTGTCACATGGCCCGCAGTGTTGTGGCCGCAGGCAAAATTAAATTTTGAGCCTAAACTACAGACCATCATGTGACGGGATCACGGCAGCCTCAACGCCCGTCGACATGCCGACGTTCCGACCCATGACTACTTGCATGTGTCGCGGCCGGTTCGATCTCAGGCTGGTCCGTAGTTTTACCTAACGTCTTGGAGTGGACGAGAATGATTGAAACTGGGATACAGTGGACCGTGACTTAAACAAATGTGGGCCAAGGGCCAGTGGCTCCTTCCCTACTCGCAACCCCCTTACTTCCAGCGCCCTTGCTTGGACCACATCCATCTTCGAACTCGGCCTTCATTTTGATCTCAACTACGAGCCTGTAACGTTTCGTGAACGTATCTTGTTGTGACGCTATCGCGGTGACAAAATCTGTCCACAGACAGACTGACACCCGTGGTAGTTCCGGCTACAGTAGGTGTGTCCAGGACCAAGTTTTGCAATGATAACGCACACGTACACATACACATGTAAGAAAAACAAAACCAGCCACGCTGTCGCAGCCGGTAATGATTCTATCGAGGCTTCAGCCTCACATTTCCTCCCCTTTTTCATCTTTTACATGCAAAGTCTAGCTTAGGCATTTGCCAAGTGGGAAGACCAGGACTAAAAGCCAAATCTAGAGAATAATTTTTCGGCATTCAGTCAAAATCAGGGGTTTAATGGCTCACATCTTGTATAATCACCAGCATGTGTGCGTATCTCAGCTAGCGTTTGATTGCCCTTTGGACCCGCGGTGCGCATGACACTTCTTGAGTTGTTGAGGCGTGTCGTCGTGTTCATCACATCAACAATCTGGTGAGGCAGCTAGAAGTACCAACTTCTTTCTTTAACAGCCCTTGAACAACATCTCCAACTGCAAAATCCCCAATTTTTTTTGTCTTGAGAAACAGCTTAGAGACGACCATTTTTCAGTCATTCGTTCTATTTATCTTCATCTTATTTTTACTTACGTTTAGAAATTAAATTTAATTAAATGAATAAAAAGGAATAATTCACGTTGTCTCAAGATGAATTAGCTTTTAATTGTATTTATTCCCCTTTATTTAGACCTGTAGTTGATGTAAGGTAGAAGTAGAGATAAAAGAAGTAAAAGCTGAAAAATAAGAGGAAAAAGAAGTAACAAAAATATTGGACTGATGAAAATATTGGCATAATTTCCACTTTATTCTATTGACGTCTTCCTTTTTCGTGTCCTAATCAACATTTTTCCATCAACACAGCGTTGAATGTGCAGGTTTTCACTTTGCTGTTAGCAAGTGAGACAAGTGACAACATGGAAATCACAGTTGGCTTTTAGGCTGCTAGATTAAAAAAAAAAAAAAAACGTGATGAGCAGTGTGAGCTTCCTACTTAAAAAAAAAAAAAAAAAAAAACAGTGTTCACATCACCTGCGGGTTGGTTAACGCTTCTGGGGAAGTTACACCTAACTTCCTGATTTCTTCATGTATTGTGATGGTTTCGGATGAGTTGTCATGCGTCAACACGTCTGACTCCACCAGACTCCTGAGTGCCGACAGTAAATTCCCATGTGACCTGAATGCAGCATGAGGAGTGAAGGGCAGAGCGGGGGGACGGGGCAGCGTCCAGCTGGCCAGGAAGGTGACGGACGGACGGACGGGTGGGGGGGGGGGTTTAATCACAGCAGGACGGGGGGAGAGTTAGCTGGCGCTGACGTCGGCCTCGCCGCTGGGGGAGTGACTGGCAGCTCAGAGCGGAGGCAGCGGAAGGTCAGCTCAGTGGGAGGGTTTCTAGCCATGTAACGAGGGATGAGCAGGATGACAAGTGAGAAAGGTTGTCTTTTAAAGGAATTATCCACCCGCAGATCCTGTTAAACTGTTAGATGTTGTGACTTAGCATTGTACTTTTGCTGGTTAATCTGGTTGTTCAGCCTGTTTAATCTATTTCCACTTCATGTGATGTCTCGAGTGATTTACTGTGCTTCTCAGAATGGTCTGAGCTGTTCATTTCATCCGGTGAAATTGCTCTGGTTTTACAGCACATCTACTGTATGAAAAAGAAGAAGAAGCTCTGAAAACCCACTGTCCACTACCTGCTCAGCACCAAGCCACACAGCGACACAGTTAGCGTCTCGCTGGTGAACACAGTGGAGCGTTAAGCAGCCGAAGAGCCGGATATTTTTCTCAGGAGTTAGAGGAGCTAAAAGAGAGCGAATATCAGACTTCGATTTGCCGGGTGTCCAAAAAACATCTCAAAATGAATCATCATGTTGCTCCATCTCTAAAGTAGTTGACAGAACCAGCTCAATTCCATTCATTTTCTTGTTCTGGAGATTTTGTTCTTTCTTTCTTTATTTTTTTTTTAGCTGTACTTATTTGTTACAGGGTTAATTTTTCTCTTGAGACCATCTGTTCTCAAACTGGGATCAGGGCACATGCAAGGCTGAGTCATCACTTTCCAAAACAAGTTAAAGTTAAACTTTACGAAATTGTAATTCACGACAGAGTGTATCCCATTTACTAAGCAAAATCGGTATTTTAATTAAAAGTTCCGCCGCGATTAACTTCTCGTGTACGGTGTAGATAAGTCCCCGTTGGGGGCACGTGATGGTAAACACGTTACAGAGCTGAAGTTAACAGGATGTTTTATCTTAAGTCACAAGGGGTTTTCTCCTACAATTGGCCATAAACTCCCTGGACTCGCTACAAGTCCAACAGGAGCACCTCGGCCACAAATAAAAACACACACAACCTCGGTCTCCGTCACGGATGCCAATGTGATCCCTGAAGCATGAAAAGGGGCCTAATTGCATTTAGCTTAAGTCAGGCCACCGCGGAATACTAATATGGCTCAGAATTAAGGCTGAGCTTCAGTGCGAAAGAAAGGACCGAATCCCATGTCCTCCCCAATTCCTTTCGCTCTCACTATGGGAACCGCGGGACCTCCTGGGGTGGACTTCCCAGCAGAAGAAGGCTTTACTGTAATCTGTTTATTTGCCCCAGACAGTCTGCCTTGTCCGGGTACGGACCCCCAACCCCCGGCATCTTCTCCCACTGCGTGTGCTCTCGGCAGCTCGGCAGCGACGTGCCTTTCACTGACACAAAACCGTCCTGTCATAAAAATGCCAGCCGCCTCAATAAAGGAGCGTGTTTGTTTCGGAGCGTTTTGGAATTCCAGCGAAGCCGTTCCTCCCGTCGGACCCCAGAGACCCAGAGAGGAAGTTGGAGAATGACTGGAGTCAAATACTTCCCGTCGAAGGGCTGAAAAACTGGCAGAAAGAAAGGAACTGGGAATATTGCATAACTGCTGGGATTTGAACGATGTGGGGTTTTGGGAGGCCAAGGTAGTTTGAGATAAGCTGCTCGTAGCCCGATAGTTTGTGCAGAGATCGGTGTCTTCGTATTTATGTGCGTTTTGTACAGGCAAAGACTGTTCACGAATCCACTGTTAAAACATGTTAGTATTAGATATTGGGTTTAAAGATATTTTCATGCATCACAGCTGGACTTTGTCCTGAATTTGTTCCGCATTAAAGGGTCAGTTGAATTGTTTCCAATCGGGACTGTCTTTGGACAGTTGAGCCCAATTCCCAGCATATTTCAGTTGGTCCAGTTTTATGACCGTTCAGAAATAATAGTCAGAAATTTATACAAGACACACACCTACACACACCCCCACACACACATTTCTCCCCCATTTTGGAAAGGCTATGTACTAATGCAGGAACCACCACAGTTAATATTGTACTTTGTGTAGATTCTCTAACAAAACCACTGTAATTTCACTGTTTCCCCTCAAAAACGTTTTTTTGGCGACGTCGTGTGCGTTTCTCAGCAGCCGACTTGATGAGTACAATGTCGTCCTAACTGTGATTGACCCATGAAAGTAGTCCAGAAAATCACCGGAACAAGCTGTAATTCCAAATTAAAGTCCGGTTATTGGAGAATTACGGCAGATTTGTGCGGAGGCAGGATGTTGTACAGTTGCCACTAAACAGTAACCGTTCCATCAGGATGTTTTAGAAGCACATACCATGTTAATATTCATCCTCTTTAGGGTGTTTATCACGATGGCTTTAACTTGTAGTGTTTTGTTCTGCTGGCTGCTTCTCCTCTCGCTGCTTGGAGGTATGATTCATTTTTACACCTCCGTTACTACGTGCCGCACGCTGTATTCAACCTAAACACAACATGACCCCACTTAATAGTGGGGTCAAAGCTGTGTGCCAGCTTTGTTAACGCACGTCCGATGTTTAAGAGCCTGTCACGGTTGGCTGGATCAGGATGTGTGCGCGACTGTTACGGGTGTGACAGATCTTGTCCGATACGAGAGTGGAAACGTGCTTTGGGAAATGCAAATTTACAATCCCGGGGTACACGGAGAAGTGAGAAGTGTCTATTTTAGTGTGTGTTGTCGCCGTGTGCAGCAACAGCAATGCACACCTTTCCACTCACACAGTGTCGTGCGTGCGCACTCGGCAAACACAAAACCTTTCTGTGCCACTGTGACGTCTCTTGTCAAAGCAGCTCTCAGTTTTAAGGAGCTCCTCTCATCAGCCTGCTTCACGCACACACACGCACGCACACACACACACACACACACACACACACACACACACACACACACAGAGACGCACATTATTCTCTCAGGCTGAGGTCAGGCTGGCACGCTGGCTGTTTTGCAGTGAAGTGTTCCCGCTGCCCTCACCAAGCTTTTTCTGACGAGTGTGCATCGAGAAGTGCGTGTGTGTGTGTGTGTGTGTGTGTGTGCGTGTGTGTGTGTGTGAGAGTGAGTGTGTGTGTGTGAGAGTGTGTTTGTGTTTGTGTGTATGTGTTTGTTCTCCACGTCAGCTCTTGGCTCTGACACACCGAGGGAGAGTTGCAGTAACACAAAGCCAGCCTGTGTTGACAGAATAATCTTATATATGTGAAGTAAGAAGCGATAACAGCTTTGACAACTCAGAAAACGAACAGGGGGAACTTTTAAAGGACCTTTTTACGTTTTTTTTTTAACAAAACTTCAACAGTTTTCTTGAATTCATTACAGGATAAAGAAATGACTAAGATGCATGAATGAGAATTCAGATGATTGCTCACATAGCGTGCTAACATGCTAACTTACTGTAAGCATCACTTTGTCTAAAATCATTAATCATTACCCACATAATAAACACTCAGGAGTTCACTCTGTAAAAAAGCAGTAAATTGAGCTTTCTGACAGTCGTGACTCACTGTCATTTTTGCCAGATCTTGCGTTGCTTTACGTTAATTTGAGTATCGAGGAAATGCAAAGATTTTGGGACCATTTGGTGCATTTGGTAGCAACTATCAAAATTTAGCATGTTACCCTGACATGCCAGATGTTACATAGTGTGTTAATAGACCAATTGTAAAATACTTTTACAACAACATCAGCATTTTAACTTGTTTGTCTACAGTGTCAAAAATTCAGCCTCTTTTTTTTTTTGAAGCTAACAAACTTTCTTCAAGTTCAAGGTCCTCGGCACCCTTTTGTGTCTGTGCTGTGTGTCTGTCCTGTCAGCCTGAGCCGGGGACATTTTGTATTTTGTGAAAGAGATTAGTTCGCTGTTTGAAACTACTGTTTAAAATGGGAAAACGCTCGTCGGTGAGACGCAAAGAACCACGGGCACGACGTGAAGCTCACCTGTAATTTGAGCAAACCAAAGATTAACAGCCTGTTGTTGTTTTTTGCTGCTGCTTCTGAAGCCTGAAGTTCAACAAACACAGCCCCAAAGACACATAACCACCGCTCACGTGCATGCTGACATCGCTTTAAAGGGATATCAAAGACAGACTTAACTTGATTTGACTTCTCTCGTCTTTGTGTAAAAGCTCAGAAACATCGGCACAAAGAGTCTGATCACCGCTGGCCTGCAGCTCATTGAGCCGAATGTTTGTATTGTAACTTGTCGTCACTCATTTCATCTCTCCCTCTTTCTCTCTCTCTCTCTCTCCCTCTTGTGCTTTGCTCTCCAGCGTCTGATACCGAGCAGGATGCGGCGGTGAAACTCGACCAGGAGCGGGCTGACATAGTCGCCAAGTATGACAAGGTACGTTAAGAACCCACCCCCCCAGCCGGCGGTAAACGTACTTCATCCTGAAGGAGGTTTGGTGAAGTTGCAACTTACAACAATAGGTTTTTTTTTTTTTTTTCCCCTGTGGTCATCCAAGACCAAACTCCAGTCGCTCACTCGTGCTGAGACTCTACCAAACTTCGTAGCACTGTGGTGGAATCTCCTCAATAACTCATCGCCTCATTGCCGGTGAAACCCGAGCAGAGTCTGCTGCTCTGTGTTTTCAACATTTTCATATATTTAGCAAAGCTGTGATTACCCCGCAGGAGCCACGTTTCAGGTGCACTGTTCTCATCGACAGCGCAATTTAAAAATTACCACGTAAATTAAGCGTAATGTATTTAAAAAGCCACCCAGTGCGCGCACGTTCAGAGGACTGGACACTAACTGTGTTAGAAGGGGAAGAGAGATACAAAACTTTCTTCTGCAGAACAGTAGTTTTAAGAGAAGGGGAAGGACAAAGATGTGGATTTAGTCATTCAACTAAACAGCGGAGGGTTAATGTGATGTCATGGACACAAAGTGATTTTATTGGCCGAGATCCAGCGGCGGCGGTTTATGCAACAATGCTGTATCCGATATTGTTTTCCAGAGCGTCGCCCGTTTATTTTTCAGACAGCCCGCGTTGCAATCTGTGGGTGTGGAAGTTTGGAAGATGTGGCTGTTGTTCAGGCGGGAAGGATGTAACGAAAAACACCGCCCCCACTGCATTATGGGAAGTGTAGGATCCAGGGTTGTTGTTTTTTTTCTTCAATCCGGGATATCTCTGCTTCTGCTGCTTCGATTTTGACCTCTGCCTCTTGCGAGTCCCCCCAGCTTATTGGAAAAGTGATGCTTAATCAAACCAGTATCCGTTTTAGGCGTCCAGCTACTGGTTATTTTCATTATCGATTAATCTGCCGGGTATTGTTTGATTTTACTGATTAACCGTCACGTTCATGGAGCCATTGCGACGTCTTCAAATGTCTTGTTTTTCTGGACTAAAGGTCCAAATACCCCAAAATATTTACTTCACATTAATGACAAGGAAAAGCTGGAAATACTCTCAATATTTGGCATCGTTTCACTATTTTTGCTTGGAAAATTACTGAAACGATGAATTGATTATCAAAATAGTTGATGATTTTTTTTTTCCCCCTGTCAATCAGCTAATCGATTAATTGTGTAATCGTTTCAGCTCTAATCACTTAAATATTGTTTTCCATTTAAAACTTTGGTTAGCAATTGATATAGAGGCAGGCAGATTATCAGGCCCATTCTAGCTTATCACAGATAAATCTACCGGTTCAAATATTAGCAGATATTGTAAAAAGAAATGTTAGTACAGTCAAGTTTTGCCCGCTAAGTGTTAATCATATTTAATGCTAATTTTTCTCCTTTTCGTGTTTGCGTATTTGTTATATAATGTTTTTTATACTTTTTATAAATGTTTTTATAGATTTTTTTGCAGTTATCTTTAATCATATGGAATTTCCTGTGGTGTTAGCTGTTCACAGTTTGCTGTTAAACTATATTTACTGTCACCGTAAAACGTCCTACCTCAGCTGGTATGTTAAGTAAAAAAAGAAAACAGAAACAAATATTGGCCACTATACTGTTCTCAAACCTTTATTTATCCTCGAATATCGATATCAGTATCGGTCTTTCAAACTTCGGTCAGGCTCTACTCCTTTACAAAGATAAAATCAAAACAAAGATGATTATATAACCACTATGTAGATGGGTTATTATATTGGTTATTACTTGGTTATTATTTGATCCGTGAGCATAAATTACTTGACGTGCAGGTAATAGTGCCCTTAATGTCGTCCATAAACCCGTCGGAGAGTTTTATAAATTACCCCCCGATGTCTGTGTTTTTATTAACAAGTGTCTGGTATATTAAATACTATAGAGGAAACATTGTTGAAATGTTACTTTGACTATAAATCTTCAAACCTCTGCTGTGATCTTTCCTCCTCTAGTCATCCTATAGTATCTGTAAATTTACATTAACTTCTGTACGGTGATATGACAATAACTCTCCATAGTTTCCCAGCTGTGTGTGTGTGTGTGTGTGTGTGTGTGTGTGTGTGTGTGTGTGTGTGTCTGATTTTTACTGTATGTTCGTGGATGCGTCCTGAGTGACACCTCTATTTCACAGCCCGGCGGTATCAGTCAGACCAGCCCACCACACTTGGTTTGTAAATTAGTCATTTTAATTTAGTCCAGCAGGCTGCATAATCAAGCTGCCTCATTAAGAGTGAAGAGACCATGCAGAGGAGATGATGGAGGTGTGTGCGCGTGTGTGTGTGTGTGTGTGTGTGTGTGTGTGTGTGTGTGTGTGTGTGTGTGTGTGTGTGTGCGTGTGTGTGTGAGGTGGAATGAGGCGCAATCGGAGCTAAATCAATGTCATTGTCGCTGTCGCTGTCGGGGATGGAAGGAGTTTAATGGAGTCGGTTATCATGCCGACCACACACACTCGCTGGCTCATCGTTTCACATCAGCCAGCGTTCATTTGTGGACATAAAAAATGATTTCTCGTCTTCTCAGAATGCACAGAAATGAGGAGTTTTGTTTTCCAGATGACACATCCACCCAGGCCCGGCTGCTGTCTGTTTTCACTGCCAGCACTGATGCTGACGGTTTTGGACCGAGGCCACTCGTCGTAGACGATTGGAGCCAATATTTAATATCTTCCCGCTTGGTTGGATCAGATCAAATGTGTCACACTTGAATGAATTCAAGTCTTTTTTTATAGAGTTCAGCAGTTCGGTTCACCACTTTGGTCCAGACTGAAAAATCTCAACAACTATTCGATGGATTGCCACGAAACTTTCTACAGACTCTCATGATCCCCAGAGGATGAAGCCTACTGACGTCGGTGATCCCCCAGACTTGTCCTCCAGCTCCACCACGGGGGTTAACATCTCGGGTTTTGAGCTGAATCTCAACAACCAGCGTCAATGCCTTGGTTTACGGGCAGCTACCTGCAGAACTAATGACATTCCCATCAGCCTCAGCTGTACTTCGTGTCTAGTAATGTTAGAATGCTAACACGCTAAACCAAGATGTCGAACATTGAAAACTTTACCTGCTAAACATGAATGTTAGTGAGAACTAACCAGCAAAAAGCACCTGTGTGTCTGAGTAAAGCCTCACAGAGCCACTAGCATCCAAAAGTAACTAATAAAATATTAGTTTTTTTTTTTTTTTAATTATTAAATTATTCAACCTAGATTTTGTGAATTTGATACTGAATGAGGGAACATCTGGCCATTAATCTTCTACAAATACTGATTCATTTTGGAAATTCTGAGATGTTCCGCATT
The DNA here is from genome assembly GCF_016859285.1 of Xiphias gladius. Lineage (NCBI taxonomy): Eukaryota > Metazoa > Chordata > Actinopteri > Istiophoriformes > Xiphiidae > Xiphias > Xiphias gladius. Next base: position 3,081,052 of record NC_053401.1, on the reverse strand, counting down.
TAACACCAGAGATTGTTCAGCACTTCCCAACAAGGCGTCGCGAGATAAGTCTAAGAGGCAGGAAATAAGGAACTAATAGATTCTGCCGCACAAAACCGTGTTTATTTTTCCAGACTTTTCTCAAATCTTTGCTTAATTCTTGTGAAATGAACAGTTTTATGTCCTTAAGAGCCTAAAAATCATTGAAGGTCACAACCAAAAAATGTAGACCACCACAGATTTATTGTTGTGAATAAGTACAAGTTATATTAATAAAATGGCGAAATGCTGACCCGTCACGCTGCAAGAAAGCGCGCGACTGATTTTCGTGCAGTCCATCACAGATCTCTGGTGACGTGAAGGAGCGAGCGCCGACCAGTCGCAGTCCTGCTTTAATTTTCCCCCTGAAATTGATTTTAAGCGGAGAGAGAAATGATAAAAGCGTCAGCCATGACGATGTGGTGCTCTTGACTCTGCGGACACACACGTGGAGTGAGGCGGGATTAAACACTGAGGCTCTTTTGAGTCCTCAGAGATGCCTGTGTGTTTTAAGTTATTTATTTTTCTGCTTTGTTTCCGCTGATGGAGCAGTGGGTGCGGAAAGAGGGAGGAGATGGATTTAGAAACAGTTCACCTCAACATCTGGTCATCAGACGGACCCGTCAAACCACAGACAGCCTTCTGCGTCTGCCTCTGTTACTGTATGAAGAAACGTTTTTAAGATATGTCGGGTCGCACACAGTGGAGAGAGGCAGAAAAGTCTGGTAGCAGACAGGGTTGGGGGTTCCCCGATGTTTCTGTAGCGTTAAGTTTGACATCTCAGTGTTTTCAGAGTACTCAGGTTGTCAGATTGTCTTCACGTCTGTATTTTTGTAGCTTGTGCTTTGCTGCAGTTTAAAACTCGCAGTCAAAGCAAAAAATGTCATATTTGTACATTTACAGTATTTATATCGTAGCCCAGAGTCTCACAACTGTGGGGTCAGGACCCCAGCGTGCTACTCTTGGATATGCGCACAAGCTAATGGGAGCTTGGTTAGAATTTCATTTATGTTTATTTGATACACAATATTTAAAATATAATTAAATTAAACAAGTTTAAATGAGGTCGTTTCTGTTTATTCCATCTGGAGCTCCCTCCTTGCTTTCAGACATAAAAATGAAAGTACTGCTCTAAATTCACATGACGGTTTAATAGTCTTGTTTTGTTTTGTTTTTTTACCTACTTGTAGATTCTGGTTCATAAATCTTTTCTCTCTCTTTTTTTTGATAAAAGGAATAAACAAACAAACAGATTATATTTTCCTCTAATTGCTTTGTAGTTTTTCAACACAATGAGGCCTAAATCGCTGATTGATTAAGCACTCGTAAGTACTCGGAGTCAGGCTTGTATCAGCAGAGAAATGAACAGCAGCTGAAGCTGTCTATGCAAATGAAGACGAAAACCACGCAGCCAAGCAAGGGAACCTTCTGGCACGGTGGGTCATAATCAGCACGCGTTTTGTTTACTGTAGCTCTCGCGTAGAAGTTTGTGAACTGTGACGAGGCGTGGGAGAGACTTGTGGCAAAGATTCCGCGTGAGGTGAACGGGACAGTGAAGGGAGGTTGGTTGTTGTGGCGATTATTTTTTTCAGACATCGCACCTTTTCTCTGAGTCATGAATCAAGTCAAATCTGAACGCACAGACATGACGCAAGTATTTTTGGATTCAGTGTGACTTAGACTTTCCAAGGACATCGTTAGCTCCAGTCTCCGTCGTAAACAAACATCCATAAATCCGATTGGAAATTATAGAACTCCCCTGAGAATCATCACATTTTAAAGTTTTCTTCACTATGAAAGTAGTCAAGTGATAGTTGTCGGTACGTCCATGGGGACCTTGCAAACAGGAACTGCTAATAGCTAATTTGGTATACTTTTAATGGTGCCAGTTTGCCAAAATGTAAACAAATACGGACCAAAGAAATTGGGCTCCAGTTGCGGCCCGCAGCATAACTCCCTGGATCCATGGCAACCCTGAGATTCCCGCAGCGGGCGTGAATTGAAATTTGCTCGTGTTGCTCACAGTGTTGAAAGACTACATTTAAATGTTCAGCAGCGACACCTCTTTTTCCCCGAGTGTTTATCCTGGTCGCTCTCTGTGGTTCGCAGACGACGTGATCAGCAGTTTTTGCCGGGACTGCCTTTTCCCAGAGAAAATGGTACCTAGAGCACGTGTGATTAACTGGGGCGAGCCGACCCTTTCAACTCCCTGTGAAGGTAAAACAGTGGAGTCTTGAAGGATTTGAAAACAGCAAGAGACTGAAATTCAAAAGAGAGATGAAGCACGAATTAAAACTTTGTCTTTCTTGAAACTGCAGCTCATGTTTAGATCAGTTTGAGAACTTTAGATGACACGGCTTTCAGCGCAACAAGGCCTCAGGTCGACGAGACGCAACTGTGACGTCTACATCGTTTAGCACATTATAGTGTGAGCTTGTGTTTTGTTTCACTGGTCTATGCTGGTAACTACAGCCGGTTTATAGGAGGCCTAGAGTCAGATGGTGACGCAGGTGGGCATTGCTACACACACACACACACACACAGTTTCTTTGTGTCTCATAAACACACACTCGTGCCAACACACCTTCCCAAGGGCGCCGGAGTCTTGGCTCCGCTCGTAATCTAGCAGCCAGTCAAACATGGTTCTCTGCCCCTGAAGGACGTGGGTGGCATGTAATTTGGAGCTCAGTCAGAAGCCACTGTTGCACAGTGAACGTCCAGCACCAGACAAGCTGCTGGACTGCAGCTGATCGCGGTCACGTTCACTGCAGATCAATGTCTTGGCTGCTCTCTTGGCTCTCTTGGCAGAAGATACTATAAAATGCCCGTCACATCATTTGAGATTCGAGCTGATGTCTTTAAATCGCTCGTTTTGTTTGACCAACAGTCCAAAACCCAAACCCAGTCCAAAATGAATGAGAAGATTCCAAAATGAATTCAGTTTTTAAAAAATTTTCATTCGTCAGTTGTCAAATCCGTAGAAATGAAGGTTTTTGGTATTGTTTTTGTTTTGCTTTTTTCAATTTTATATATTGTATTATAACTTTATTTGCATTCAAATTAAAAAAAAAAGGAAAATTGAAGGAAAAACTTCACTAGATGAGCATAACACAGACTAGTTCAAGTGAAAGTCCTGTGTTGAATACTATTTATATCATTTGCCAAAAGTCAAGCCTGTGTTTAAATACACTTACTTTACACAAGGGCTGCACCTAATAAATATTGTCATTATTAATTAATCTGCTGATTATCTTCTCAGATTATTAGTTTATCCGTTAAAATGTCAGAAAATAATGAAGAATGTCCATTAAAGTTTCCCAGAGCCTTAGATGATGCAGTCGGTTAGATTGTTTCGTCCGAAAGAGACCTCGCAACGTCTAAAAACCACAGAACTTCGGTTCACTGTCATAAATGTCAAGCAGAAGGAACAAATCCTCCCAACTGAGAAGTTGAAACCAGGGAGTGTTTCTCAATTTCCCTTTTTTTAAAAATGAAATGGTCAATCAGTTATCATAATTTCATTTGATCGCCTGATGAATCAGTCGGTTCAGCTCTGCTTTACACACTCACGTGTGCACTTACTTAAGATCCTGACTTACTCTATCTTTTTATTTATTGTCTTCATATCACTGTGCCAGTTTTAGCCAGTGGCCGCTATCCACCTTTCGTCCCTTGGTCAGACGTCGAATTAGCCATGAAAAAGAAAAGGACAAACCGGACAACGTGTAAAACCAAAAGGCGAGGCGGCGTGCAGAATATGAAAGCTGACTCTTTTAAATCTTCATCTAGCATTTACTAGCATCGCTTGCTCAGCGGTACACATCAGAGGCCTTCGTGGACCCTGAAAAACACTTAACTGAAACCAACATGCCTGAATGTAATTTTCACAAAGGAAAGAGACCTGGCCTGAAAGATTCTGTTCAGGTCTTGGTTACCAGGGACCGAGTAGACCTCAGAAGTCCCGTCGTACATGCTTTGCAGGAGGCTCAATATTCCTTTTCACAGATCCTCCCATTAGAGAAACTGGAGACGCAAAGCTTTGACTTTTTTTACCCGATAAATGTAAAATGGCCGAAATCAACAAAAAGTTTTGTCATTTAAGTATCTGGCAGGTTTCGATTTGATACCGTATGAACAGATATACTTTTCAGTTTGAATGTAATCTCTGCTATTGCCTTCTCTCGTCTCAATTCCAGGGAAAGGAGGCCACTGTGGAGCCCTGGGAGGACACCAACTTCCACCTGTACAAAGTCATCGACCGCTTCGGCTTCGTCCAGTAAGGACACGCGCAGCGAACCATCGCAGCCTGTCATTATTTCTATTAACTAAATGAATAACCTCCAAAGCCCAATATGAACAGCGGTACCACACTTAAGGAAAGAGGGAGAAAATGAGAGGCTGTGTTGCTGAGAGAAGAGTCTGTTTGTGGCTTTGGTCAGGCTGGTTCGGGAGGCTGCGAGGCTCTCAAACAACGCTGTGTTGGGGTGTTTTATATATAGGCTGGCGCAGGCAGGCAGGACGCAGCCTGGTTAGCCACAATCACAGGCACCCTTGTTAGGGTAGAGCGGTGCGAGCCAGACCATAGGCGGTGTAAGGCGGAGGGAGAGATGGGAGGATGGTGGAAGACGGGAAAGAAACCTCAGGGTTATATGATTGTTTAAGACAGGGACAGAGGTTTCCCAGGGTGAAGCCCGGGGAGGATGCTTCAGACCGGGCAGATGGGTGACAGAAGAAGAGCCAAGAGGAACCAATGATCCGATCGTGTACTTTTTAGGCCCAAGATGCCGCGTGGACGGAAAGATTAGAGCAAGAGTTGATGTTAACTTTAAGGGCATGTTCATGCTCTTTTCAGACCCAAGGCTCTTTGCTCGGTCAGGTATGAAGGCTGGCACTGTGGAGCAGAGAACCAGTCTTGAGTCAGCCACAAATGTTGGGAGAAGGTTAGGCGTCGGTTCACTGAGATAAACAGCTGCTGGAGCGAAGTCTCCCGTCGGTGCCGTTAAACCACTGCAGAGGAAGAGGGTGCAGCAGGATGATGTAATTAAAAGGGTCATGGGTCAAACCTCTTACAGAGAAAACAATATCGAGAACATTATGGGAATATGGTATTTACGTGTGTTTCACAGATCTGGTGTTTTCGTCCGCTGCTTTTATTCTTCTCTTAAGTCTGGTTTACTGACAGTTGGGTAAAACCTTATTTTAGGGGGCTCTTGTTTCCCCCAAATCTAAAAGAACTGCTCCATTTAAAGCCAAGTTGGCATTGATTCGTCGTTCATTTATTATCGGAAACTTTGGAAATGTTGAATTGTAAGCTTGTCTTTAGACCAATCTAGAAAAATGTAGCTTTTTCTTCTTCTTTCTGGCAATAATCCTAAAAAGCGAAAGATCCTAGACATGTTGGATCAATAAAACATGGAGCCAGTAGCCCAACCGTTACTTGTCCGCTTGAGTGTAGGCCACATTTTTTGTGTAATAAAGCCAAGAGGGAATTAAGGAGAGTGATGGACCAGGCGCTGCAGATTGTCAGCTGACCTGGTTGAAGTCTGTGCCTTCTCTGTTTACGGTTGGCAGGTAGTGTCCGGTGCCGGAGATGAAACCAGTATATTCGCTGAATTTTTCCCAAAGGCCAAACGCTCCGCTGCTGCAGAGACTTTGACACACAGATAAACGCAGCCAAAATTGGGGAATGTCTAATCTGTTATTTCCTGTTTGTGTGACCGCTGACATGTTTGATGTTCCCTCTCTCTGATAACGGTCAGGGAGTGAGACGAGCACCGTTTTCTGGAAGGAATCTGACTTTGAGCGTCGTGTTAAAATGCAGATATCTGAGCACGAAACCTGACAACTGTCAGACTGGCTGTGAAATAATGTTTTCCATCTGACACACTTGTTTACGTGCAGGCAGGGCCGACTAAACTGTGACTCGTATACGACAGCAAAGACATGAGCTAAGGCATCAAAATAAACTGGAGGATGGGAGATACGTCCAAGACTGTTTATCTCTTCATTCTCCCCCTTTTCTCTTGTTCATTCCTTCCCTTTCTTCTCTTCTCCTCAGTGAGAATGAACTTCCATCCTACGACTCGGTGGAGGAGAAGGTGAGTGACTTCTCTTTTTCTCTTTCACTTTTGTTTTTCAAACAAATATCCAACTGTGTAGGATATGGCAACTGTGTCGGTCGGGAAGTTAAAATTCCCCTTTTGCACATTCCCTGTTTTCATTTCCCCTGAATCCGGAAAACTGTGAAGATTAGATAAATGAGACTGGTGATGGAATTAAAAATAGAGGTCTGGGTTTGAGGTTCGCGCACGGAACCGGACAGAAACACAGAATGGCTGCGATCGCTCTGATCCACCGCTACCTGACTCTGACAAGTGAAATCCTGTTGGAGAAAAGACTGAAAACACCTGAAAGGGGCATAGGCTCCGCGGAAGCGTAGCGGCGGTCTGGGCCTCGTTCCCCGCGAGCACCTAAACCGAAGACACTCCGGGTCGGAGACCAAGAGCATCTCAAGAAGCTCCAGAACCTGCAGCTGGAACCAAAAACTTTGTTTCACTCAAGGTTTTGTTCATGTTCTAAGTCTGCAAGGTTCTTTGTTCAGTGACATTTGATATAAAATTAGTGAAAATGTTTAAATAAGCAAATAAAAGCAATTGATCGATCGATTGATTGATTTGCGGTATCGGTATTGCCTCAAGCTGTCGATAAAGAAGCTGAGGACTTTCACTCCATAAATAGTTTCTCCTCCCAAAAATCACTCTCATCGTTGTTCAGGGAGCCGGAACCGTGAGGTTCAAGCTGCTCCTGCGTCAGTTATAAAGGTTTTTATTTGTTGCAATTTATCTTTAAAAATAGTTCCCGCTGCCTCTCACATCAGATGTTTTCAGCAGGATTCTCGCCGGTTGGTTTTGGATCCTTTTTTTTTTTTCTTTAAGCTTTTCACTAAAAATAGATGCTGCTTTTGTCCTTTTTTTTTTTTTTTTAAAAAGTCATTTTCAGATCATTTTCAAAAGGATCCAAAAATAAATAAACTAAATTTTTAGATGCATTTGATAGTTGTTCATTTGAACTATGTCTTTATACTTCAACGTGTCTTCAAGCGTATCATTTTTAGTAAATCACGCAGATTGGCATCATAAACTCAGTGCACTTCATAAAATCCACAAAACAGGAAACAACATCGCAACAGATCTTTGGTTTGCGGTACAACGTGAGCCGACTCACTACGGGCGTGCCACCAAAATGTGAAGGATGCTTCCATTAAAGCCCCGTTGAACGTGCAGCACGATCCCTCGCACGTCGCCGACGGTGCTTCCCGCGGGGGCGGGAACGCAGCCGCGGGAAGACTGTCGGAGACGGGGCTCCTTAACGCGTCACCTCTGCTTTTCCCACGCAGCAAAAACACACGGAGGTGGAGAGGACCAGCAAATGGCTGAAGATGCTGAAGAGCTGGGACAAGTACAAGAACAGCGAGAAGGTGACCTTACCACATCTCAACACTCCTCTTTGCCCTTTCACACCCGCCTCCCTCCGTCCTTCACGGTCACTTCCTCTCTCCCGACAGAGAGTAGTCAAATCTAACAAAAGTGAGAGTTGCTTGGCTTAATGATACGTCAGCACCGTGATTTCTCATTGATTGCATACATCATTTACACTCACTGTTTGTTATAAAACTCTCATATCACGATGCACTGCTCAGCGGCTGTCGTCACTGTGTGGTTTTTGTGAGTTTAATTTTTTTAAATTTTTTAAAAAATGACCAAATTTTTGCTCTCGAGAAGCCATTTTGATTCAGTGGAGTGAGGAGGAGCTCTACTTGCCAGCGTGTTACCTCAGTAGGTGTCATTCACATGTCGGTATCGTGATAGTGCCGTCGGACGTTGCAAACTTTTTCCTGATTGGAGAACAATCCGTACCCGCGCCCAAAGCCTTACACAAGGAAATAGCCTGAACTCCACGTTTCAAATAGTCATTTGATCTGTTTTAGATCTAAAATATTGTTTCCACATATCAGAACCGGCCTTGCAGAGGTCATATCGGTCCACTTCTGCCCTCTGCCGCGGTCGTCCCGTCACTGGCAGATGTAGAGTTATGGCTGCCTTCGTTAGTGCCTCTTCAGATCCAGGTCGTGTTGCCCTGGAGCGCTTCACCACGACCTTCATTTGTACGTTTGGTTTCAGCAGGGAATTAGTGTGTGTGTGTGTGTGTGGGTGTGGGTGTGTGTGTGTGTGTGTGTGTGTGTGTGTGTGTGTGGGTGGGTGGGTGGGTGGGTGGGTGTGTACTGCGTTGGGGCTTAGAAATGAGAGATACACTCATGGCTGGAGCTACCAGCACAGTCAGGCTCGTTCTTCAGCAGTGGGTCGTCTTTGAAAGTAACAGCCAAGGACGCATGGGAGCGTTTAGCTTCTCCCTCCGTCACATCACTCTCTTCTCCCCTCCTCCTCCTCCTCCTCCTTTCTTCTCTAAAGCCTCAGGGATTTTCTGTTTCTTTTCCTCTTTGTCAGTCCGCGGCGTGCTTTCAGCTCAGCGAGGCAGCGCGTCACGCTTGGTGCCTCTCTTATTCTGTTTCCTGACCTGCCGGCTGCTGAGAACATCCAGCCCGCGGTAGGAGAGTGCTAGAGGGCTGCCCAGACGTGAGGAAGTCGTGAGGCTTCGAGGTCGTGGTGCGTGGCACAACGGTGATGATGCCGTACCCTCTCAAACCCTCGCAGGGTTGGGACGTGGTGTTGAAGGGGTTGTGGGGTTGTGACCCCTCAGGATGAAGACCAAAGCTGTGCCTGGGTTCTGCTCTCGTTCACAGCAGAAAGTGGCCAAATCAACCAGTTGTCAGTTACAAAGGTGGAGCCGGAGGCTCGGTGCTGTCGTAGCCACATGCAAAAGCTGCAAGCTGCTGTTGGTTGTGGCTAGTTCTGTTTGTTTGTGCTCAAACGGGTACGAATAGGAATTGGCTGGGCGACATCTGGAGTTTGCATGGTCCCTCCTCTTTGTCCTTCCTTTTAATACATCTTTTTTTTTTTTTTGCGAAGACCCCGCCTTACACGTGTCCCGGTTGTGGAGCTTAATGGCTGTGTTTGCTGTTCGCAGGCGTGGAAGACGCGACTCGGCGGGTCTTGTTTATCCCTCCATCGCTAAACGCCTGCCCCGTCAAAAGAGTCTGAAACTGGTCAAGGCCGCAAGCCTGCACGTCAGAGTTCGCCGAAGTTGAACCCTGCATGAACACGCTTCACACACTGGCTTTGCCTTTGCAAGGGAATTCGCGGTGGTTCCATTCAGCCTAACTCAGTCTTATTTAGAATAGTGGTCGCTTTAAAATGCATCCTCACCTGCTGGATTTTTGAGGCCGCTATCAATATTTGAGAACTTTGAAAAACCGATAACAATATGTCGACCAACATTCATGTATTTGTGAAAACTCGCTTCAATTTCTCTAACTTCAGAGTTTTTAAAATCTGGTGTTTCTTTTCAGTGAAAATCTGTAAAATAACGTGTGTACACAGTCAATGCAAAGAAGAGACCAGAATCTGTGCAATTCTGTAAATGTTGACACGCGTGTTTGAGCGTACACACACACACACACACACACTCGAAGGATGATTAACCAAACAGATGCGCCCATTGACTCGCTCATCAGAGCCTAATTACAAGGCTGTTGCACTAGAAACTAGTGAGTCCCAAGTGTGGTGGTGGGAGGCTGATGGAGTGTGCGCTTTGGATACTCCACACACACACACACACACACGACCAGAAATGTCATTCATTTGGAGATGACACACGAGAGTCCCACATACATCAGGACGTGAGACGCACGCTGACAGGCAGGCGAGGTCACAGAGCGGAGCTGATTTAAGGCTCAGCTCATCCTCACACATGGCTGTAAACCACTCGTCTGACTCCCTCTGCTTGACTCATCGGCTCCAGTAATAGGTTTAGTGTTTGTTTTTTTTTGTTATCTAGAAAATGGCGCAAAATGTCCGTCATAATTTCCCACAGCCCAAGGTGCGACGTCTTCAGATGTCTCGTTTTGTCCGACCAACAGTCCAAAGCCCAGAAATATCCAGTCTACCATCATGCGCGACACAGAAAAGCATAAAATCATCCGAGATGCCCGAACCGGGCTCCCTTATAAAGCAATTAATTGATTATCCGAATAGTTACCGATTAGCATTCCGTCGATCAACTCATCAGTGAATCGAAGAGTCGTCGCAGCCCTAGAGCGAGCGAATCTACGCGTGGCACCACTTTTAGCAGGACTTCTGTCGTGAGCCGCAGAATCAGCTTTATTTGCAGTTTGTTTATTGTTATTCATTATGTTCTGAGTAGTGAGGAGTTGTGCTACAAGTTATCTGTGGTGTCACTGAACGGTTTCAGTTAGTTGATTAAAAAATGCTGCAGAAAGTTCGACGTTGTTCGACGTGCGTGAGTAGGTCTTAAGTCGGGCAGACGCTGTGTCGATTCAGCCTCTTCAGACCCAAACTGTTTGCCCCCAGCGAACCTTCGATTGGGGCTGGTTGTCGTTTGACGTGCGGGGTGTGTGTGTGTGTGGGGGGGTCATCATAACGCCTGAACGGTCAGTGACGACTGGATGGGTTTATGGCGTGACAGAAATCCTGCTCGCCCCATCCGCAGTTTGGGCGGCTGCACGGTCTGATTTCCTTCACGGCTGCTGTTGAAACATCTGTTGTAGACTGTGGGGAGCCTGGTTTAACGTTACTGGACCAGGACTTTTACGTGCCGCGGCTAAAACTGTGGTCTCGACGGAGACCGCGGTGGTGTCGATCCTCTGCCCGGGCACACCTCTTGTTTTTAGGAATTTGGCCCCATTCGACCAGTTCGTTAGGAGCTACTTTGGGCCCCGGGGATGTTTTGGGAACATTGCCCATTGATGTGAGGACTTTACATTCATGCCCCCAGTCAAGTCACCAGTGCACGCATGCACACTCACACACACACACACACACACACACATTTACAGTCCCAACACCTCCCGTCTCTGCTGTATAACTGTTCTGGCTGCTTGGGTTTTAGCAGCTGCAGGCGTAGAACTCACTGCTGCGATTAGCTTCACAGTTTGGGTTTTAATCTGCTTCACCCGGAGTCCGACGGATTTTCCATCTCTTTGTGGACACTGAATTTCTATGGACTGTTCTGTTTTCACGGCCGCCTCTCTCTCTCTATGTCTGTCTCTCTGCCCACATTCTCTTCAGGAGCTCGTCCAGCCGGATGGTCGCGGTTCACCTTCCAAAGCCCTTTGCTTTCGCTCAGGCACAGCGCCGAGCAAACTCACGCATACGCTGTTTTTTGTCTTTGACAGCCCGAGAGCAGCTCGGTTGACGGGTCTGCCGGTTCTGAGTGACTTTTGGTGACTGCCAGAGGCTTCAGCTACATCTCTGAACAGATAAAATTGTGGATTTCTCACTTTCCTGTTTCATTTCCTGGCATCAAATTACACTTATTAGTGGTTATTTCACTCTGATCTATGCATGTTTTTGTGGCATTATGTCTCTTTTGTACTTTGTAACTTGTAAGCGCTTAAATTGAGACGTAAAGTAAGTAAATTAACATCGATGAACAACATCCTAGGTCAGAACAACATCCTGTGAAATAAATGATCGTACGCAGAGAACATTTAGCTTTTCGAAGGCCGTACGTCGTTTTAACCACATGTACGTTAAACATGGAGTCCTGGGTGAGGCAACGATACCTGGCATAACTGAAAAGATGACGCTGACGCAGGATATAGGACGATATAGCAGTGCGACACACACCGACCGTGTCGCGTGGCGTCACGTCAGTCGATGCCTGCGGCGCGGGCTGCTGGTAAATCGGTCGGGATGTGATGAAACTGCTGCTTTTCCCGAGCATTGGCTCGAGTTGTCCCTGGAAATCAGCAAAGGGGGCCCATTCAAAATGTTCTGGGCTCACAGAGAGAACAAGTTCTCGTCCAGATTCCTTTGTTGCTCTGTGGCTTGGAAGATTCGCTAAGTGTTACAGGAGCTTGGCAGCTGTTACATATTTGGACTGAAAACAAGGGCTGCTCTCATTATCAGTTCCTTTTTCTTTCTTTTTTTCTTTTTTCTGTCCGTCAGCTGATTATTCTATGAAATGTCGGAAAATCTCCAGAATCCAAGGCGATATGCCCTCAAGTTACCGGAGATCATCAGTAGTGATATAAAACAGAAGAGCTGTGAATCCTCACATTTGAGAAGCTTTGAGCATCAAATGTGGGTGGTTTTTTTTTCTTTTTACTTAAGGAAGGAGTTGAACAAATTAAACAGCCCCTGAAACAGCGTTTACACAGTCACTGGACAGCTTAGTCTACCACAGAGGTTTCAGAGTCCCCCGTACCGGCTCCCTCGCAGGTGAAGCCCTGAGACACATTTCTGCTTCGTGAGTGAAGAAAATATTAGACGTGGAGAGAAAATTTATTTTTGTGTTTGGTCTTTCACATAATGCAGCTGTGGTGGAGAAGAAAAGACACCATAACCCCACCGCCTCACCACTGCCTGATATTTCATCTAAGGCCTGATGTTTTGTCAGACTAAACCCTGTGTGAAAAACCTCTACCTCTGCGGTGGACAAAGCTGCCCCTCTTTGAAGGCCTCTCTAACACTGACCTCCTGCTGTTCGCTTCCTTCCAGCTGGTCAGGAGGATCTACAAGGGCGTTCCCCTGCAGCTCCGGGGGGAGGTTTGGTGTCTGCTGCTCGATATCCCCAAAATAAAGGAGGAGAAGAAAGACTTCTACGAGGTAAATACTCGGCGCTCTCCGCCTGCCTGCCGGCCGGCTGGCAGGTGGCGGTCCCGCTCTCCCACGGCAGTCTGTAAAACCTGTCCGGCGCAGCAGCTCTCAGTGCAGCACAAGCCTCGTAAAGATTCACGAGCGAGCCGGCACCTTGGATTCATTTGATTTTACTGAGCCTCCGTGTTATCGTGGGCGCGATGTGGGTCTAGAAGCTTAATCGTGTTTTGGTGTGAAGCTGCACGGCTCGTCTCTGCAAAGAACCGTAAAGAACTATTTTTTTGTTGTTGTTCTTTACAGTTCTTTAAACTTTGGGTCCCATCAATGTAGCGCTGCCTTCGGTTGCTGCGGAAGTATCGTAATTATGAGTTGCGGGCACGTTCGGAAAATACAGACAGAAATTTTCTGTCCTGTGAGCAGGTAAACTGCGTCGACGATAATCCGCTCTTATCTTTATCACATATATGACGTCCCAGCCAATAGAGCGGTTTAATGTTTTAAGGGAACGCGTGAAGGTCAAAATGCAGGAAACTTCGTTTTCATTAACAAGACTAAATAATTTTTTTTTTTTTAATTCTTGGATTGTCATAAAGGCTCGAAGTTTGAGCTCCTCACAATGGTCAATTTCGTGGGAGCCGTTTAATTCTAGCTCTGCGGGGGCAGCTGACGTCGTCGTTCAGCGAGGTGAGATGTGATTGGGCCGAATTGACGCAGCAGAGCACGCAGCCATCACCGTACGAGCCCATCTTTGCAGTGGTTGGTACCAGATGTTTTCCAGACTAAGATTTGGGAGTAAGCAGTTCTGTCAAGGCTCAGTATGAGATGTTTAGTTACACTTCAACGCTGCCTTCAACCTTGCAGACACAGAACGTGTTTAAACTAACGAGAAGTCCTCACAAGAGTACATAAAACACAAGTGTACGATAGGTTTTTGTGATGTGGGACGTCCCGCCGCCGCCGTCGTCTTCTTCTTCTTGAAGTTCTCTGTGCCACGTCTCTGTCTCTGACCTCTGTGATTTATGGTCGTCTACAGAAATTAAAATCCAGAGCCAGGGGACTCTCCCCTGACATCCGGCAGATTGACCTGGATGTGAACCGGACCTACAGGGACCACATCATGTTCATGCATCGCTACGATGTCAAGTAGGTAACCTCCACAACGCGTCCATGACTACGGTAAAAGGTAGGGGACGCTGAGGCCTTGAGGCCTGTGAGGCGGGAAGCTTGGCGGGATTAATCGCACGTCACGAGGAATCAATTCTTTTTCTATTTGTCCCAGAAAGAAAATAAAGTAAAGTAAATTCTCTCTGCATCGGCTGAACAGGCAAAGAAAAGACCCCAAACTTCACTTCACTCAAGAAATACGACTTTACGGTCCCGCCCTCAGTCTTTGACTGACACGAAACCTCAGGAAAAGTCTCAGGCAGAAACACCACGGGAGCTAGCACTTAGCGGCAGGAATGAAGGCAACACTTACCAACAAACTGTAGAGGACTCCCTGGAATGAATCTTCAGACTTCATACGGCTTACTGTCAGGCTGGAGAAAGAAAGGTCTGGTTGCACATAAAAAGCCTAAGTAATTAAGCGGATGTGGTAAAACTATCAGGGAACTCTGCCCCGACTGATTCCTAGAATGTGGCGCTCTCCCGCCATGGAAGTGAGGTCTCATATCCCCCTTTTCTGTGCTCTGACAATCAGCAACCAAAAACCGCTCCCTCTTAGTCTCATTCAAGAACTACCGCTGTTTTAACTCTATAGCAACATGTGTATTTTAGCCAGAAAGTTAAAGCCGTGGGAGCTGTTAGAACCAAGTCCGACCTATGAATGACCGTCCTGGGTGCTAACTGTGTGTTCGCGTTTGTTCTCAGGCAGCAGGCCCTGTTCCACGTCCTCACGGCCTACTCCATGTACAACACGGTGAGTCATTCACGCTCTGTCTGCGGGAAACTGCAACCATTAATATGCTTTTACCGTCTTTGTGGGTCTGTGCGTTTGTTTCTTGCAGATCTTGAGTAGGAATTTTTTTTTTCTTTTTCTTATTTATGATTTCGAAGTAAGCTGTTAATCCAAGCTGTTGCTTTAGTGTTCGGATGCATTTACACGAGTGAAGAGATTAATCAACAAGGACACAAGTGATTTCCACAAATTTTAATGTTTCCCAGTGAATGCAGAAGTCATAATTAATCACATGAAGTTCCAGTACAATCCCCGTCTGACACAAGGAAGATGGTGCGGATAAACAGAAACAAATGAGAAGTAATGCGTAATTTGTTCTGATTCATCTGAATGCAACCGACGTAGCCAATCGTACACTACATGGTGGTGTTGACGATGTTTAGCTCGCTAGCAATGCCTCACATAAGAAATACAACAAAACAGAAGAGAGAATGAATGCACGAGTTTTGTATAACTCAGGTAAAGGTTTGATGAGTCTGTGTCCGGCTCATACACACACATGCAGTAAGTCCCCCAGCTGACTGGTGTGTGTGTGTGTTTGCAGGAGGTGGGCTACTGCCAGGGCATGAGTCAGATCACAGCTCTGCTGCTGATCTACATGAACGAAGAAGACGCCTTCTGGGCTCTGGTCAAACTACTGTCTGGGCAGAAGCACGCCATGCACGGTAACACACACACACAGGTTACCTTACCTAAACCCCCAGTGTCCACTGGATGTGTCTGTGCCAGCTGCGTCCTACTACTAATCTAACGTGTCAGGTGACTTGAAATCCATATACATTTCATTTGTCACTCACTGCGTCTCAACACAGACGAAACTAGTTTTTCCGTAGACCGAACAGTTCATCCTTGACCTCAGAAACAGCAGCTGACGACAACCTCCCCACACGGTCCACTGGAGGCTGTTCTAGTTCCGTCGCATTCAGATCTTCCTCAGCTGATACTTAAATTTCTGTCTAGAAGACTGTGATTTGACTGAACACTCCGGAGCAGCTACTAACAAACCTTGTGGGGAGACAGTTCAGATTGATGTAGCAAGAGAGAGAGAGACAGGAAGACTTTTCCTGGTGTTAACATACAGTGCACTATTCAGAAACACAGGCAGATAAGAGGATGTGGTGAAGTACAGCCACAGAGCATATGTTGATACATTAAAACGAGCTGCTGAACTGTAAAACACAGAATCTTGGCAAAACCACTGAGTACTACATTGGAAAAGTTGCTGCTGAAGAACAGATGCTTCTGAGACCCAGAGACATGGTGCCACCAAAATGCAACACAGCCTCATCCAGTGGACGTCCCAGGTACTGCTCTTCATGTGTCCAAACCCGATGACACGGCTGGAAGGGGGCACGCGGTCCCCTGACCACAATTATCAAGTCTGTGATTGACGCTTGCTCAGAAAAAGAGAGAAAAAAGGTCCCACTGATATCTGCCTGACTCTTGTGAAAATATTATTACAGCCATGTCTCTAAACACGCTCGGGGATGTGCTCTATAGACTATAAACATACGTGTTTTAAGGCATAATCACCAACTGGGCCTGAAAGCCAGGAAATACACTGCAGACAACCAATTACGGAGAAGACACGGACTCACAGTTTGGCCGCGGGGCTGGTCCAGCTGCCTGCTGCTGCCATCGCGAAAGCTCAGCTGGAAGATATTCTCATTTGTGTTAATGCTGATGCCTAAATACTGTGTGTAACTGCAGGGTAAGCAGAATGGGACACAGCCGAAAAGATTGCGGCTCACTGCAAGTCGAGATCTGAGGCAGTCCAGTTAACCCACTCGTGGCTTCTGTCCTCACCTTTAGGGTTTTTTGTCCCCGGCTTCCCGAAGCTGATGCGTTTCCAGGAGCACCACGATCGTATCCTCAAGAAGATGATGCCCAAACTGAAACAGCACCTGGTGAGACACACAACACTGCGGTGGCTATTAATAATGTAGCAACTGCTCGTACTGCCAGAAAGAAAACATAACATCACAAATGATATAAATTTTGTGATAGAGCTGGAGGTATTTTTTCAGCGTTTCGGACCTGCTGTCCTTCACAAATGTAGCTGTTAATATTGTTGTTAATAATCTGAATAAGCAGTTGACACCACAGACAGAAAAATATCAAAAACTATTACTGGTTACATTGAAATATTTTACCAGAATATACTGGTTACCAGTCTTTTAAACAAATCCATGGAAATGGAATTGAAACAAAAACTTTCAATAACTCGGGGACTAAATGAAACTGTTGACGCTTAATTGATGTTATTACAGTTTTTTTAGTAGCACTACTACTAATTTGATGATTATACTGCTGATATTTGTGTTTTCTGGACATAGTGTATAGAAGACATCTTTTACTCATTTCGATGGATTCTCTCATTTTTGACGATCGAGGTGATACTACATTTTCATGAGATAAATAGATAGTGACTTACACTGATGTCAAGAGAGTCGACGTGCTGGGAGTAGGAGGTAAATCCTCCCTGAACGGATGCTGCTTTTGTCACTTTCATGATTAATTCTGGAGACGCTTTTACGCGGCACCGCTCCAACTCCCTCCCCTGCTCAGTGCGCTAAAACGGATTTTCTGTCGGGTTTGTTTGTTCTGCTGCAGGACAACCAGGAGGTGTTTACCAGTCTCTACACCATGAAGTGGTTCTTCCAGTGCTTCCTGGACAGAGTGAGTACATCAACAGCAAGCTGGTCCCACATTAATAGAGTCTAACAAGGTCCCAGCCGTAGGGTTTTGTTGTTTGCCTGTTTTAAGTTGATCGGAACATGAATTTGTTTAAGCTCCCCGTAGCCGGACATATTTAGTGTTTAGTCTTTAGTTATTGCCCCTGAGACAAAAATCAACAACGAATGGATGCTACTTCCCAATAAATGCACCTAGTTCCTCCGGAGTACGTTTTCTAAAAACTACAGTTCAAGGAAATGAGTGAGCCTTTCTATGAAAATGTCTTCAGTAGGGGCCAAAGGGCTTGTAGATGACAGACTAAAACGTTAGTTGTTTTTGGTCTTTTCATGGGATTTGGTGACAATAACAAAAGCACTGATGCGTAGCCAGCCTTTTCCTTCATGTGAGCCAAAGCAATACTATCAGTCTGTGAGAGGATCTTTAACTTTCTCCTCTATTTGTTGCCAGACTCCCTTCACACTCACCCTCAGGATCTGGGACATCTACATCTTAGAGGGTGAACGAGTGCTTCCTGCCATGTCCTACACCCTCCTCAAACTGCACAAGAGTAAGACCGCTTACGCTCCACACCGGTACCAGCTGCCTACCTCTCGTAGGCAGAAAAGGTCTAATCTGTGTGTGCGATTGCAGAGCACCTGATGAAGCTGTCCATGGAGGAGTTGGTGGAGTTTCTGCAGGTGACTTTGTCCAAAGATTTCTTCTTCGAGGACGACTTTGTGGTTGAGCAGCTACAGGCGTCCATGACGGAGCTCAGGAGGGCGAAGCTGGAGCTGCCTGCACCAGGTAATGCTACGGCATCATGCACACAGACGCAGCAGAAGGAGCTGTAATACAAAAAAGGGACATTTTCGACTGTGATTTTTGGAACAGTGGCGATGTCTCTCTGTGGTTCTCTTGCAGCCACAACTAACAACCAAAATACTGCTCTGTTCCTTTTGGCATTTCACTCCAGATCTGCTCTGAAGCGCTATGTAATTTGTTACATTTCATTCAGAATTGATTAATAGTATGCTGATTTTATAAAGGAAGCCTTTTAGCTGGACTAACACGATATACACGAGTATGTTTCTATAAATAGCAGTCATTATTATTTGGTTTTCGGTATCCTTAATTTGTTAGTGATACGACACCTTTTATAATTCGTTATCAAGCAAAGAGGGAGAATTTACTGCTTTTTTCCTCCATTGTTGTAAACTGACTGTGGTCATAACAACAACAAAAAGCCATTTAAAATCATCACCTTGGCCTTCATGAAATTGTAATGGGCATTTCTCGCTACTTTGAGATTTTATAACCTCAACAATTAGTCTATTAACCTTAACACATTGGTTGTCTTATACACAAGTGTGTCCAAATTGAAAAATAGCTCCAAAAATCAGCGATCCAGAGCAGTCAAACACTCCCCAGGAACACTCAGCGTTGTCATCCTGAAAGGTTTTCTTTACTGTTACATACAATAAAAAGAAGAATATCAGGTGACCTGGCTTACAGCTGTCCCTTAGCTTGCCTATGAATTTTTCTTATCTTGCTCTACTCAATAATCTGCCTTCTCTCCCTCTTCTTTCAAACAATGTTAGCCAACAACAACAAAAGTGTGGCCGTGAGTGGGGGCCACATTCCCTCCTACGACACTAACCGGTGGGCTATCCTGACTGGTCTTCCCTCTCCATGTCTCTGTCCATCTGTTCCTCAGTCAGTCCGTCCTGTCTGTCGCTTGTCTGTCCAACAGCACTCGGGTTTTTACCTCACAAACTAGTCTTCCAGCTGTTTCCCCCCACATAATACTTTTTTTTTTAAAAACTAAGTTCAGATGCATTGCTTCAGTGCTTACTTGGAGTCCTTGTCTTTGTATCTTGAGTTTTTCCCCCTTTTCCCCATGTTTTGATTCCAAAGTGGCTGCAATTTAACCTCCATCCATAAAGGTTGTTCAGGTGACATAATCTGCCCTCTGGTGGCCAATTAAAAAGGGACCGTATGATACTGTTTTTAATCAACAGCTGAGATGTACATTGACTATTTAAACTTGAGGCTTATTATTATTATAAATACTATAATTAACCGCACTTTTCTCATGGTACAACTAAGTACGGACTTATATTTGTAAAGATGGGTTAATATGTCGCAAAAATACACTTTAATTTATGACTGTAATGAATGGATCTACACCTGCCCTCAGCAGTGTTAGTGAAGAGGCTGCGTGTCGTCCTCGTCCTGTTTTTAGTCTTTAGTCAGTTGCTTGTCTAAAACACCAGCAACCACATTTTTTTGTAAGATTTCTGCTTCCTTCTCTTCTTCCAGAGCCCACACAGCTGTAACAGTAGCTGTCTGTTTCTCTGCTCGCTGACAAGATAATGAGCCACTTTTCTGACACTGAAGGACTTGTTAAACTTGTTTTTAACAACCATCTGCAACCACATTTTCTGCTGTGTGTGGGGGGTGGAGTATTTTTTAATTTGCATTCGCTGAGCCGTGAGAAATGTGTGGTTCTATGGTTCTGTAGTTTTGAACTTTACTAGGCATAGTTAGAGTTAAAAGTTTCATTCTGCTTTTCTGTCACAAACTCCTGTAAAAACTGAATTTAGGCCAATATGGGATATTGACTTTGAAAGGTACAAATAGCTGATCGTTTGTCCTAATATTTATTATCAGTCAGTACAATCAGTTTGTCCATTCAGGTCGAAAAGATAAGAAAAGGCTCTGCACGCTGTCCAAAGCTTAAAACTACAACATCTTGGGCAAACAGACAATTATTTGGAAGGAAGATTCTGTATTAGCGGGACACTATTGTTGCACCACTCAGAATGTGAGTTAAAATAATTTAAACACACCTTGACTTTGTTTTAAAATTAAGGAAACTTTAATTATTTTTGCTTCTATTTATTTCTTTGCTTCTATTGTTATTCTTATGTCTTGCTACACAGCTCCCTCGTTCAAGCTGTAGCTACAGGTTTTGAACATAAAATTTCCATTCAAAACTGTTACAGTCCTACATTTTTATCCAATTAAATAGGCAACACATCTCAGTATTCAGTGTATTTAAGTTGCAATGGACAGTGTTTCCCGTATGTGCATTCAGCAGCGGAATTGAGGGCTGCTGCTGAAATTTCACACGATTCATGAATATTCACAACAAAATATAACCGCGGCAACCAGAGCCCCTCAAGTGTCAAAAGCGCCCAGAACGTGAATGAATAACCCCATCTATAACGATTCTAAGGTCGTTTTAAGCCACGCGTTATTACGGGTCACACGCTCGTGAACACGCCCGCAGCAGAACCGCTGCTGAAAAAAATCCAGGGGGAAATCGAGATGGTATTAAAGTTAATCTAGTCTGGTAAAACAATGCTATGAAATTATTTCTACATGTCAAGAGTTTTTGATTGTTCAACCTACAAAATGAAGCTAAACATTTGCTCTTACTCAGTACAGGAAAGTTATTTGTATTTTTTTATATTAGTTTTTCAAGTGACGATAAAAGATGAGATGAAAGGCATCTACATCCCATGCCCTGAGTGTGCCAGTGATTCATATTTAAACGGCAATTTCAATTGAAATTTGTTGTTTATCTGCCATTTCAGCCAAAAAATAAAGAAAGATATACAGTACATCTGAGTAAAACCTTAATGGAGTTGCTTGTGAGATTAATTTATGGCTTTCAGAATTGAATCTGCAAGATTCAGAGGAAGAGTAAACTATCACCGTGCCTTTACTGTATCTGAAAACACATACGGGAACTTACCTGGACTGTGAACAGAGAGTCTCCAGTGGAAAAGGATTCCTGAAAGAACACAAAACTCTTAATTTTCTGCTGGAACCAACACTTTGCGACAGCTCCTCTTTCAGTTTTAAACAAATAATTTTGGCCAGTTGTCTGGCAAATGTATTTGACTAAACATTTTTTCACATACACTGATCCAAATCAGATCAACACTAATGAGGAAAACTGGATGAGGAAGGAAAAGAAGCATAGGTTAGTTTCCCCTGTTGCTTTAACCTATTTGGAGAAAAGAGGAGAAAAAAGGTCAAGGTCGGTGGATAAACTTGTCAAGGACAGACACTTCAGTTCATGGATTCAGTGCCAATAAGTCCATTTCCTGGATCACTCCCACAGCACTTCCTCTACCTCCAGCTGCTGCCTCCTGGCCTGACTCTGATCACATTTTCCCTTACAGTCCCCAACGCATCCGGCGTCTTCACTCTGTACCTGTTCCTGTCGACTCTGTTTTTATTTCTTTGTGACATAAAGCAGCAAGTTAAGGTATTAATGAACTCATAACTTGTAACATGTTCTGCTTGTAGAACAGTTACAACTTTACTGCAGGCTAAGTAGTCTAATTTAGACATATTTTGGTGGTTGTAATGATTGTACTTAGAAGTCTCAGTACATTTAAGAAAGTTCATTCATCAAGAATTATTTCTGTATGACCTTTCGAGTCTGGGGCTACTGCTGCAGCTAAGTGCAGTTTAAGGAAATGGAGTGGGACTCCATTTCAGGGACCACTAAATTGATTGTCACTCGTTAATTGAGCCCCTCAGCAAGCCGGGAATTAATATTAAACATTATTTGTGATGTTTTTTTCTGTCCTTTTCTCTTTGCCTGTGGAGATGCCATTATGTGTCGTCATGAATGTAATTCTCCTTTATTTCTACCTCTCTATGGCAGTGGTGTTGCATGAATCCATGTCCCTGTTGTGACTCGCCATCCGATGTGAATCAGCGCCGTACAGTTTTATTTCCTGATGATTTTCTCAAGTGTTTCCACTGTTTTCATCTTACAGGTAAAGAGGAAGAGTTTCCCAAGAAGCCCCTAGGGCAGCTTCCTCCTGAGCTGGCACCAGCAGTGATGAACCATGTGGGCAACGGTCAGAGCCACGCCGAGCCAGCCGAGCCTCCCGGGGACGCGAGTCCCGTACCAGACCGTCAGCGGGAGAGTCGGCCCCCCAGCCGGTCGCGCCGGGACTCGCTGGATAAACCGATCCGCCAACACAAGGCTGACAAAAGGGATGCCCGTTCCAGGGGATCAGGGGAGATCCCCAATGAGCAGCAAAAGCAGTCCACTTGCACCACACCTGAGAGGGGGGCAGCACCTCCCTCAGCGCTCACCCCTACACCACAGCTCACCACAGTGGATAGAGGGAAGCCTCAGAGCCACGCCACCGCCAACCACAACTCCAACGCGGCCTCCAGCTCTCACAAAGACATCACTCCCCGCTGGTTCAAACCCTCCGAGATGAAGCTGGAAGCAGTCAAAGCGGCAGCCCGGGACATCCAGCTGAGCAGAGGGGCATCGCCAACCCCTTCCAGCCCAGATGACGCTGCTCTTCCACATCGCCGACCACGATCCAAGGGCTTCATCCCTGGCTCCAACAGAGGTTCCAACGCCTCCCAGTATGACAACGTACCAGGGCTGCCGGAGCAGGATTTCGAGATCTTGGAGCTTGAGAGACCTCCGTCCAGAATTAGGACCCCCCGTAGTGAGACACCCTTCAGTGTATCGTCCCTCCATCAGGGCAGCCCCAGCCGGGGACCCAGCCATGCAGAGAGTGTTGTCTCCGTCGCATCAGGGCCCAGGATGACCAAACACCCTCTTCCTCCTCCATTTTCCCACAACAATCCACCAGGGGTCCAGGCAAGCTACCCTGGCAGCCAGAGCCAGTACCCTACCCCACCCAAGCAGCCATCCCCAGGCAGAACTACTACAGAAGTCCCCATCTTCCATCCCGCCTACAGCATGAACCTTGACCACAGAGGAGAGGAGAGGCTCTATGCACCACCTTCCCGGTTTCCCCCCCCCTCCAGTGTGGCATACGGGGAACGAGCGTACGCCACCACCCAGCGGCAGCCCAACAGCCTCTCCCCGGAGAAGGCTCTTATGAACAACTCCTTTGCTACCTACCGCAGACAGCCGCCACCTAGCTCCACTCACAACCCCCGGAGCCCCAGGCCTCCTCCGGAGCATTCCCTGCAGCCAGAAACCCAGGGGCGCGCCACCCCTATCTACCTGCAACAGCTCACCTCCACCGCGCAGGTGTTCACTCAAGTGGACTACAGGTTTGAGGGGCATCAGAGAAGAGAGGTGAACCCGCACTATCTGCCAGAAGGTGGGCCTCAGCGGGCTGTGGATGGGCTCGTGCGGGCGCCAGGGGATGAGCTGCCCCCTCAGTCCCCAGGTGGAATGCCCCGTTCACCCAGCTTCCAGCAAGCCCAAATGTCTCCCGTTCAGGAGTTCACTTTTCCCGCCAACCCGGGGGGCCTGCTTCACTACAGGACACAGTTCCAGGGGCAGCAGCCCGTCATAAGGCAAAAGCTCCCCCAGCTGTTTGGAGGGCAACACTACAGGCACGCACAGGAGGCGTTTGCCATGCAGGAGTCAATGCTGCTGTAACTGAACGATAAGGAATTGGAGAGACACTGTAAAAAAAAAACTAAAAAAAACTGAGGTGTAGTCACTGACACTGTGGTAAAGACGAGCAGTAGTCCTAGCTTTGTTAGGGACCCGGGTCGGTTTCTGCTCCGTTGTTCTTTATGTGTGAAGTACTGACCTTCTGACTGTCATGCTGCATCGTAGCGTTGCAGGACACACCAGCCTCTGACGTTTTTACTGATCACTTTAAAAAGAGGAAAGAAAAAAAAAACTGACTGAAGATTTAATTTTATTTTTGGATGTAAATCTTTAACGAGAGGTGGCAGCATATATCTTTTAGAGTCTGATATGTACAGTGGATTTTTTTTTCTTTGTGTTAATATGCTGAATTGTTATCAGTAGCAGGGGAACATTCTCCTGTGAGAGCAAAATTCTGATTTATTTTCCATCTTTATTTTTGTATATGTTACTTACAGATATTTACATTAGAGATCAATTTACTCTATATGCTTGAATGTTATTTTTCAGAGAGAATAAGTAAAACTGTGTCCAATGATACAATTAGAAAGCAGTTCTAAACTGGTCACTAAGTTTTTGATTTCCATTTCAATCTTGAAATGCCTCCAATGTAGAAAGAGCAGGGTTTGTTGTTTATTTTTTAGTTTTGCCTTTTTAGTTTCAGTGATAATTTTCCTTCCCAATTAAACTGATGTGCAATGCATTTCTCTTCCACATCTCAAGTACAGTACATTGGGTATTTATACATATTTGAGGCCAGTGAAGTCTTTGGTTAAATGTCAACCCTGATTAGAGATTCAAGAAATAGAGCTAATGTGTAGTAAGATAAACACACGCGCACACACACACACACGTGTTTGATGGCTTTAAGTCATCCCATTTACGATGTTACGTTGTTTTTTGTTTTGTTTGTTGTTTGAAATTGCTGTACTGTAACTACCGGATCTTGAGCACATGCACCAGGAGAGGGATGTGAGCTGGTTTCTGGACAATTTGCTTTACTTTATTATGTCTAATTATTTTCAACACTGTCATATCAACTACTGTTCAGCTGCTGGCACTAACACTGGCATACAGAGTCATCTGGCACACACACAACACACACACACAAATGCTCATTATACATGTCACAAATGTGAGTCACACATTTTAACATTTAATTAGACACATTCCCTATTAGTATTCCTCATACTCTAGTTTTGATGCAGTAACTCTCAAACAGTACTGTTGTACTGTTCATTACATTCCCTAAGTTATCTTTGTTTTTTGTTAAACGACTAATTGCAGCCCATTCTGATACTTTGCTTAATAAAAAAGGTTTGTTGAAAATGAGTCTTTGGATCTGTCCTTAATTGCTGTAAATCAGAAGTCGTATCATGGGGGTGCATATCCTACTAATATTTATTTCCCCAGGGTTTTTCTGCCGCGTGCCTTTTTCCACTAACAATGAAACTCTGCCCCCCAGTGGGGGAGTGTAGTTTTGGAATAACGTTGCAGTAAATAAGCGACGTCAAGTGATTTTAAAAGGAGTTAGGATGCAGTACTTGCTGAATCCTGGATGGTAGAATTGTTAAGTATTCCTGTAAATGAGGTTCCAGCACTTCACACAGAAAGGCAGTTATAAAATTATGATTGATGACTGACAATTACGATTCCAAGCCTCTAAAACTATATTAGTTCTAAATCGAGTCAGTAAAATTTTGTCATTCTTACTCTGTTATAACTTTGACATCCAGATAAGAAAGAAAAGTTGGGGTTGCCTTAATGAGTTGCTCAACAACAACAGCAGCAACAACAACAAGGGCTGTCAAATTTGCCGAATATGACGTTCAATTATTCCTCCAAACCAGTACAACGAGAGACATAACTACTTCTACATGTATATTTATTTCAACACAAACAAGTCTTTTAAAAGAGACGGGGCTTTTTTAGGAAATCACTCTCTCCGCCACAGTTTTTGTGGAATTATTCGCTCATTTCGGCTGGATCCACGTTTCTGGCTCCTGCCCATCATGCAGTGCATTCCTTTCTCATTCCACGTTTCTTCCTCACTCTTGTCATCCTTCTAAGGAGCTAAGAGGAATGTGATGTCCAGACACGGACCAAGATGACACTGTCTAGTATACAACAAACCAAGCCCTTACAGGCTGTAACTTGCAAACTTCCTGAATCCGATGAAAAACAGGCTCAATAGATATCACACACAGATAAAAAAAACTTGAAGTCAATATAGTACAAATATCTGCCTATGAAATAAAAATACGGAAGAAAAAAAAATCTGAAATTTTATTGATTAAATAAATTTTTAAAAATGTTGATTTATCAGTAATTAAATTGACTTTGGGTTTCAGCCCTACTTGAAATTTAACTTGCTTAAATACTTAAATATTTTGAGTTTTAATTATTGGTAGAAAAGTAAATCAATTACCATTTTCCTGAATGAAATGTTAATCTTGTACAAATGTTACACAAAACTAAACACATACAGAAGATGCTGTTTTGAAACTGACATGACAATAGCTTGATGGATTAAATCAAGATGACAGAATATTAATCAGCAACGATTTTGGTAATTTTTTTGGTTCCACCTTCACAAATCTGAGAAATTGCTTCTTTCTGTCTGTTATATCTTTGTAAAAATAATATATTTGTGCCCTAGGATGTTGAACAGACAAACAAATTAAAGTAATACCTGAAAAACTGCGACAGATTTTTTCCCCCCCCAGTATTTAGTGACGTTTTTATTGGCTAAACTATTTATTGATTATTGGAGAAAATAAGTAATAGATTGACTGAGAATAAAAAAAAAGAGAATCATTGGTTGAAGCCACACACTGTTTCCTCCAAAGAAAAGAATTTACAGAACCTGAAAATAAAGGTTGAATGTTATACAGAATAACATTGCTGATACTCATGAAAGAGTTTCCATGACGTGCTGTAAATGTTTATTATATTAAGCCTTCAGCTAGAGTTTTGCCAACAACGTCTGTAGATCTGTGAGGAACTGGCAGTGATCCGCTGAGCTGCACTGATCACAATTTCACTCCGTTTCCCCTTACAAAGGCTTCAAAAATAAACTGCTCAGCTCATCTGCTTGGACAACGATGAAAGATCATATCTGCACCCTGAGCATTTGGTTGTTTTTTTTTGGTGCATCAATAAATCCGGTCATATCTTGTGCAGACAGTCTGTGCCCCTGATAACCAATGTTTACACAAAGCATTCCATATTTTTCCATAGGCTCTTGGAAAAAGAAACAGAAACTAACTTTGTAGTGTGGTAGAGTCACGGCTGACTCTCTTGGTTTTCACCTCTCGGATCACGAAAATCACACCTTCGTACGGCCATTCGGTAAAGCTGCAACCTGATGCATCAAGGTCAAAGTGACGTTGTGCACCAAATAACTTCAGGCTCTTATTCCCGTAACCTTAGACATTTAACAGCTGTTTCTAACATCTAAATTTTAACTTGCAGGATTTCTTCAATTAAAAAACACCTTTGAAATAAGGACGGCTCATTCACATGCTGCATCTTGCACATACAGCAAAAGATAATATGCATGTACAACATGAATCCCTGAACACCCAGCACAATTTCTCAGAGCCCCAGGACACATCTTCAAATTGGTCATTTTGTTCAATCAAGAGTCCCAAATCCAAAAATGGTTCGTATACCGTGATGTGAAACAGAAAAAAGCAGCAAATTCTTACGGAAGCTGGAGCAAGGAACCTAGCATTTTTGTTTCCCGTCACAAATGATAAATAATTTACCTGATTATTAAAAATGTTATTTAAGTTGTTGCCAATTAACTATTGGAGTAACTGTTTCAGCACTAAAACGCAACATTTATTGTAAATGGTTAAGAACATTTGTCTGAAAAAAAATCTCTCCTTTAAGGAAGATCTTTTTAAAAAACCAGCAACAAAGCTTCTCCTAAGAGAAAAAACTCCTTAAAACTGTCTCTCCCAATGTATTTTATAAAATCAGGGAGTGTGAAAATAGATAAAGATGCCTGTGACCAACAGTCCAAAACCCAAGGCTGGAACCATCAAATGTGGCCTCTTCGCTTACAACGTGACTCAGACGATTATTCCTTTATCAAATTAGTCGCTTAATTTTCAATCAGTTTTCAACTAATCAATCAACGGACTAATCTTTGCAGTGGAACCCGATATAAACGTGGGTATTATTACCATGCAAGCCTGAGCCACATGCCAAACTAGAAATCTAAGAAATGACCTCATCTGCTACGTGAAGCTTTACAATCGATACCAAAGCATGTGAACAAAACACACAGGAGCATTATAAAGCAAACTCAGCAACCAGAGACATCAAATATATACTAGCAAGCAAGAGAAAAACAGCAACCCAACAATGCCAAATACAACTTAAAACTCAAGCATACTGTATGCGACAGGTATTCAGATCCTTTGCTTAAGTAAAACTGCTCTTACCACACCGTAAAGATAATCTGTTACAAGAAACAGTCCTGCATTAAAAAGTTAAATAGTATAATCGGGGAAATGTACTTAAAGTATGAATGCTTTGCAGAAAAACGTCCCCTGTGAGTGTTACACTACTATAGATTTAGATAGTTTTTGCTGATGCATCAACGTGTGAGCAGCATTTCACGGTTGCATATGGTCGAGGTGGAGCTATTTTATATAGGGCTGAAAGTAATGATTGTTTTCATTATGGATTAAACCCGCCGATTATTCGGTCAATTCGTTTATTCATTGTCGTGGTTGGTAAAAGTGAGAAATGCCGATCATGACGATTACCCAGAGCCCAGAGCGACGCCTTCACAACGCGTGTTTGTCCAAACCTCATAATTATCCGAAAAAATTAAATAAGAACAAAATTAATCACAGAATTTTTTTTTTTTTTTTTAAACTTGAAAATGATTACATTTGAGAAACTGCAACCATGAAATAAATACTGAACATTTTTCATAATTTTTTTCAGCTTTACTTGTATATGTTGTTGGGTAGTTTAATTTACAATAAAGCATCATAATTTGTAGAGTAACTAAAGCTGACGAATGAATTCAGTGGAGTAAAAAGGCCCGTTACAACATTTCTCTCTGAAATGTGGTGGAGTAAATGTATAGTATATTATATTATAGTATAGTAAGGATAATACCCAGAAAAAGTACATGTACCTCAGATTTGTACTTAAGTACAGTACGTGAGTACCTGTACTTAAGAAGCTACCAAGCTGCAACCGGATTGAAAAGGTCACCACCACCAACAGCAGAAGCAGCCTAACGCTGGCCGTTTTCTCTCTAAATCTGACGCACAAAAACCGGCTGTATGACTGAGCCAGTACAGTGAAACTGTAGGCAGAAGCAGCGAGCACTTCAGCGGCAAATTAGCGATTGGAAACCGGGAGGGGGGGGCGCTCGAAGTGGCCGCTGTCGGACAGAAGAACTGGGAGGAAAACACGCCGGAGAAGTCCGTTTGGCCCGACAGCTAACGGTCGACCGCGCGTTAGCAAGTTTGTGGAGGTCAACTTTTCCAAAATAGACATCGCTAGCAATCGTCCATAAACATCCAAATGTCGTGAAACCACACTTACCCCCTGCCCCCCGCTCGGGTTGTACACTTCTGTCCTTCGGGACCGCGAGTTACTCCGTCCGCCGAACAACGAAAAACATGTTTAGCCCGTTTTAAAAGTTACGGCTACGACGATGCGCTACTCCGTGATCCGAACAAAGATGGCGGCCGGACGTGACATTTTCCAAATGCGTGTAAATTTAAAATGAAAAATAACGGCGTTACTATAGATACATCTCCCTGATAATCGGATTATTTAAAAAAGTATAAAGAAACAATTACCCATATAATCTTACACGACGTTGTACTTGCCAGCTGGTAGCCAATCAGATACAAGCTGGCTCCATTAATGGTACATTGTGGTAATTTTTTTACTGCGAAATTTGTTTATTTATTATTTTTTATTAATACTTGGTGGCAAACTCGTAGGACTTCACTTGGGTTGCGAAAGCAGAAGTAACCCGCTACATCACAAGAATTTTTCAACTTTAAAAATTCCCATTACAATGTTTAATATCCTCAATGTTCTGAGAAGATTAATATGGTGACTCATGTAACGATAGTACAGCTTTGTGTTATGCCCATAATGATTTCAACTTTGCTTCTGAGATTTTTTTTTTTTTAAACCACAAATGGTTAAAATCAGGTGTATAATAAATGCTTCACTGACACGATAGATAGACAATTCATTCAAAATTTAATAATAATTTTTCTGTTTCCCCACATTTTTTTTAACTCAGTGGTTGGATGTGTAATGATGAAATGCACCTTGGGAGTTGTAGTTAATGTTTCTCCTTACTTTGTGCTTGCTTGTACCTTTGAGATTGATCAAAGAACCAAATGTTCTCTAAGACAGTTGTTTATCTTTTGTGCTGAGGATCCAAACAGACGATTTTCATGTCCATCCAAACCCTTCCGAAGAGCCCAAACTGACAGTCACCTGACATTGTATACGCAGAAAAATACGTAGACTTTTATTTCCGGAACCCTGGACGATCAAACAAACTCCTGCCAATTTGTAAGCCTATTTATTTCATTTAACATTAGACAAATACTGTACATAGAGCAGCATTATTTAGCTTTATGGGTCCATTATGTCGTCAATCATCCTGAGTCCTCTGGATGATTACAGCCTATTTCCCTGTCATCTCCACAATGCGGCTTTTAAGGCACACGGTGGTTCAGCTACTTGTCTGGAGTCTCAGCAACAATGAGGAAATCCTCAGGGAAGATGAAGTCGACAATTCAGACGTCAATCCTTGTCATCTTGCAAATTACACGTCTACATTTTAACGGTCGCGTAGCTCTACCATTGACTCGGGGCTGGTGCTAATTATTCCACACCAGCGAGTTGAAACCATGAGTACCATGAGTTGGGATAATAACTCCATCACTGAAGCGATCTGTCCAGCGCGCCATCAGTCGTGGGCGTTTTCTGCTTTGTGGCTCCAGACTGGCTTGCGTTTCTCCAGGAAGGCCCGGATCCCCTCCTGTCCGTCTCTCAGAGCCAGGTTGTCGACCATCACTTTGGAGGCGGTGGCGTAAGCTGCGTCTCGGCCTTGAGCCATTTGTCTTTGGAGGAAACGAAATAGGGTTTGAACACAACAATTTTTCACAAGGAATCCTGATTATTATGGTACGTTGATAGTTCTGGATAACATTTTATCTGTCACTGCCCCACATTTAAAGTCAGTTATCGATTTAGTATAAAATTTGACAGCGGTAACACTTACAATATCTGCCCTAAAACGGTCTCTAATGATTCCAGCCAAATGAAGATGCATAATTCAGCGTTTCTAAACACCCCGTTATCAATTTTAACGATTTTTGATTTTTTGAAAACTCTAACCTTTGGAAAGTGGCTTTGCCGAGGGCGACGACAGGCCGGCTAGCCTGACACACCCGCCGGGCAATGGCCAATGTCTCCTCCTCCAGTCGCTCTTCTGGCACCACCTTACTGACCAAACCGTGAAGCAGAGCCTCATGGGCTGAGATGGGAGTTCCTGTGAACAGCATCTCCATGGCAACCTTGTAAAAAGGGAGGCGAAAAGGTGCGTGTCAATTAGAGCTTGGTACTTGATTTTTTTAGGCTGTTGCCAACATCACCAAAAAATAAACTTGACAGTATGTCAGCTTTGTAACATATTGTATTCATCTACAATTAATAAACATTTTCAGCAAGGCTCACTCGAGTTTGGTTATTATTTGGCAGGTTATTTTACATTTGAACAATTAACTTTATTATCAAAGTTAAGAGGAACAGTAAACACAAGATAACTGGGTCTGTAACTAACAATTATTTCAATTTTTGCTTAATCTAGCTTTATTTGATTATTTTTTGACTACTGATTTAGTTTATAAAATGCCAATCACAGGTTCCCGGAGCAAAAGGTGATGTCTTAAGGTTCCTTCTTTTGTCCAACCAACATTTCAAAACTCAAAGATGTTCAATTTATAACAAATAAATACACAAAAACATAAAAATACGCAAATTCTCACATTTGAGAAGCTGGAACGTAATATTTGGCATTTTTGCTTTATAAAAGATACCAAAGAGGAATCAAAATTGTTGCTGATTAATTTTTCTGTCAATCGACTAATCAATGAATCGATCAATGTTGAAGCTCTAAAGATAACGCATTTTTAATTTTGAACAGTACCAGGAAATTAAGTTATTATATAGAATAATTAAAAACAAGAATATAAAAAACGTACATTACAAGACTTACATAACATAACCTTCAAATTAAAAGGTAAAATGCAGC
This sequence comes from Xiphias gladius, assembly GCF_016859285.1. NCBI lineage: Eukaryota > Metazoa > Chordata > Actinopteri > Istiophoriformes > Xiphiidae > Xiphias > Xiphias gladius. The sequence continues at coordinate 3,048,941 of NC_053401.1, read as the reverse complement.
AAAAAATGATTAATGTGATTCAATTTTTCTTGCATATTCGCCAACATACAATAATTGCCAATACTAGTATTTGTAAGTAGCCACCACTGGCTGATGATATCAGGACCAAATTAAACGCCAGTTCAAATTCCGCCAGAAGAAAGACGAGTGTCCTTGAAGCCCCGAAGCCTTCGGCCCTCACCTTCCTCGGCACAGCTCTGCCGATGGCCACCGCCGGCGTCGAGCAGAACAGACCCACGTTGACACCCGGAGTGGCGAAGGTGGACTTCTCCGTCGCCACGGCAATGTCACAGCTGGCGACGAGCTGGCAACCGGCCGCCGTGGCGACACCGTTCACCATGGCGATCACCGGAACGGGCACGTCCTGTATCAGAGTCATGACCTGAGGCACATGAGCCACTGAGTCACTTGTGTGTGTGGTTAAGCAGCACGGACTGTGTGGGATTTAACTAGCTTGATTAGTTCAGCAGTTCAAATGGATAAATAACAAACAGAAATAAACAAAGTGAAAGAAAATGGCAGTTCTGCCACATGATCAGGCTAGGATCTATGTTTGGTGTTTGTTAACGCAAGCACTATTTGTTTTTGTATGCTCATAGCAACTGATGATGTAATAATTACAATATCACACAGTGATTTGTCAAATGAAGAATAATTTAAATTACCCCTCTAATGACCAGATAAAGTAATAACAATGTAGTAGCATCACCTTATTAAAAATAATTACCGATTATTTATTCATTTATCTATTTTTCATGGGGCATGTAATAACACTGACAGTGCTGAAACAATGGATCGATCCCTCAGTCCAACAGCAGATCACACTTGATAATTGTTTAATTATCTAAGTAATTTATGTATCCAGTGTAAATGATCAAACGTTTCTTTGTTAGAGTTTCTCAAATGTGAGGATTGTTTTTGTTTGATCCACGTCATTTTAAACTGAACGCATTTAGCTTGGACGTCGTTGTTGTGATAGGCTGGTGTCATGTATATAATTCTTTACACTTTACGTTCTAACTGATGAATTGATTAATAAAAATAAAAAAAAGTAGTAACATTAATCAACAATCAAAATAATAGTTGCAGCTGTAAATGATTGTGACTTGTTGTCAGTCAAAATGCATTATATCAGAGGTGAACGGCAGTGGATCAGATCCAGTTTTTGAATAAAAAAAGAGGCTGATATTATGATATGATCAGGCTGCTGGAGGAAAAGAAAGACAGAAGGGGAAGCAGGAGGGCGAAGAGAGGGACAAACTGACCTCTGCACAGGTGTGAAACACCTTTGTGTGATATTCTCTGCCCTGAGCCGACGTCAGCTCCTTCAGGTCGTGTCCGGAGGAAAACACTGGACCTTCGGCTGAAACACACGCGGTAAGACCAACATCTTTCTCCCTCTCTCTCACGCACACATTAAAAAAAAATACCTACCTGATATGATGATAACTCTGAGATCTTCGCTGGCTACATCAGTCACGATGTTCTCTCTGAGGGACTCCAGCATGGACAAGGACAGAGCATTCCTCTTCTTGGGATTGTTCAGTATTATCCTCCTGAAAACAGAGAGGAAGACCTTTCATTCATATATTTCACCTACTGGCAGCGTCTTGCCTTCGGTTCTCGATGATGCAGTGTTTCATGTGATTTTTCATCACAGGCTTTTTGTGTATTTGAGTGACAGTTTCGCTTCGGTTTGTTACAGACATTTCTCCGTTGAACTGCACAGGGGTTGGCAGCCATATTCGCGGTCTGTTCCTCTTGCACTTCCCCGTAAACGCGTCAAACTTACCATTGAATGCTACGGGTGCCGTTTAGGCCCCACGCCTGAGGAATACTATGCATTCATTACCGCAAAGTTTTTGTCAAAAAGATTGAACACGACTTTACAGTTTATCTTGTTTAACCTCTGTCTGGACAGGTCACTTCCTAGCGTGTACTGTATCTCTGATTTAAAACAAAAAACATACAGATGTAGGTGCTGGTCCGTTACCTGATTATTTTCACTTTGGAGGACTTCATTGTTTTAACTCTCCAACACAGATATTATACATTTTGTTTAGAGGTTTATCCAATGGCTGAATTTACTAGATCACATACTCTGCGCACAAAGATTTGATACTTAGCGAAATAAGATCATAAATTAGGACACATTTCCATAGATTAAAACCCTCGACGGGACTTTATATGAAGTAGTACAGGGCACCAACAGCAAATGTTCAGAGGGCCTTGTGGCTCCTGGCTCCTGGCGCTTTGCACCACCCTGTCTCACGCTGTCACTCAGCCGAAAACAACCTTGAGCCTGCCGAGGGCGACGGCGGGAGGTGGCATCCGGTCTGTGACCCCTTTATTACAAAGCCGTGCCTCTCGCTGGAGCAACATTTATGCCGAAATTGACTCTAAGATGCTGAACTTCTGCGTCGGGTGCAACTCAACATGCGAGACGCGTCGTTTGTCGCTCAACGTTTAAGCTAGTTCGCCCTCCGAGGGCTAAATAGCGGCTACGGATGGCAGACCTTACGCCGCCGTGTTGCTGCCTCACTGTGGGCGGCTCCGGCTCGGTGCGAGAGTAAGAACGGGTCCCGGTCAGCGGTGTCGTCGTCCCGCTGAGCCGAAATACACCCACAGCTCTGCCGAGTAAACAACGAGCCATGTTTTCTTTTAAGTTACTGCCCGGTTCAGCCTTCCGGGTCACTCACCGGTCAGACCTACGCAGAGCGTACGCTCGCATCCGGGTGCCAAACGTCACTACGCAGCGACGTTTAGTTCAACGTTGTTTATTATTATCATTATCATTATCATCATTATTATATGGGTAACAGATATTAAAGCTCACTAAACAGACACTGTATCGTTTATTAGTTATTATATTATGAAATCGTTATCATTCGTTAGTTAATTGTTTAATGTGTAAAATCTTATTTTATAAATGAATCCTAATATTTTTATGATCTCAGACAAACGTTGTGCAATAAAAACTACAGTATTCCCGTTCTGAAATGTAATGGAGTAGAAGTATCAAGCTGTTTAACTTGGGAGTGATTAAGCAAAGCTCGTCATACTTTCCACCACTTCTTAATTAATTTTAATTAATTAATTAATTTAATTAATTTTTTTTATTTATTCATGGCATAATTCTCTTTGTTCATACTGTGCGACTATATCAAATTTTGGAAAATTAGTGGTAAAAAAAAAGGAAAAAAAACAGTCCACAACTTTCTATTATATAAATGGATTTATGGGGGAAATCTTTGAGACTGACAAATGAGAATTTACAGACACCAAAATTCTGAAAACCTGCTCGGCAAACTTACGCAATTTTCCTATTTATTCATATTTTCATGTACATACGTGTTCTAGTAATGTAGGTAATCGGGTATGAAAGAAAAACAACAACAACAACAACTTGGGACCAGTCGCTGACTTATTAGAAGAATCTGCTCTTTATTCAGTCGACGCATTTTGACACTGGGCATCCAGGTTCTGAAAGCACGTTGAAATATAGTGAGTGCTTTTATTCTCTAACAACAAAACTGAAAAACACAAGTGAAAAAAAAAAAAGAAAAAAGTACAGTACAGTATTTGATTGATCGCCACCAGAGGACGCTATCACCACTATAAACTACAATGTGCCTTTATTCTATAATACAATTAAGCTTTTTCCCAAAAAATGGTAAAAAAAAAAAAGGCATAATGTTTGTAATAACTATTTTTAAGAAAAGTCTGATCAGACATTCATATATTTGTTAATTCTGTCTCCTCTACACAGTACATAGACTACAATAAACCTACGTTAGGGCTAAAAGTAATATTTTGGTAATTTTTTGATTAATCCATTACTGTGAAAAATGTCTATCACAAGATCCCAGAGCCGAAGGTGACGTCTTCAGATTGCTGTTCCCGCACTGCTGCACTTCCTGGGGTTATGATGACGACGGCTGATTAATCTTTCTAAATGTTGTCACACTACTCAAACGGTGTAACCGTCTCATCGTTTGAGTAGTGGGACTCAAACCGGCACCTGGAGCACACCGGACGTACTGTACGGACCAAGGGAGCAATGCAGTGAATAGGATTTTTTTTTTTTTTTCTTTTAAAAACAAAACTTTCTGCTTTTCTGAGGAGTTAACGAGCCTCAGTGCCTGGAAACGTAGAAAACAAAGGGCGTCACACGCTACAGGTGCGTGTTGCCCTTTGACTGATTGGTGAAAGGGGGAAAAAATGCCCATCACGGTTTCTCAGAGCCTCAGGAGACATTTTCAAAAAGAAATTCTTGTTTTTGTTCCGTCCAAAACGGAAAAAATATTCAAGTTACAGAAGAAGAAAAGCAGCAACTCCTCACACTTTAGAAGCTGGAACCAGTGAATGTTTAATTTAATGTCAGTTTCAGATTTAATGTCAGTTAGTTCTCTGGCTTTTAAATGAGCAATTCATTCCCGACTCACATTAAAGTTAGCCAAGCAATTTCAAAAATCTTTGACAGCAAATTAGTGCTGTACGCCGTACAGGCCGTAAAGCCCTTGTAAGGGAAGTTTGTGATTGGTTGTACAGCTAATAATCATTCACTGGACTTGACTTTGCTTCGAGAAAATATCACCTACGTGTGTTTGTGGGGGACTTTGTTTGGGAGGCTCTATCAGCAAAGAGGAGCATTTACTGGTCCGAGAGTGAGACCGAACTGCAGGGTATCGGCGTTTTCAACAGTTTAATGGGGAAAAGAACCCGATCACGCCGTGCGCGTAACCGTGGAGTAACGGGAGACGAGTCTAGATAAGGCTGGGAACAGAAAGAGAATCAGTCCCGTCAGGGCAGGAGACACACCAACGCCCACAATCCTCCTCCCCACCAGGAGGAGCAGGGCAGCCAGCATGGGGCAGGCCTCATGTCAGGTGACGGCATTCAGGTTCTGGACTCCGTCGGTTGGGGTGAAGAACTGGACTTTAGGCGTGACGAGCCCCGAGTTGTTCCTGCGCAGGCTCCCGCTGCTTCCCGCGCCTTTGCGCATGGAGTTGTTGCGTCTCATGGAGTTGCGCTTCCTCAGCGAGTTCTGGTGCGACAGTTCGCTCTTCTGGAGGGTCTGGATTAAGATGGACGGCTTCTCGTCCAGCTCTCTGGCGCTGTACAGCGGCGTCGCTACCTTCAAAGAACAAAAACGGGAAATGTGTCTGTCCCCTGGCAAATGATGCTTACTTTTTCTAAATGAGTGGGAACGTGCCGCACATTTAGCGTCAGATGAAACAGCAGTCGAAACCAGATAACCACAGAAGCCCAGAAATAATGGGCCCAAAATGAAAAGGTTACGATCTTCAGTCCTTTTGATGCACAAGAGATACTGAGCCAAAGTTACAGGGGCACAAACATGGCAGACTATTTTTTTGGCATGAAAAAGGGAATGTGAAGCCCGTAGCGGGACCTTCTGTGTGGAAAAGACTTTGGAGCCGTAGCTGCAAGCCTGAACCAATTTTATGTCGACAGCTGTCGCAGTGATATGAGGATCCTAAAGTGCTTTGCACAGATTGAATCAGGAGACTCGGAGCTTTCAAACAATGTGTAATTTTGTCAAGGCCGTGTGACGACCGAGTCCGGCACAGGCCGCAGGGCACCGGAGGTAGCGCTAGCATAAGCCAACTCATCCCACGGGCGGGGACGGTGTGTTTTAAAAAGGTTCAGCTGAGTTCAGACAGACACAGAGCTTTCCTGGGCGGAGACAAACCCAGACCAGAGAGTCTGCAGCCATGTTGGCGGCTCTGTGAGCATGTGCTCTGGGCTAAATGCTAACATCAGCACAGCGACGATGCTAACACGCTGATTGTGTAGCAGGATTCATGTTTACTATCTGAAACTGCCATTTTCTTGTTTCTTTTTTTTGTCAACCATCTTAAATTATGCTAATCAGATAAGATATGGAGAGATTTCAGTCTGGACCCGAGTGGTAACAACAGGGGAGGAAAAAGAAAAAGAAAAAAATCAGCGATAGAAGGAAGCATCAGTCCGATTTTATGTAAATATTACCAAGGCTTCAGATCAGATCAGCTGCTTAACCTTTACCTTGACTGTGTTGCCAAACTTGGAGTAGTCCACGGAGTAGACGCCCTCCTCCTCCGTCACAATGGGCACGAAGCGGTGACCCCACTGGATCTCGTCCGACACGTAGGAGGTCCGGGCCTGTGTGGTGATCCCCGTCGTCTCCACCACCCCCTCCAAGATGACGATCACCTCCAGGTCGCTGCACTGCAGCTCCATGGCTGACAGGTCGTACAGCGGGCTGAGAGCGGAGACGGCACGCGTCAGGTAAGGAATCTGTGTGCGCTCGAGTCTTTTTTTTTTTTTTTACAGGTACGGACTACGCATTGTTGCTTATTGCCTTGAGGTGTATGCTCATATGTGTAGAATTGAAACCATGTGTTGAAAGTAGAGGCATGGCTCAGAGGCCCTAGGTCAAAGGTCCTCAGAAGGGGCCTTGCAGTTTGAAAAGAAAGTTTATGCTTTGTGATTGAAATCATATGCGAGTGACAGTTTTTAGGAAAACACCTGCCCTATTTAAGAGTCGGTGACCAAGGCTGGTTTTCAGAGCGGTTCATCGGCTTCACGCCCTCTCACGAGCAGATCTGCAGACGCTCGACTTGACGCCGTGCTTCTTTGTAATAAACCTTTATGTGCGATCAAGACGGTGTCAGCGGAGTCTCCTTCACCCTCCTCACATCATCATCACCATCTAATAAACTACAGCCTCAAGAATACTGAGCAGAAAATCGTCGGACATTCCCACGAGTCACCTCAGATCACAGGGTTTTTATTTTCCCTGTTTTACAGTTGCACTGTTGAGTTGCTCCCTTGTTTCGTTTTTTTTCTTCCTCATGAGCAATAAAAACGCCGGTTGCTGCTTAAAGCTGGCGTCTTGGCTTCATACTGCGTATTTTCAATCCATAGCTTCTGCTTTCTGTTGCCTGATCTACTGTACTCTCTCTGCCCGCCTCTGTCAAACTGCATCTGAGCGGGTACAGAGCATGCGGCGTATTCGTGCTGGAAAAGTGACAGAGTTAAGTAGTGCCTGATTTTCGAGTAGATTTACGCTATTGTCCAGCAGATGGACCTAGTGACACGCTACCCTGCCTGACGTCCAAGCGTCCATTTATTAAAAACACTGTGCTCAGTGGTTTCCAACCTCTCTGGCTTGTGGTCCGATTGCATCCCCTCCAACACAAGCTGTGAGCAGTTAAAAAAAAAAAAAAAAAATCTGAGGAAACCCCTCACCGTTCGGCCTCGGGTTAGACTAGCGAAACCAGATCCACGTCGGAGCAGACCCTGAGCCCCTGTACCTGTTTTTGTCAATGACGTGGCAGATGATGAGCGGAGCCAGGAGGAACAGGCTGTTGCTGGCCACAGCGCTCTCCGTCTGGACGTCGATCTGGTGGATGGGTATCACCTCCCCCTCCGGCGTGGTTGTCTTCCTCACCACCTGCGGCACCAACAACGCTATGTCATTTCACGAGCGACCAATAATGGCGGGAGGGGGGAGGGGACCAATAGTAACTCCCCCTACTTTAACGTTGAACTACGACATAGAAGTGTGTCCCTTGGTTAAAAAACAGGTTTTCAAGCTGTGAGGCGACGCCTTATGGGCGGGGGGTAACAGGGATAGGTGTGTGCAGGTGTTCTAAAAACGACGGGAGGTCAGTTATTGTAACTCCCCCCCACCGACCTGGCCCAGTCAATCCCCGCGGCCACCAGAGGCGCAGCCCACGGCGGCAATTAAGGTGCTTTTCGGAGCCATAGCTCGGCCAGGTCTGGACACGCGGGCATGAAACCCATAGCTTTAGATTCAGTGCGACTCGCACTTCCCTAGGATATCGTTCTCTCCCATGTCCGCTGTGAATAAATACCCATCAATCCGCTTGGAAATCATAGGTCAAAAAAAAAGAAAAAAAGAAAAGGCGCTTCAGAACTTGCCTGAGAATTATCACATTTTTAAGTTTTCTTCACTACCACGTTAGTCCAGTGACGGATGTCTGGACTTCCGTGGGTGCACTGCAAACAGGAGCTGCTAACGGCTAATTCGGCTGCTCTTAATGGCGCCGGATATAGGGTCAAAAAATAAATAAATAAAAAGGACTCAAGTTGTAGTCCACTGTGAAACCTGCTGATTCCATGGCAACATCATACCCCCTTTTTACACCCCCAGAGAGTTATGGGAACTGTAGTCCCCAAACTTAGAAGTAAGGCAAAGAGCAATACCAGTCTTTACAGAAAACGCTAATGCTGCACTATCTGGGTTTTTTGTCGTTACGAAGGCTCAGGATGTCCCACCGACCCGGGGGGGGGCTAGACGGAACTTCCTGAGCCTGAGGATCAGACCTCTGGGCCAGGAGCGAAGTGGTTTAAACACCTGCAGCCTGACGGTGGCGCCTATGATCATGCTCTTCCTGAGATCCCCGATGCGAATCATGAAACACAGGTGGTTGTTCCGGACGGCGATCACGGCGTGACGGCTGAAGATCAACGTCTCCGCCCGGCGGTTCGACTGGGCCGTCTTCATGAAGATGCAGCCTGGAAGGGGGGGAGAAAGACGCATCGGTCACCAAAATGGCAGCCACCGGTGATGGGGATGTTTTCTGTGACTAAGGGCAACTGACACTTTTCATTGAATCATTGAATCATTGAATCTAGTAAAATCCAAAGGGGGGGGGGCTTCATAATCCCCGGGCTCGTTTAAAGGGCGGTTTCGGCGACACTTCCGGGTCTGCGAGTAGGGCAACGGCTGCACGCGTGGACCGGAAGAGTGTCTCACGGGGTCGCTCGGGTCAAACGGCAGGGATGCGAGCGGCAAAGGCGCCAATTCATGGTCACCATCACATCCAGACCATACGGGACAGAATTAACAAATATATGAATGTCTGATCAGACTTTTCTTAAAAATAGTTATTACAAACATTATGCCTTTTTTTTTTACCATTTTTTGGGAAAAAGCTTAATTGTATTATAGAATAAAGGCACATTGTAGTTTATAGTGGTGATAGCGTCCTCTGGTGGCGATCAATCAAATACTGTACTGTACTTTTTCTTTTTTTTTTTTTTCACTTGTGTTTTTCAGTTTTGTTGTATGAGAATAAAAGCACTCACTATATTTCAACGTGCTTTCAGAACCTGGATGCCCAGTGTCAAAACGCGTCGACTGAATAAAGAGCAGATCCTTCTAATAAGTCGGCGACTGATTGTTTTTCTTTCATACCCGATTACCTACATTACCAGAACACGCATGCACATGGGAATGCGTTCACCATCACATCCAGACCAAAAGCCACCGTGTCCTATCTGCCCCCCCCCGCCCCCCCTCTGAGGGAAGCGCAGGCTGAAACTCACCCAGCATGACGGCGTTGATGATCAGTCCCACTATGTTCTGCAGGATGAGGACGGTGATGGCGGTCGGACACTGCTCCGTTATCATGCGCCCCCCGAAGCCGATGGTCACCTGGACCTCGATGGAGAACAGGAAGGCCGAGGTGAACGACCTGGAGGGAGAGAGATTGCGGAGGAGTCAGACGGCCCCCTTGGCTCGTGGCTCGGGTTTAGGGGGGTTTAGGGGGACCCTTCCGAGTTTCCTCCCACCAGTTTCACTCCGCAAGGCAGAGTCTTTGGGATTTTGGCAGATAGGATGGGTTTATTTTTAGAATACGAGAAAAAAAAAAAATCTCCTGCAGTTTGAAATGTTTCTGATGTTTAGCAAATTTCTCTTTAAATCAGTTCATCCCTTTTTTTTTTTTTTCTGGAGGACATTTGCTCCCATTTAAGGCATCGCTTTGTTTGTTTGCTCAGCTCGTCAGTTATGAGAAGAAGCAGAACCGTTTTGCGAAGCGACAAAAAATATAAAAAAATAAAATAAAAACCACCGCAGTTTTACACCGAGCGCACACACACACACACACACACACACACACACACACACACACACACACACACACACACACACACACACACACAGCTCAATCCCATCTCCGATTGTTTGACCTGTTGCATCAGCGCATCTTACTGCGCCTCCAGGTGGAGCTAGTTTCAACCACTTACTATTTGGGGGGGGGGGCTCACCCTGGTGATGTGCAAGTGCCCTGAAACCGTGCTCAAGCCCGGTCAGCTGAGTCAGCGTACCGGTCACTTGCACCCAGTGCTGAGGGAGGGGGGCGCAAAAATGAGGGACGCAAACGCGTGGTTAAGGGTTTCCGAAGGGGAAACCCCCAGCAGGTCCGTGACCGTCTGGACACAGGTCCCGGGGCCACGGAGTCGTCGTTCTCCCCCTACGGACACTGGGCCGTAGCGGATGGAGGGAAGCCCGGCCCAGGTCCGCCGCCGCAGGGCTCTGTGGCAACCGGGCAAAGTAGCCTGGAGGGAGGACTGATTTTTCCCTACGGGGAAAAAAAACCGAAAACTTCCTCTCATAATTAACGCGTGTCGCTCCCTTCCCTCCTCTTCCTCTATCGAGTTTAAAAATGGGGAATGAGGAAGAAGAGGAGGAGGTGGGGTGGGGGGGGGCTGGGAGGTCTGGATCAAGTGAGGATGGATGGAGAGAGGAGAGAGAAAGAATTTTAGTGGCATCAAATCATCGTTAAACACACGGTAACAAATCCGAGCGGCACCCGAAACGCTCCCCCTTTACAGCACGGACCGGGGTCTGGGTCTCCCTTACTTGACTTGGGTGACGCAGTGGGTCCCGTTCCGCTGCTGGTCCAGGTCTCCGTGCGCGAACGCCACCAGCCACCAGCTCATGGCGAACAGCAGCCAACTGCTGACGAACGTGGTGGTGAAGATGACCAGCGTGAAGCGCCATTTCAGGTCGACCAGCGTGGTGAAGACGTCCTGCAGGAATCTGCCCTGCTCGCGGATGTTCTTGTGCGCCAGGTTGCACGCGCCGTTCTTGGCGATGAAGCGCGCCTTGTTCACGCGGTCGCGGAAGACCGGCTTGCGCGGCAAGCGGGACGCGAGCCCCGGCAGACCGAACTCCTCCGGGATGATGCTTTTCCTCGCCAACATCTTCTGCTGCTGCCGCCGCTGCTCCCGGTGGTCAAGGGCGGGGAGAGAGGGGGGGGGGGCGTCAAAGCGACTTCTCACGGTCCCTCTTCAGTGCGTCTTTACGCGCGGGCACAGCATGTCCACCTGCGGGAGAGACGCACACGCTCCTCCGCTGCCGTCGGCGCTCGGGGGGACGGACGGGTCTCGTGAGTTATCACAGCGCGCCGCCTCTGCTCAGCTCCTCCTGGGGCTGGGACGGGCTCCTCTCCCCCCGTTTGACGTAGACCAGCTTACGGAGTCCAGAACCCGGTCAGACCAGGGGGTGCTGCTGCCTTCACGGGCCGTTCGGGGACCGTCGGAAATCGCGGAAGCACACGTCGATCGCGCGCAGCCGAATCAAAGCGACCCGCAAAAGTCCTCGAAATACACGAGTCGCGTCTCAGCCAATGCGCGTCCCTTTCGAGCACCGTCCCCCCTGCGCTCACCCACTGGTTAACCCGTTACGCTTCTCCATCCTCCGCCGTCCCTCGAAGATTTCAAAGAGGTTTTCCAGGCAGGAACAGGTAGAGGCTCCTTCTCCCGACCGGGGCCAAGAGGGAAAAATCTGGATTATTGCGGTTTATTGGGCTGTTGTGTCACTCGAGTTGGGGGAAAAAAAAAAGAAAAGAAAAAACGGAAGTCCATCATCGCCCGGTCCTCATTTCCGAGTTTCAACAGGACGCGTGTAGTCCTTCACCAATGGTCCCGTGGCGGAGCCAGCAAACAGCAGCTTTTTGCTTTTCAATCCGCGGCAGGAAAAAACTGCAGCCAGGACGAAAACCGGACTAGAAGGACTGGAGCTGTGATGATTAGTCTGCCCCCCCCCACCCCCCATCCCCTCTCTCTCAGGGACCGACAGTTTTATAAGTTAGACCAGATAAGCTACAGGAATGGACTCCAGGCAGGATGAATGTCCATAAGCTTCAATATTAACGGTTTTCAACAAATTAACGATAATTAGAGGGAAGGAAGGAAAAAACAGAGCAGAGGTGAAATGAAGAACAGCTTCCAATTTTAATGTTTTAGAACAAAAATAAATCCCATCTTTAAAAAAGTAAACGTTACGACACATTTTCACGTTTACGCGTATGATGGAATATTCATCCGAAACTTTCTAAAAAAAAAAAAAAAAAAAGGTTTTCTCTTACACGTGGACTTGATAGAAAAGCGACGTGTCATAAACCCTTTCGATTCTCCATCGGGTTCATATTTAGCCACTGAAGACTTGAGACACCAGGGGGCGCCATTTAGCAATATATCGTGCGTCGGACGGTGAGTTGGTGAGTTGTCACGCACTGCAGGTTTAAGAAAGAAAGAGAAGCCTCCACTTCACTCAGAACCATTTTATTATCATTTCAAGTGTTAAGAAAAAAAAAAAAGAAAAAAAAAAAGAAGCACACATAATAATACTTTGCTATAAGTTTAAAAATTCTTACAAGCTACTAAATACAGAATCGCCACTTATACATTTAGACTTTTAAAAATGACCGAAACTTGACCTGTGTTTCTGAAAATTAGATTTTTTTTTAAAGTAAGATGTGAATTCATGAGGACAAAAAAAAAAAAAAATCTGTCTGCATAGCTCTGATCGTGTGTGTAGATGGAAATTAACCCACATTTCCAACCACGTGTTTGGTTTAAAATATGAAACTTTACGTCTCTTTACATTTGTTTGTTTTTCCCAAAACTAAAAAATTGGAAAGTCGATGTTGGGGGAAAAAAAAAAAAAAGAAAGCACTTCTAACAGTGTACATAAAGTTACATAGAGAACACAGAGCTCCTTTAGAAATAACTGCTACTGAAATATCAACACGTCAACACGGAAACATGCGTCCTGCCTTTCATTGAAGTAGTAAAATCTGTCCTCCTCCTGTCCTACAACAGTATAAAAAGAAAATTTGTCTTTCCACCCTTTTTTTTTTTCCTTTTCACCTGTCGTCTATTTTTGCAAACCGACACCCTCTCATGGACAAATGTGGCTCGGGGTGTGTGAAACGGAGAATTTACAAGGTGGCAGCCGGCAGGTTCAGGCCGGTGAATGCACAGACGAAAGCACAGAAGCTGCAGTGGAAACACACAAGTCCACGCACACGCACACACACACACACACACACACACACACACACACACACACACACACACACACACACACACACGAACTAAACTAAACAAAAGATTTATTAAATGTACTTTTAGCCAAGGGCAGGAAAAAAAAAAGGGGGGGGGGGGTGAATGAGGATGAAAGAAAGATGAAGAACCCTCAGTCAGTAACAGAGGAGGAGATGGAGAAGGAGAAGTTGGAGAAACTGCAGAGACTGATGTAAAAAAAAAAAAAAAAATAGAACAGCGAACAGGAGAAAGACGTCAATAGAGAGAAAAATGAAAAACAAACTCCTGGTACAGCCTGTAGTGTGCTTCCATGATTGTGATCAACGAGTGGCTCAAGTGCTACGATTAATCCCTATCAGCTCCTTGTGTGTGTAGTTTATGACTAACAAGGAGTTGTGTAAGATTGGAAATAAACCCACTGAGCTGGAAAACTGAGAGTTTGACATGTTAAAGGGAAATTAAAAAAAAAAAAAAAAGATGCAGGCAGAAATCTTGGCAAAAGAATCTTTTTGGCAATCAGTCTGTACAGTACATAGTCATTGTAAAATGTCACTGAAGAGCAAAGTAAGTATAATCGATACACAATAATACAAAGGGACAATAGCACCGCTCCCAGAGAGATGGAACAAATGAGTCTGGAAAAAAAAAACTGAGAAACATACTGAGACAGTTTGTATCAACACACTGAACTGTAACTGTAAACTGTGAATTTGTAAGTGAAACGAGTGCAAATATAATATTACATAATAGTCCGGCTCATAACCTCCTCATAAAACGAAGGGAAGTGTTTTTACACTTCAATTTTTTTTTTTTTTTTTTTTGCTTTCTACGCATTAAACAAGCGAAATATAACATGTTGATAAGTTTGCTTTACAGATGCCGCTGTGTGGCTATTGTTACCGTTGGAGGGAGTCAGGCTAGCTGCCGCCCCCCCCCCCGTTTCCAGTCTTTATGCTAAGCTAAGCTAACCAGCTGCTGGCTGTGGCTTCATATTCCAACATACAGATGCAAAAGTGGCATAAATTTTCCTCCACCAGATGACGAATAAGCGGTATTAGCAAAAATTTCAAACTATTCCTTTAAAGGAATAATCACGTCGGCCTTCATGTTTATGAGCGTCTCGCAGTGATAATCCCCAAATCCCCAAATCCCCAAATCCCAGCCCGTTATGGAAGTAAAAACCCTGTTAACTGTTTGCCTGGAGACATTTACAACATTTGGATGAGAATTAATACTCTCTCAGGTGAATCTTCAATAAAAACAATACAACAACAAAAAAAAAAAAAAAAGGCTAGTTAACTGAAAAAAAAAACAAAAAACAAAAAAAAGGTAAAAGTGTGTCCGCATAAAACCTGTGTAAACTACAAGTCCCATGGAGCACTGGAGAATCATCACTATTTGGATTCTTTGAGGGTGGCAGGCTGCACAAGTGGCAAGCTGCAAATACCACAATCTGTTTACTCCCGCAGCTTTGAGTTCTCGTACGCATCTTATGCGTCATGATGCAGACGAACGTCACTATTCAAGCGGTATGACTCGGTTTTTGAATTTCCTGCCTCCAAGAAACAAGAGAGAGCCCATCAGCTGTCCCACTGACCCCCCATGTTATTTTAGCTCTGAGACTCTTGAGCCAAAACACAAATGTGGGGACTTTTTTTTTGTTTTTGTTTTTTAAAAAGGTCATTTTGGACTTTATCTACACAAACGACACGACTACATCTTCAGCATAGTCTTGTTTCTGTGATCCGACCTATAGTTTTGGTGCCTTCGCCGTACAAGGCAAACCTGGCAAACGTCTGGGCAAACAGTTACCTATTCGCGCATCCAGCAGACATGGGAGCAAACATTTGCATTCACCATGAGCTGAGCTGAAAAACACCCGGCTCTTTAGCCGCTAAGCGCTCCACTATGTTCGCCAGCTAGTAGGCTGACTGACGGCCCAGTTTTGTGGGCTGGAAAACCAAAACAAAGCTAAAAGTGGCTTAAAAAAAAAAAAAAAAAAAAAAGTAAGTAGACCTGTGGGTGAATTATATTACATAGTGACTCACTGGTTACATGGTTAAAATTATTGACTGAGGCAGCTTTTAAGTCGCAAGCTTCAAGTCTGAGCTCTGAAGAAATCTCTCAAGGTGTCGGGAGCTCACGCTGGGTGTCTATTGTCCCCGCGGATAACAAGTTCAGCAAAGCATGACCACAGACAGACAGCAGGTTCACCGGCTCCGTACCGAGCCGTGAGACACCCTACAGTGTTTGTACTAGTGTAGGCACAGATATACAACCGACAGGACAAAGTATCAACCCTACTTTGGAGAATAAAGATGGTAGTGTGCCAGAAACAAGACCCACCTTTTACCAAATCAAAACATGTCTACTCACAAAATATTAGGTATTTTTGAAATGAGAAGTTACAGTAGGTGTTAGGTTTTGTTTGTTTTTTTTAAGATGTTTTTTTCTTCAGTGATTTTTTTTTGATTAACTTAAATTTACAGATGTAAAATATAATAAATGCCGAATCACAAAGATTGAGTGACTTGTTCAGTTAACCCTGTGGACTCAAAAGTTGTAAACTGTAGGAGCACGACGTTCCCTCGCAGCTTATCCCGATTTATTCCGGCACCGAAATGTAGCTTACCAGCAACCCTGTGCAAAAAACGCGGCGATCAATTGACATTACGAAACGTGGTTTTGGTATTAAAAATCAACCATTTTTCCTGCTTGAACATGAATTTGAAATTTGAATTTCATTTTGTTTCTGGCACACTTCCGCCCTCTTCCCAGCGAAGTCGGCAAAGATGCGATGCTCCCTTCGTTTCTCTGATCGTGACAGTTTTGCTGTTGCGTCAAAGATGGCTGCTGCGGATGTTCCAGTGCAATCTTTGCCATACTGACGTCATGTTTGATCGTAAACTGCGAAAGGACGTAAAGGTCAAGTCTCGTGTCGGAAATCCCAAGTAGGAAAGCGGACTTTGCGAGGCCCGATGTCTCCTCGTTGGTTTGAAGAAATGCTCCAAAAAACAGGCGGGAAAAAAAGATGTCCGCAAATCCACGGAAGCAGAGTTCCTCTGCCGGACTTGTTCAGAAGTAGGCGCTATCAGTCGATGAAACACTTCAGGATAACAGGAAGCGCCGGCAGAGTCACCCTTGGCTATCGCCAGCTTGGATTTGGGCACGGTGGCTTCAAGTCGTAGGCAAAGGGACGTCAGCCCGTCCTTCCCCGAACCTCCGGCGCCACGTGAACGCGGCACCGGACTCAGCCCGATGCAGCAAAACCGTTTCATCATAATCTCTGCCGAGCACAGCAGTAATATCAGCTCTATCAGTATTACCTCCAAAGGCGGAACCTAACATCCGAATGTAGCACGTACCACACCAGGGTCTAAAATATCAAGGTTTAAAATCCTTTACAGCGAGAGAGACTTCGCGTTGCGCTGATGCATGCAGCGCAACGCGCGGAAACACTGGCCAAAGCCAACATTCCACAATTTTAAAGGGATTTATAAGAACACGTTTCTCCCTTCCTTGTTATTGCATAATACAGGTGGTAAATAGATACAGGTGGTGCATAATTGAATTTTTTTTTTTTTTTTTTTTTTAATATATACAGACAAGATATCTAAAGAATTCTGAAGATCTTTTCGGGACCTTAAGGTTCAGCTCAGTCTAAAACTATTCAATTAACAACTCGGCTGTATAAATGACCTGAAGCGAAATCCCATCAAATCAACCATCAAGCCCCATCATTTCTATTTTAATGCACTGGATAAGGCTACGTTTTTCCCCCGTATTTTTGACAAAACTCCCCTGAAAAGACCAAAACCAACAATGCAGCACCATCCTGACCAGGAATGGAAGGTAATTATTCCCAGTCCTAGATCACAGCAAAGATCCGATCTGTTAAAGGGTCGGTTCACACAGATTATTAACCAAAAAAAATGTCTCACTAACCTGTAGCGGTATCTATCCATGCAGATAGTTTTGGTTTTATTTGCCCGGGTTTTCAGATTTTCTAAGCTTTCAGCCCCACGCTGCCAACGCAATGCAAGTGGCATCTCATTTATGGTGGTCAGGGCGCTAAAAAAAGTCGCAGTTACAAAATTCAACAGCGACAGAGACGATGTCTACGCTGCTGAGACTAAATCCGCAGACCTCACCGTGGACAGTTTCCACAGAGACCATTTCTTCGGGTGATAGACGTTCCGATGAAAACTGTTCACAGGGAGGCTCGATCATGATAAATGTAACTTTCAGATGCTGTTATTTTTATTCACCTGCACTGCATTGGGGTGATGCTGGAAATCTCAAAACCTGGACAAATAAAAAAAAAAATTTCCCATTTCTTGTAAAACCCGATCTAGTCATTAGCGTTCTAAGAACACAATTTTTTATTCATTTTTTTAATCTTTCATATTTCCACTGTAACTTCGAGCTTTTGCTAAATTCCTACAGTGTCATTGCGAATTTCGGATAAACCAACTGATGGACTCGACCATCAGTTTATCGGCCGTATCATAAATGGTGTGTAGACGTGACATGTCTCGAAAGGGGCAGTATTCAACCGACTGACTGAATGGTTCAAGTGCCGGCCTGTTAAAACAAACTGACTGGTGACTGATGGTGTTTTCTGGGTCCGTTTTCCCGTCCACTGAAAACACAGATACGCTTCTTGCAAAAGAAGCGGCGTATTATTGGCTTCACTGGAGTGAAGTGTCACAGACGTCTGTCCACCTCATCAAAAAAAAAAAAAAAAATAGTAATAATAGATCAAAGTTTGAAAAAAAAAATCAAATAAAAAGGAGTAGAGTAGATCAACCAACTGATCCGAATGCTGACAGTTTGTGTGTCTACATGTCGGCTTTGACGAACGAAGCGAACATCCCGTCCTCCTGCTCCAAAAGAGTCTCAGGTTTGTCATACTCCAAAATGTTGCCCCGCTTCATCACAATGACCAGATCAGCTGTCAGGATGGTGTGGACACGGTGCTGGAGACACAGAAGAGGGACACAAAACACAAAGACAATTTAGGTTGTGGTAAAACGGTAAAGACAGTGATGACAGAGATGCTCCCTGGCCCACACATTTACGTCGCTGATCATTGATACCACTACTTTCCAACAGGTTTCAGTTCCAACGCTATAGCCTTCAACTAGCCCTTTCGACCAACTGGTTGGTCGGAATTTCCATGTCAGTCTTGACAGTTTCGGTAGAGCTTTATGGAAACCAAATGAACACGATTGGTAGCAACCTTGGGCATTTCGTAAGGGGCACCCCAGGAAAACTGGTCTAATGTGAAAGCCAATGTCTCCAAATCGAATTAGGTTTTGAAAGTCCCCTTAACTCTCGCGACATTGTCAAAGCGAGATAATGTCATGATTTCTGCTCCATCATATTATTTTGTCACCTGCCACGAGTTTGTTTGTCTTTGAATACGAGTGTTTCTACCACAGGAACTTTCCCAGGGGCCCGAAACCTTTTTGAGAACCCTTACGTGTGGAATTTCTGACCAACTGGAAGGACACTCGGGGGTAAAATACAAGGCTAAATCTCCTGGTATACATGGGACGACCTTGGGATACCCCCCCCCTTCAGATTACTGAAGAAAATTATATCTGAGTGTGTTTTTGCTTGCAGCACAACCTTAACATTAAACAAGTGGCATTTATGTTGAATAGAAGGGTACTTGGACATGCTCTAATATAATCCTGCAAGCACTTTAGGACATTTTAAATTCAATTAACGCAATAAATAATGTCACCGCACGGTAGGCTGTGGCCAAATGGCAATGAATGTACATGAATTACCTATAGTAGAGCATGCAGTATTTTTTTTTTCGGTACCAACCAGGCTCTCAATGGCAGTAAGGCTGCAGCAGACCCAGACCCAGACCCAGACTCAGACTCAGACTCAAGCTCTGACTCAGCCAGGAAGAGTAGAAAAAAAAACAAAAAAAAAAGGTGGAAAATTGGAAAGGGGAGAAAAGACAGAAGAGAGTCGAGCTGAGCCACAGTGGTCTGTGCTGAACCGGGTCTACTTGTGAGTCCTCACTAGCACACTGAAGAGGGTCTCCTCCTGTGCTAGCAGGTTGGGACCCGAGTCACTCTCCACCAAGATCCCCGAGGAGAAGACCAACACCTGCTCGGCGTCCAAGATAGAGGACACACGGTGCTGGTGGCAGGACAAAGGCACGGGGAGGAGAGACAGTGGAAAGGGTAGAAAAAAAAATCATAGATAAGAGGAAATGGGAGAGATGGATGGAGTAAAGTGTGGAAGGACAGAGAGTTGAGAGCACAGAAAAAGCGGAAGAATAGGAGGAAATAAGGGTAAAAGAGAAAGGAAATGCAGAGAAATGGGAAGTATAACAAAGAAAAGAAAAAAGATGGAGAAGAAGAAAGCACATGCCAGATGAAATGAGAGAAAAGAAGGAGAGGGAAATTATTGAAGGAAAAATGAAGATGAATATGGAAAGGTGAAGAGGTGGGTGAAAGAAAGAGGAATGGTCAAGAAGGGTAGAATAAGACAGTGGGAGGAAAGAAAGCAAACAAACAGGACAAGATAGTATCACAGAAGTCAGAAAAAAGGAAAGCAGATGTGTGAAATAAGTGGCCAAGTGGACTGACTTTACACTAAAGACACTAATTGCTTTTTGAATATTATATATATGTTACATATGGAAAAATAGCAAGGTAAAGAAAGAGGAGAAGGATGCCTACGGCAGCCTGAAGGAGAATATTTCGAGATAGATGCACAAAGAGCTCAAAGCAAAAGAGCCATTTATCTGTATCCATCAGCACAGAACAAGCCTAGAGCCTCAGATAGCTGCAGTCGTAATTCGTATCCCCTCTGTCACATTTATGCAAACAAAACCAACGGGAGAACAGACTGAAGGACTTACTGCGATTGTAACGACTGTTCTGTCTGCAAATGCTGTCATCACAACTTTTTGTAAGATATTCTCCTGCAAGGACAGAAAGAGAAAAACAGCATTGACATTATTTAAAAGGTAATAATAATGAAATGGTGTCATTTGTGGCGCTGTGGTTCTCAGTAGGAGAGGTAGGGCAATAATGATATTGGTTTCAGGTAGATGTAAGTTTCCAAACGAGGCTCAGTGGCTGTATAAAAATGTACTGAGTCAAACCATGTTTAAAACGTCATGTTATATCATGTATTAGGTATTTAATTTATGACAAAGATGTGAATATGTACTTTAAACAATTCTTGTCTATTTGTTATTTGCAGGTTTCCATGTGTTTCTGGTGATAAGTGATATTTCAGATGGGTAATTTCTTTACAATAACGATGAACTTTCTTTTTGACACCAGAAGCTTATTTCAGTGTAATTCTATAAACGGAGAATGTTGTAAATAAGAGGCACTTGGATTGCCCGGTTCACAAGAGACATCAGTTTCCTCCTAATTAAGCCAATTAGCAAAGATTTTTCACACTAACGTGTTCGTCTTTGCACACTACATAACAGAGTCACAGAATAAATGAGTCAACAGGGTCACAGAGTAACAGTCACAGAGTAACAGTCACAGAATAAAAGAGTCACAGAATAAAAGAGTCACAGAATAAAAGAGTCAACAGAGTCACAGAGAAAAAGAGTCACTGAGAAAAAGAGTCACAAACAAAAAAGAGTCACAGAGTAACAGAGTCACAGAGTAACAGTCACAGAGAAAAAGAGTCACAGAGTAACAGAATCACAGAGTCCAACATGATGACATAATGTCTCGCATGTACAATGGTGGCAGGATAAAAAAATGAATTAAGGAGGAAGCTTCTCCAGGTGCCTGTAAGTACTATGGTCTCAAACAACTGAGAACCGTACATTATCTGATATGACACACAAACATACACACCGTTGCCATGTCTATAGATGCTGTGGCTTCATCCATGATGAGGATGCTGCTCTTTCTGACAAAAGCTCTGGCCAGACAGAAGAGCTGCCTCTGACCGACGCTGAAGTTCTCGCCGCCTTCTGTCACGACGGCATCTGGACACAAACAGAACCTCATAAAACAGCAGACACACGGTTAAACAGCAAACTACTCATCACCTCTTCATGCTAACCGATGTACGCTGCAGGGCTTCAAAACTGTTGGTGCAGTAAAACTAATCTTATCTTCAGCTGGGGACTTTTATTTGAGTACCTAGGCCTCCGGGCAGAGCCTTCACCATGTTCTTCAGCTGGGCGATCTCTAGCGCCTCCCAGAGTCGGTCGTCAGTGCACGTCCTCTCTGGGTCAAGGTTAAACCTGCGACAAGGGGACACAACTTACACTGGGTTTGTGTGTTTTTAAACGACAGCGTGTCAAGATGATGCTGAGCAGGTGCTTCTGCTCTCAGCTTGTGGTTAACAGTATAAACACTTTTTGTGCAACAGGAATAAAGTTGAGCGGTGTCTAAAGCATGAGTCACGGTTGGTTAGGGTTAGAGTTACTGTATACTGAGAAAGGTGGAGTATTAGAGCTGACATTTTCATTTAATGTATTCATCCCTGATTTGGTGCACCATGCTAAAGCTTTTTAAAAAACTATTTTTTTTAGATTTTTTAAAAATAACTCACAGGCAGGAAGGAGTGTAAACCTTACGACTGCGTTAACGCACTTGAACGACTGGTGGCCACAAATCCCGCAGGAGCGCAAACCCTCGCGTGTCCTTGCATCGAATTATCATCTGCGGTGATATTCGTCGGCGGCTCAGCAGTCGTCCTTTGAGTTTCCGCCTTAAAGGACCCCACATCAAACACGCCTACGGCGAAGTTACGCACCGAGCCGGACAGAAAAGCAGGGTGCTGCGTTTTCTTTACCACTGCAGCGAAGCTAATGAGGAGCAGGAAGGATCTGCTGGTAACTTCGGAGCATCTGCGTACACTGCTCCCATGTCGCACTGCTGCTCAACTGCTGACTGTGTTATTTGATCAATATATTATATGTGTATAGTCTGTTTAATGGCCTCAGTTCTCTGCTGTTCTAATTCTTGATTCTTAATTATTTTCTAGTAAAGCTACTACTCATAAACCTTGCTGTACTGTATCCAGTAGACGCGTCTGAGTTTACCTTATCTTTTAGTCCTGTACCAGGGCTTAGGATCAGATCCCTTCCGAAGGATCCCAAGCGGAGCAGCATTTCAACAGCGGGGCGCATTTTAAATGTCACCGACAAAATATCGGGATTAAGTCTAGCAGCTACATTTTGTGCGAGCTGCAGCTGGGAAATTATTTCTTGGCGACGCTCTGAGTACATCCAATTCCAATAATCTAAACAGGATGAAGCAAAAATACAGATGACCTTCAGTAGATCAATACAAAATAGGCAAATATTTTAAGAGATTAAGAGAGAGCGAGTTGGAGAAAACATGATTTAACATCTCCAGTCATTTGTTTACCATCAGAGTTTTTGGGTGCAGGGTTGACAGCTGCGGACAGTCTTGGGAGAGGCCAAGACTGTGCTGAAAACTAACCAAATAAAACAATTCTGATTTATTGTTGCTGAGCTGGAGTAAGTTTCGACCCACCGAGTGCTGAATATCTAAGAGATAGGTGATTAAATGATGCAAGTTGCCTTCTTGACTTCTTATCTAATTCTGGCTCTCTCAGTGAGATTTTGGGAAATAGCTGCACAAATAATCGTGATGGTACAAATCTGCAAAGCGTTATTACTGAATGTGTGTGTGGCAGAGTCAGAGTGAGTCAAACAGTGTTAATACAGAACAGCAACATCCAGGTAAAAACTTTAATTTAACAGGCTATGGTTTAAACCATGTTTCTATATCAGCTGGTTAAAAAAAAAAAAAAAAAAGTAGCACATTTACAGTGGTTATATTAATGCAGAAAAATGCTTCTAACACTGAG
This sequence comes from Xiphias gladius, assembly GCF_016859285.1. Taxonomy (NCBI): domain Eukaryota; kingdom Metazoa; phylum Chordata; class Actinopteri; order Istiophoriformes; family Xiphiidae; genus Xiphias; species Xiphias gladius. Next base: position 3,025,943 of record NC_053401.1, on the reverse strand, counting down.
CATAACTGCATGACACTTTTATTTTGCAAAGCTGTCAAGTGCGGTTGCAAGGAACAATTAAAAAGAAAGGTAGATGCTCAGGATTTTATCGTTTGTCTTATTATTATACAAACATTATTCAAGGTTTTTCCACGGAAAAACCTCAAAAGAATCTTCACATCCAGCGGATGTGGAGTGTTTTGCCTGGAAAAAAAAAAAAACTGGAACTGCCGGGTGACTAATCGATGCACTGCTGATGCATCCGTTTGTCATCACAAGCTTCTTGGACTCCGTCACATGTTTGTTGTTCTCGCTGACCTTCGACACCGAGAGGAACCAGATCTCCAGACCTCACGTGACGATACCCGGAGGAAGGCTGGGGTTATTAAAAAGGGATTTACAGTGAAGCCGTGTTTGTGTACCTTATCGATCCGCTGAACAACACGGGATCCTGGAGGATGATGGAGAGTCGGGACCTGAGGGTCTGCAGAGGAAGCCTGCAGATGTCGATCCCGTCGATGACGATCTTCCCTGCGAAAAAGGAGCAAACGTATGCTCACGTCTCCAGAGCTTTCCAACAGCAGCAGCAGCAGCGGCAGCATGCATACAGGAAGGTAGCATGTCACCAGGCTAATCACTGAAATAATAACACTGCCCTAGTTTTGGTGCTTTTGGCTTGAGGTTTGAACTTTATTGCCTTCCCAACAAAAAAAATGTGTGTTATAATATTGTGCTATTTAATTTGCTTGTTGAAATACTGAAATTATCCCTTCAACTTCTTTACTTGTTCTAAAGGTCTTGCATAAATATTTTTGGTTCCGTTGATTTAGATGTACGAAATCGAGGCTGCTCCAGCCAGGTCAGTCGGGAGAGCCATCACCCGGGCAGCTGCTCTGGTTTTATTTCACGGCTTTATAAGGAAATGCCGCTGACACAAAATGTCTTAATTTACAGTTAAATGAACCGTCTGCCCAGCTGCGTGCGTGCGTGCGTGTGTGAAAAATGAAAAACGACTGTGTAATCTCATCCTCGTCCGAACAATCTGCCTAGAAGCGGTCATCATCGTCCAGAGTACAAACAGAGTGATACGATTACGACTCGCTTTCAAAACCCAACAAATAAATTTTTTTTTAAAAAAAGACAGTTTTAAGACTGTATGGCTGCCGTCTTGAAGAAGTATGACCCAGAGCCTGAAAAGAGAGTGGGCCGTGTGTTTCTCTGATAGAGGGGTTTACTTCAGGTTCTCCTGTCAGGAATTTAAAAGGGAAACAAGACACACGGAGAACAAAGAGACCTTCGGATCCCCACTTAGACCGACCTGCACAAGTGTTTAAAAAGACCTGAAACGCGAGGAGGAACGGTTAAATAAACACTCTTTTTCAATATAAACATACAGTACGAGAAAAGAGGCTGGATGGTGGACATTAAGGGATGACGCAGAACATCTTTTGAGGGCAGTCTAATTTACCTCCACTAGTGCTTTACTTGGGGAAAAAAAAAAAAACAAAACAAACAAAACACAAAAACGTATGTTATCAATGTTCATTTTGGTCTCTGCGATTAAATCCCCTCAACCTCTTTAAAAAGGTTGATATTTCTAACACTGGTCGATGATTTATAACCTAAAAATAAGCTGAGATAGTTTTACTTCATTTCCTCCTGTTTTTAACAAACAAACAGGAGGAGATATACAGTATAAAGCATTTGTTGGGGACTATTTTCAGCGGCGGATTAATCCACGTTTGGTGCTCTAGTGAGCATTTGCGGCAGCAGGACATTGTGTGTGGGACAGAGTCAAAATAAACTGCAGTGTGTGTGTGTGTGTGTGTGTGTGTGTGTGTGTGTTCATGGTAATGAAGGAACATGTCTCCCAGTGCAACAGTGTGAGCTCACTGCTGTGCTCTTAATGGGTTTTGGACAATAATGGAGCTCTATGCCTCAGAGGAATAAGATGAACCAGGCTTCGATACACACACACACACACACACACACACAGTACTTAGTATGTTTTTTCGCTTCAGCCTTTTCATTGGATTTGCTGACAATAAGAAAGCCTGCAGTCCCTTGTCAGATTTTTCCATATGTCTAACATTTGCAAGCAGTGATGATCCCCCCTCTCGGATTACTTCCTTTGAATAGAGGCTTTCAGAGGAACGATGATGTTAAACTTTCCATTATTTCACCATTAAAAAAAAAAAGAAAAGCTCAGAGAAAAGTCAGAAAAAACAAACAATCTGCGCAGCACCAATATCTTTTTTTCCTCTTATTATTTTCTATTTATTATCTTGTGACTCCAAGGATTTATCTCCCAACCCCAGGGGGGGTATCCTGAACCCATGCTGGGAACCACTGTAGTAGACCCTGAGGGTATGTAGCTGTGACATGGTTTGTGCTGTCTTTACCCCCCCCGTCTCAATAGCAGTTGCAGCCTCTGGACCAGTTTAATGAGCGTGGGTACTTTCAAAGGTCGATAAGACTTTCGAGAAAAAGATGACGGGAAGGAAAAAAGCAAAAACAACAACAAAAAATGTTCTCATGTACAGCCAGGTTGGAGCAAGTTGTACCGACCTCAAGGCGCCAAGGCCCCCACCCCAAGCAAAAGCACAGAGTCACCACTGGGGGATAAACATTTCACTCTAATGTTTCTCAAGGTATTGCTGCGAAACTAAACACTCTGTAGATCTAGCAGATGAATGGGCCACGGTCGTAATGTGCTTCGGTGAGTATTGGGAACGTAGAGGAAGCAGGTTTAGACTGTCAGAGTTTGCAAGCTGAGCAGGTTTATGATTAGTACTTTGGACTGTAAACTCAAAGGGTGATTATCTGCTCCGTTAAAAGGGGCCACATGCAGCAGGAATAAACAATACAAGCATTGTTAAAGCCATCATGATACCTGGGGTATAACGGAGTATAACTATAAATAATTCCATCTCATCCAATTGGTACTGTTAGTCCTAGTGTTTCTAAATATAAAAACAGTTTCCCTCCCGACTGATTCCTGAACTCTGGGGGATCCAAGCACCCAACACAGCTCGGGAGCATTGCCGAATAGGGCTTCGATGTCTGTTACCCCCCCCCTGTTCAGTTGTGAAGCCATGAACTCTCTCTGCCGGGGCAATAAAGACCACTGTAAGGAATGAAGTCGATTGTTTAGATCAGGTTTTAATTAGCTGATCGTATTAGTTTCTCTCTGTGAAACGGCCTAAACCTGAATTGTGTAATTGCTGAGGTAAACTGAAGTCAGGCTGTTCACGGTAAGCCACAACATGTCTGCTCTCTGGAATCCACTCCTCACGCCAGCTCGGTGATCTGGTGCCTCTCAGAGGTAATACGATAAAAGACTGCCCCCTCAGCAGAATAACACGAACCCAGCAGCAGGGGCATGTGTACTGCCTGGCATGTGTATCCTCATCCACCCTACAAACAAAACAGGGACCCACTCGTAAAAATATTGCTCCATAGCGCTACCACGGCTACTACTAGTACTAGTAGTGGTAGTACTAGTAGTAAACTGCACAGGGTCCCGTTATTGCTGTGTCTGAAGATCTTTGCAAATATAATAAAATCCCAAATAATAGCTCAGTGTTACTCGTAAAAACCGAACAGCTGCGCTTGCCTGCAGAGAAAAATGCAAAAAAAAAAAAAAACTACGAGTCCACCAGTTGCTCTGTAGCAGTTTTTTAACTATCACGTCATGATCTACTAAATCTTTTTCGGCTGTGCAAGTACCCTCCTGTCTAACAGGGATCTAGTTTTAAAGTACATCCTCTTTATCATGCTGGTAGATCAGAGGAAAAACGGGCCAAGAAAGAAGATGACGAAAGAAAAAAACCAAAAGAGGGGATCAACAGAGTTGTGATGCTTTTTTTGAGTAAAGTAGAATTGAGGGTCAAGAGCTACTCAAGGCAACGAACGTGGCGCAATCCCTTCGGCAATGTTCCCAACAATAAGAATCCTTGACTTTAATGAGACTCAAACACACCAAGACCAGGGAGAGGCGAGCTCTCTCTCGCTCTCTCTCGCTCCGTTAACAGCGTGACGGGAGACGCACCCACCTTCGAAAATGTCCACCATGTTGAAAAAGGCCAGCGACAGGGAGGACTTGCCGCTGCCTGTGCGACCGCAGATTCCCACCTAACAGGAAGAGGAGAGACGGTCAACAAGCTTCGCTGTGGCACCGCGGTGAGACATGAGGCACCTGTGTGATAACAGGATGGCAGGTACATGCTGTGCGTGGACGGAGTTTGCTCAGCTCGGTGTCAGTTCACGGTTTAATGGAGCCATGCTGTGACTTCAAAGGAAAAGTCCACATGTAAACAAAATCCACAGTCTTCTCGCATTAGCTTTTGACCTCCCAGACTGTCCTTGTTAATGTTAATAATATTAACTATCAAAAAAATAGTTACGTGAGAAATGAAGTTTATCTGAATGTAGACACTGTACATGACAATTTATCATTAAAAAACCCCACATTTCTCAAAGATACAAAAACATTTCACACATGCTTTCTATCTGCTTCTAATCCTTGCTATACATGTAAAGTGTTGCAATTTGGCAGCACCTTGTTTTTTGTTTTTTTTAATTCGGTAAGGCGTTTATTTTTTCCCTGTTATTGTTGTTGACTTTCAGCCTTTTAGTTCAGTAAGCACAGCACAAAACGAAACGAGGCCACGGCGGTGGATTTCAGGGGAGCGGCGGCGACGGACTCCTCCGCGCAAAACAAAAAGCGGGAGACCAAAAAAATGACCCGGAAGTGGAAGCGAACAGCGGAGGGAACCCATTTTTGGCACCATTGTCCCCCGTGGCGCCGAGGGGAATGTGTCAAGTGAAGTAAGTCGAGGGCATTTCGGAGAGGAGATGGAGGTGGTCAGCTGAACAAACAGTGACGCGCTTTTAGCAAGAGACTTTTGTAGGTGAATGAAATGACTCAAAATCCTACACAAAACAAAATCCTTTCACAAAACGATCTCTTTCAGCTGTCTGGCGCAGCTTTAAGGTTATTTATATAAATTCAACAACCATCCCCCTTTAATCATCCCGCTACTGTCGTGTCATCATCGGTAAATTCGTCACTGCCCCCTCCGTCCCTCCCCCGGGTCTCCGGAGAACGCTCCCTCGAGCCTATGGACAAACATCACCGCTCTGTCATTTCAGTGTGACGCGAGGCCCCTTGTTCCTCAGCAGCCGCGTGTGAATTACCTGCTCTCTATCTATAGCGGCTTCGACACACATGGATCGGACCGGCTGTTGCATACGCGCCGCCCGTTCATGACATGGGCGAATTTTCTCCGTGTGTCGCTTGAGGAGAAAGCTCCGCAACGTTTGCGTGAAACAGGAGATTAATGTCTCAGATGTGTCGAGCCAAAGGCATCGGTTCAACAGTTTTTCAGCTAACGAAAGACTGATTTATTGGGCCATTATTAGTTGTTGTTAAACGATTAACATATTTGACAACAACTAGGCCTGTGTATGGACAGATAATGAATGATAATATGGTAAAATACAGATGAATTATGTGTCTTCATAGGAGAAGTTATAATTTTATAAATACTGTACATTAATAAACCCTTTAAAATGTTCACATATCTGCTTACAAAGCCATTTATAAAATGTTTATTTTTTATGGCACTTCTGAATGCTACACACTAGGGGTTAAAGTAACGTGTTACCGGTGAAAGTATTAGGTGGGTCATTGTCGTGCGTTTCAGTGGAAAGTTTCAGTCTCAAATTTTAACAAATAAGAGATGAAAGTAGATACTTGAAGAAAAGGTTAAAATACTGACTAGCAGCACAAATAATCAATATTGAGGTCTGTACCGATCCACCCCACAGTGATGGCCGCAACCCCGCTCCACCCCCGTCACAGCATCATGTTAATTACCTTCTGGCCCGGTTTGATGTAGGCGTTGACGTGTTTCAGCACCGGTTTGAGCATGGGATCGTAGCGCACACACAGGTCCTGGATCTTGATCTCACCGTCCTGGGGCCAGTTCTCGGGCACCTGAGAGTTGTCTGGAGGGAGAGGGAAAACAGGGGGGGGGGGGGGTTTATTTCTCTCCGTCTCATTTTCCCCTCTCACTTACCCTGAAAGACGCCGGGACAGAAAAACACTGGAAAATGTTGTCTGCTGCGTACGACCGCTGCGAAACGAAAAACAGACCACTAACTGCTCGCCAGTTGTCTATGTTACAGTCCTGCCCGGCGTAAACAGGAGTATATGAACCATATGGACCACGTCATAACACTGCAGATATACGGTGGTAGAGTTTTTCCGTTACAGCGCTGCTCAAATCCCCTACTGACATCACGACTATACAGTAAAAATGGCATTGTCCTGCTGCAGGCTGTCTAATCTGTTCCTCCCCAACTTTAGAGGATTTTAAACTTTGATTAATTCGCTGGTAGCCTCCATGATGTCAGAGAGGAAATATCCTTCTGTTCTTTGTCACTCAGGGGTTTGGGGATTGCTTTATGATTTCATGGCGCTGATCCGTGGCGCTGCACCTGGTCTCCGACGACCAGGTGCAGCACCACGGATCCCTTCGGGGAGGGACCGGACCACGGTGTGCACCCTTATCCCCATTTCCGCGGTTCATTGTGTTGAGACGACGACGACACGCAGGAGACAGAGTTAGGTGCAATGCGGCCAGGCGGAGGCCGGGAAGATTTTCGAGCATACTTATCCCCTTAACCCCTTAGTATGGGTCAGGCTCCAAACTCCCCGGACCCCTACGCTTCCCATAATGCATTTCAGTGGTTTCCTTTTTTGGACTCTCCCCTGCCTGGAAAACGCCACCGTCCCAACTTTCTACGACTTAACAAAACGGCACCATGCGGTACCAACTGCCTGCGAGGCTGAGAAGCGCTCCCTGTTATGTGGTGCTTACACGGCGCATGATTCATGTTACTACACTGAAAAAACTAAACCACGCAGATAAGAAAAATGCCATTGTCCTGCTGCAGGCTGTCTGATCTGTTCCTCCCCAACTTTAGAGGATTTTAAAGTTTGATTAATTCGCTGGTAGCTTCCATGATGTCAGAGAGGAAATATCCCTCTGTTCTTTGTCACTCAGGGGTTTGGGGATTGCTTTATGGTTTCATGGGTCATTTGCTGTAAAGGAGTCACTGAGAGAAATATATATGAGAGACTTACTGGAAAACTTATCAGTAACTCCACGTTCCTCCTTTTGTTATATTTTAAATCGAATTTGGGAAGAAAAATGGCCATCCTCTTTTTTCTTTTTCGGTTTCTCTTCGCTCCTTCACCGTTTTTGTTTCTTCCAGCCATCTTTCAAGCTTAGGAATTGTTTTTATTATTTATCCCGAAATAGCTGCTCTTTCTTGTTGAAGGGTCCTTTGGCAAAATTCCCCACAGTGTTTTCCTTTTATGTTCAAGGTTTGAAAAGGTTTGAAAAGGTTTGGTTTAGTTTGGTTAGGTTAGATTTGGCTTGGTTAGATATTAGTAATCTGAATGGCACTACCCTGATTAAATAAAAGTTAAATAATGAAAAGTCTATGATTTACTCTCTGTCCTGCCAGGAAAAGATTCCAGCAGCATTTGTATTTCACCATGGCAACCGCACATCCCATAAACCCAAAACACGGCTTCTGGACCGTTAAGCAAAAGATGAAACTGTTACAAAGGTTTCTACAGACGCACACACACGCACACGTCCACACAGACAGACACACACACGTCCACACAGACAGACACACACACGTCCACACACACGTCCACACAGACAGACACACACACACACACACACGTCCACACACAGACGCACACGCGCACACACACACACACAGACGCACACACACACACACACACACACACGTCCACACATAGACGCACACGCGCGCGAAAGCACTCATTCACATCACACAGACACAGTGTACAGTCACAACAAGAGCTGGTTTATCATTGGACCAGGTCATTCTATTCCCCGCTGTAAATCAGGAACCGTTAACACATCTCCATTTCTTTCTACTTGAAAAACAAAATCATACTGAGATCTGGTGTGTGTATAATTTGTGAAATTGAATGTCTAAATGTGCGTGCAAGGTGACTCTTAATTTGTTTACTTACTTTATCCCGTTATACAGCAGATGTTTTAGTGTTTCGGGCTTGTGTTTGTTTTTTTTTTAGTTTTTTTCTTTTTAACTGATGCTAGTGGAGGGCTATCGCGGTTTTAGCAGATTAGAAAAAGTACCTTAAAACAATGTGAAAAATTAGATTTGAAAAAGCTGGAATGCAGCAGTGAGATACTTCCCAACGTTTTGGCCCCGTTTTGCTGTTTGAAAAATCAAATCTGTCAAGTGAATAAATAAGCACCACAGATGTGGTTCTCGTCTTGGGCTTATCAGGGCTGAGAGGCATAATTTCATGTGTTTCGAAGCTGGACTGGGTCTGCCTGAGACGTCATCGGGATTTAAGGCTAGATACATGTGGACGTCATTTGTAAGACTCGGTTACCCATAGATCCCTCATAGTCCTCCGACTCTGTGCTGAGGAAGCTGTTGACCTTCTTCACAGCCGACATCTGGACCTCCAGGTCTGCCAGGTTCCTCACAACCCAGTTCAGGTAGTTGGTGACCTACACAGAAGTGAGGGCAGAACACCAGCTCAAAGTAATACCTCAGTTCCTGATCATTTAATTTAACACTCACTTATTTAGGAATACTGTATGTATCATGTAGGTATAATATCAAGCATAAGCCTAACATAAATTGGAACAACACACGTTACATTTTGATGAGGGTCCCCTCTTTAAGACAGGAACCCCACTTTTAGCTAATAACGCAGGACCCACCTTAAGGACCTTATTAATTTAGTTGATTTTGTGATTTCTTGCCCAGGAATTTGCCGCAGGAGCCGCGAAGACATACCGGCTTGTTTGCTGGGACCCAATCTTACGAGTGTTTACAGGATACACCACTAGGCTGCACTGCCACATTACATAGCAACTAATGCATTTCGAGGTGCAAGCTTGTTTACTCAGCTTGCTACAAAAAACCCGCACAGTGATAAAGTGACACGGTCAGTAATTCTTCTCTCTGCATCTTGTATTGCAGCAGACACAAATTTTAACATTAATAAAATACCATCTGTCCTAAAAACCAAAAAAGTTCAGATTTGATTGTAAAGTCCTTTAAAATGACAGAAAGACTTCTTGCAGTGAATCAGCAGTGGAGAGGCGCCAGCGGTGAGATATTTATAATGCAATGAGAAAAGGCAGACACAGGTGTCGGGATAAGTAAAGTTACGTGCGGTAAAACCACAGCAGGAAACTCACAGTGAGGGCGTAGGTGAGTCCGAGGCCGACCAGGCCGACAGAGGACAGATCATAACTTAAACTCCATATAGAGGCTCCCGCTGCTGTCAGCACTATCACTGCTCCAAGGTAGTCCTGCACAAAGAAGAAGAAGAATCATAATAACAATAAGAATAACAATAATAATAATAATAATGATAATAATGCACTGTATTTATGCAGCACTTTTTTCTGTATAAAAGATAAAAGTGCTGTTTAAACATGGCACTTTTCTATAAGTGCTTCACAAAAGGATAAAAACAGAATAAAATAATTAAATTAAATGAAATAAATTAAAATTCACACATAAGTGAAAGTTTATTTACAAAAAAAGAATGTTTTAAGAAGAGATTTAAAAGCAGTGGTAGATCTAGAAAAACCTAATCTCAGCAGGCAAGTCATTCCGGAGTTCGGGAGCCCGGACTGCAAAAGCACGATGGCCCTTGGCCACCAATCAGGCTCCGGGAACAACCAGAATGCCACTATGAGCCGATCTAAGACGGCGACCAGGCTCATATCTGTTTAGTAGATCCCTCATATACTTAGGGGCCTGGTTGTGTGACGCCTTGAAAAGGTAACAATAACATTTTTGAAAAATCAAATGAGAAAATTAAAAGGATCCGATTGGAGGGAAGCCTGGGTAATGCCTGTGTAGAGGGCATTTCAGATGGGAAAAAAATAAAGGCATGGATGACCCTGTATAAATCCTCAAGGGATAAGAAGGATCTCATTTTTTTGATTAACTTAAGTTGAAAGAAACAGCATTGAATCATTTATTTATGTGGTCATCAAATAAAGGCCAGAATCAAATAAAAACACCCAAATTTCTTGCAGCTGGCTTTATGTTATTTGATGGGGCTGCCAGGTTGCAGACTATCTGACTGAAACAATGAAAGACAATTTCTGTTTTTTTCTTCATTGAGGTTGAGGAAGTTCTGAGTCAGAAAGGCAGTTTTGGTTACGCCGCTATCAGTGGTGGACTATAACGGGACATATAATTATGTTTACTAATGACCTGACCTAAGGTCAGCATATAAATGGAGAATAACAACAGACCCAAGACTGACCCTTGAGGAACTCCACGAGTGAAATGGGAAACTGAAGACTGGGATTTTCCAACAACAGAAAATGGTTCTGTTAGACAGATGTGAGCGTAACAATTTGAGAGCAGACCCTTTTAGATCCACCCAAGTTTCAAGACGCTTTAAAGAGGATGGAGTGGTCTATCGTGTCAAAGACTGCACTCAGCTCTGGAGAGTTTTCACCTTTATCTGGAGCAAGGAGTAAGTCATTTGAAAACTTAAAGGCGGCCGTTGCAGTACTATGTAGAGCTCTGAAACCAGACCGAAAGTTACCCATATATGCAATCAGCTGACAGGCAATAACTCCCTCCGACAACTAAGATAAGGAAGACATTTTTGGAATAGCTCGGTACTTGCTGATGGGCAGAGAGTCAAGATTAGGTTTCTTTACCAGGGGTTGTACAGTTGCATGTTTGCATGTTGAGAAGGGAAAACACCAGCGTCCGAGGAGTGATTAATAATTGATAAGATTCAGGGCCTGACAGTGGGCAATATGTCTTTGAGGCTTCCAAGAAATGAATGAAACATAACAACGTCACCATACACTGTCTCTGTCCATCCAAACTAAAACATAAAGCGACTCCCTGAATACGACGATATGAAAGAGGACTTTCCTAAAATTGCGTCTCACCGTTCGGACCTCCAGCCAGCGGTTGGCGGCAGACAGAAACAGGTAGGCTGTGTTATTGGTGTCAGTCAGCTCCAGCATGCGCTGTTTAAAACGAGCCTCGTGTCTGAAACGAAAACATTTACACATACGTTAGGTACACAACACATCCCTCCGTTCTTCTATGAATATATTCACCAAAGGAAACAGACAGAGAGAAACTTAAAAACTCACAAATTGTATATCGTATGAAATGGAGTTATAAGCACAGTAAGAATAAAAGCGCTGGTAATGGGTAAGAAGGAAAAAATGACAATTGCTATTCAGTCTGTTGAATCTCAAGGTTTTATCATCGCCCGAGTTCAGTGGTAAATCACTGCCATCTAAAGCAGGCTTGGTTTGGAGGGAGACCAGTGGATAGAGATAATGGGAACTGTCCCATGATTGCCAAGAATCTGTCTCAACACCAGATTCGCTGTTTCTGTTTCTCTGTGTGTGTGTGTGTGTGTGCGCGCGCACGATATGAGCTTGCATACGTGTGTGAGTCTCTCAGTGTTTGTATATTTGTGTGTGTGTGTGTGTGTGTGTGTGTGTGAGGAAGAGGAAGTCCTCAGGGAAGAGGGGAGAAAAAAAGCGTGAGAGCTGTTTAATGTTGGATTATACCAACGATGGGAAAGAGGGTGAAGACAGAAATACAGGAAGATACTGAGCTAGAACTAAGGCTTCTTCACTACAGTTATAAGTAAAACTACAACTCCTAACACTAATATTAATGCTATTGGCTCTACAACAGCTACTATTACAACCACTACTGAGAGAAGCACTGCTAACATCATTAGAATATCATTAACACTGAATGCTTATCTATTACTACAATTGTAGTCGTGACACTGTGGCTACTACTGCTGCTGCTAACACTTAGAAATATACATAAAACGTATTATTATTGTTTTTATTATGGACTGCGCTCATGCAAAGTGCTTTGCAACGTGCCTCGGGAGCAACTGTGGTTCAGTGCCTTGCACACAGACAGCGAGATGCGGACAGGGGAAGCCAGGGATTGAACCCCCCAACCCTGCGATAAATGGAGGCAGTTCATAGCTGTGTTTTGGCTACACAGATCTCTTCATACAGTCACACTGTATAAAGAGATGGGTGTATCACTTGAGTTAACAACAACTATGCTTGTTACTCTAGGTGCAAAAAACAAAAACAAAACCAAAAAAACCCCCAAAAAAACACCCTCGAGTCAAAAGCCGATAAGAGTAATTTATCAAAACCCCCGATCAACAAGCATAAACTGTTTGTCTCCCATTCACTGCTGGTATGCATCATAGCCATAGCATGCTTGTTAGACTAACAGGAAATAGCTACGAGAACGCTGAAATAAAAAAAATAAAAGGAAATGAAATGAATGAAACTGTTTGGCCGAATTTTCCACATATCTTAAAAATGAGCGAGTTCTTGTGGACTTTCTGGCCGACTTTCCAGGGGGCCCTCCTCCCTCTACCAGCTGTACCCTTCCCCAACGGTGAGTCCACATCGGCAGCAAGAGGGAAGGGAAGAGAGGATGAAGGAGTGACAGTGACTGAATACTACGTTCTTCACTCTTTCTCAACGTCGCTCAGTGTTGTTTATTTTTGGATGGATTGTAAACTTGTTTCCAGACAGATACTGTGAATTTATAGGGTGACTTTGCCGTCGTAAACATCGCTATTGGTGTTCTCAAAACAATATTTGGTAATATTAAAAAGAAAAAAATACATTCTAATCCCGTTTGAAATTCATTTTTTTTAAAAATATTTCTGTTTTTTATTTTTTAGTAATGTAAGAGAATCAGTAAGAGTATTGATTAAGTACTGCACCAATAAGGCACATCAATAAGAGTAGTAGTTTCAATAAAATCCTAACAACACTCATCCCTAGTTGTACCTGAACGCTCTTATTGTGGTGAGACCTTCGGCGGTCTCAGAGAAGTGGCAGAGCAGAGGAAGCTGTGTGGAGTCATCGAGGTCCTGGAGGTCCCTGAGAGGGAGAGGGAGAGAGATTATATCCAATTCCTTCATTATTTTTGGTTCATACAGGAGGAAAAATACACTGATTTTCTGGTGGGTTTAAACGGATTTTTACCCAGTTTTAATTTGCCCGTACTGTAAATACAAAAAAGTTTCCTGTTCCTGCAGCAAAGATGACACTGTTCACTGCATCTAACCAAATCCCTCGATTTGTTTATATACGAAAACCACATAAAAAACTGCACCGTGGACTCACTTGGAGGCCACCCGGAAGTACTTCTGGATGAAGTAGAAGGCGATGGCCAGGGGGACCAAGGCGATCAGAAAAAAAGGAGTGATGGAGGATATGACCCCGATGGCTGACAAGCAGAGCAATGTGGATCTTGTCAAAGACTCCAGTGTAGGAGGAATGTGCTACAGGGCAGAGGCAACGACGAAAGAGAGCGTCATGTTTGCGTTTCTTCCTTTTCGTTCACAGATAACAGTACCACAACACAACTATAACACAACTGCACCCTAGCAAATGTTTGCAAAATATTGAAAAGAAAAAACTATAATTAGACAATAACGTGGGTTATTCATAGAGCCTCTATACCTTGTCATGTAAGCGATCTTTCATTCACCTATTTACCTGGTCAATGATGTTAGTATCGGCTGAGAATCTGTTGAGGATCTGCCCCAGGGGGGTTATGTCGAAGAACCTGAGGGAAGAGGTACCTGCATCAAATACTGTAATGCCAAAAGCAAACATTTGGGATGATTCTTCCAGCTCAGACATTTAAACAAAAGGTTACTCAGCAAACTTTCTGAGCCAAAAAAAATAAATAAATAAAGGAGGGGAGACAGTCAGAGAGAGAGAGAGAGATCACACTGATGGAGATTTTGTTGCACTTAGCTCGCTGTAGTTAGTTCCTAAAGCAGAAAAAACCTACAGAGAGACAAAGCTCGGCAGGCACAGAGACGAGGGACGAGCACGGCGGAAATCGCTCACAGGAAACAGCGGATCAGCATTTGGGATCCAAGCAGCAGATCAATACTGAGCTTGCAGCTGCTTCTGCTGCCGAACCTGCCACGTTCCGTGCGCGCTGGTGTACCTGATGGGAGCGTGGATGATCTTGTTGAGCAGGTTGTGGTGCAGGTTGGTGGCCGCAGTAAGACCCAGAAACTCCACGGTGAGAGAGGTGATGAGGCATAAGGTGATTCCAGCTGCACACAGGATAATAAACACTGGCAGGTGGTACGAGCCTTGCTGTGGACACACACACACACACAATGTAAAACCAATAGCAACATTTCAGAAATGCAGAGCTACTGCATATATTATTAGTAGTAATAAAAACTAGATAATTACTTCCTGCTTCTCAAATAATTGCCTTTTTCTACATTTTAACATTTAAAATACAGCTGAATTTCTCATTTCTTGTTTGTATCACTTCTCATTTAATTTGTGTTTTTCGAGGATTCAAGGAATTTACTCTCATGTGCATTTAAACTGCCACAAGTGCATTTTCACGTGATGAAAAAACTTGTGCCCTCGCTGCGCTACCACAGTACTGACACGCTGCTCACACAGTGTTACATAAATACAGTTTTATACAGTAGCTGTAATATTTAACTTGGTGTATTTTCACGTTATCACATTCAAATTTTACTTCATTTCATTTTCTTTATTATTTTTCCACATTTCAACATAAGGATTGTACCAAATGTAGACAAATTCTCTGTACGGTATCCTTTTAATTTGATAGTATACGGAACATAATGCAACCCCGTAGTGTTTTGGGGGAGTAGTAGAAATCAATCTTGCGTGTTTAGAGCCGATGGGGGTTGGCGAGAGCAGGCACAGTATGTGAAACACACCCCGTGAAAATTTTGCATAAATATAACAAGGGGGAAGGTTTCTATTATCTACAACAGGGATACAGAATATTAAATAACCCTATCGGGCTATCGCCAGACTAGTCTGGCAACGTGATTTAAGCATTGATTTCAGCCTGGATTAGATGTTTGTCCCTATATTTTCCTTTTGTGGAGTATGTGGTAAAACCCAAACCCCTTCCGGGATAGCCCTGTCTCTGGTATGTGATTAATTTATGTCAGTGGTATTTGGTGAACCCCTAACACTCACGTGGATGTCCGACGTATAATACTACGACTGCAGGGAAAAACCCCACCGCGTACGTCTTGTTCCCTCGTATTTTTAATCTCGCATATGGGAATCAGCCTTCAGAAAACACATGTTATAAAAACCCCATGGGGGGGGGGCCATACCGTACCCCAGGCTGTGTGGCGTTCTTGCTCATACTGTCAGCCTGGCCGGTTGCGTTGGACACGGCTCCAGCGGACGCATTTTGATTGGTTTTGGAAGACGTCCAGAAGGCCAACCAGTAGTCAATGGCAACAATGACAGAGTGTTTGAGGAGTTTAGAGGACACCATGAGGAAGACCATGAAGAAACCACCAGAGGACAGGTAACACCAGCAGACCTGAGATAAAGGAGCAGTAGATGGATGGATGGATGGATGGATGGAAGACCTCAGTTTTACTTTTACAGAATATTTTTAGAGGCCGAGCTGTTCTGTACGTAGATGTCACTGCCAACACGACAATGATTGATTACTTAATTAATTATACAAAAAAATCAACCAACGGATAAGCCAAATTCTGATTATTACACGAAATAAAAATGTAAAAAACAAAGTTTTACCTCCTCAAATATAAAGATTTGCTTGCCTTTTTCAATTTCTTTTTTATATTTGTGAATTTTCACTGTTGTTCAGACAAAACCAAGCAAATTCAAGACGCAGCTTTGGCTTCATAATTTGTGTTTCCTTGTTTTGGGCAAAGAACCAAAGCACCAGCTTTCTGGGTTATGTAAAGTAATATCATTCCACTGAAAAGGCAAGAGGCAACAGTAGCTATTATTAGTCTTGCTACTCAAAGACCAAACTTGTGCAACTGACCAGCAAGGTTAGCTCTTTCCTTGATGACAGCAAATTGCACTTTAGTGCAAAGAAATGAATTATTATTTTCAGAACAAGTCTGCCCGCAGGAAACAGTCCAAAATATTGATGTTATTTGTTATTATTGTGTGTCATATTGTGTGCCAAAAAGATGTGGGCTACCTTCCACGGGATTTTTGATCGTCTGTTGGTGGTCGTGGACATGTTGTCATCATCTTCCTCCTCCTCTTCTTCCTCTGATGAGATGAAAATCAGATTAACAGCAAAGTCATTCAGGCGAACAACGCTACAGAAACTTTCCCGGTTCAACTTTTCATCAACTACCAAAACACGGTTTGATAAAATAGTACAGCAAAGGCAGCTGAGAGTGTTGAAGCGACATTACCGCCACAGAGATTCGTTTCTTGGTAATGGATGGAAGTATAGGACATGTAAAACTGGAAAAGTGTTTCCTCCTGGAAACTTTTTTTTCCAAGTCCATCTTTTTAGTTGGGTGTGATTATGTGTGGTCATGTTTTTCGCATTTGACAAGGAAACACTGACAATAGGAGACAAAATTTAAAGAGAACTGTAGGAGACTGAAAATAAATCTACTACCTTCATCCTCATCATCTATTTGGTTCTTGGCCTCTCTGGAGTAGAAAGCTCTCCTCAGTGTTTTCCTCTCTAGCGTTGTTTGGCTGTCCTGCTGTATGTCCTAGAAACAGAGACACGATGGTTCAGAAGAGAAACATTACATTAGAAATGTGGGTAACAGACTGGTTGTCCACAGTCACCAGCTATTTATGTCCTAAGGTGAAACCATGTCACATCACCTTCTCCAGCTCCTGGTCTTGTCTGTTCATCAGGGTTTTCCAGTGATCATAAAGCTCAACATCATGAGTCTGAATGTCTTTCAGGGTTCCCTCCCTCAGGATAGAGCCGTCCTTCATTGCTATGATCTGGACAGGACACACGCCCACAAAAAACAAACACGCAGTAAACACTAAAATAACGTGATAGATCACAGTCGTGAACGGGATGCTAAAGCACCACTTGTGTGTCAGAAAGGTAGAAAATAAAATCATAGTATTGAATATCATAGTAATCAGTTCAAACCTAAGCTAAACCCAAGATCTATCTTTCGAATGTTTGGATTGAATCGATCTTTTGGAGTTTGGATTGAGAAGTTTCTATGGATGTGTTGATGGTTTATTTGCTTTTAAAACTTGTCAACACCGAATCTGAAATTAACTGACTCAAGCTGCCAGAGCAATGTTCTTTGTGAAGAAACAAACTAAAGCTTTTTTTTTTTTTTTACAGACCTATGAGATATATCATTCACAGATTGTGAGGGTCCCGTTCTTCCGATTAATCCGAAAAGCATCGTCAGTTTGAGGTTCTTACCCAGTCTGCATGAATGAGGTACTGCAGTTTGTGGGTGACCAGGACTACAGTCCGTTTATCATCCTGCAGAAACTTGAGGATTCCTTCCTGCATCAGGTGATCGCTGAGGTGGATGTCCAACGCTGAGAATGGATCGTCCTGCGAGAGACGAGAGAGACAAGGATGTAAAGAAAGCGCGAAATCCGGCGGCTCTTTCTTAGGGGGATTGGAACAAGTCATCCTGTAAGAAAAACAGGGGACTCGTGGCTACCAGACCTTTTTTTTTTTTTTAAGTCAGTCTACAATATTGTACTTCTCTCAGTTGTCCAGTCATCCCCGCCAATCAATCTCTCCATCGCACTATCAACATCAAAATCGCCTCTCACCCCAACCAACGTCGTGAGAAACCTGGGTGTCATGTTTGACGAGCAGCTATCCCTCTCCGACCAAGTTGCGTCGGCCTCCCGGTGGTGCCGCTTTGCTCTATACAACATGAGAAACGACTGTTTCTCGTCTGTGGTTTCAAATTTCCTCAGTCCAGGGGCGTTCCTCTCTATCGTCAAGGATCTCTTGAGGACCCATCTCTTCCCTAGAGCACCCGCTCTAACCAACACCTCATACACCCTAACTTCTTTGCCCGCTCTGCTTGCACGTTTGTCTTTTTGAACAGGTCCGGCCCTTAGCACTTACTTCCAGGTCTCCTACCTGTACTGACGCTTTGGTGCCGTCCCTCACTTGTAAGCTGCTTTGAATAGAAGCGCCTGCCGAATGAGTAAATGTAAATGTTATCATCCCAGTTTTGATTCAAAGTAAATTATACATATTTTTGGACTCAGCTGGGATAGAAACTTCCAGCTGAACTAGATAAATGTTTAATGGAAAAAAATTGTTAGTCATGTTGGATCCTAAATGAATTCCTGGAATATCACATAATTTTGTCATGTGTATTCCTGACAGTGAAGTCAGAAATTTGGTATATTTTCTAGGGAAGTTTCTTCATTCTAATTATAGTACATATAATTGTTATACTCATTACTCGTCACATTCGGTCAACCTGGAATGGAAGCCAATCTGCAGACCCTAGAATAGATTTTTTGCACACCAACAAGTCTTAGTGACTGGTGTATTAGATAAAAAAAACCTGCACATTTTTTAGTCCCTGGATCTTTATCTGGGAAATTTCGTAAAGCAAGGGGGGGGGGTTTGTTACTGTCTACATTAACTACACAGAAAACATGGTGGATAAATATTTTTGAACCACGGAAAATCTCTGGAGAGTAGGTTTGCAATACGTTAAGTTTGCAAGCAGAGCTACAGTACCAAGTGCACCCTGTGTACCAAGTAAGTAAAAAATAATCTCCGTGTCTCTGTATTACTCGTTCTACACTGCTGTTGTTTATATTCATGTTATCCGATGATGTTGACTTTTTCGTGAACACTACAGTCAGTTCCTCTGGATAACACTTGTCTGCCAAATGTTATAAATCTGTTTTTTGTTCCATTGATGTCCGTCTTACTGGGTGGGTGCTACGGTGTGTTTTTTCTATAGCACGTCAATGGAGATTGTGTTATGATTATTTTATGTATTTCACGATGACTGGACATGACGTACGTGTTCCAGTCCTTAGATCGCACGTGGAAAAAGCACGAGCAGCTGCACTTTCACAGTGAAATAATGTTAATTAAAGAAAACATTCCATCCTTATTGTACATTGCAGTTTAACTAATGACACTTTTTTTTTTTTTTTTTTTTAAACCACTCTAGACATTACAAAGTGTGATGATTGTATAAAAGAATGCCTCTGGCAGCTTTTAATGTGGAATGTATGCTTCATAACCACTTCAAACTTTGTGATGGCAACAGGAAATTATGCAGCTACTCTGAAAGATAAACACATGACAGCACAGCGCAGAGAGAACCGAGTACGAGACAGACCCCTCCTCATCCCAACGGCCAACGTGCACTTCATGTTGTATCGTACAGCACTGCGTGACGCGATCAGGCATAAGGAAATGTAGGGTGAGGATGTGCCTGAGACTAATCCGGTGAAGAAGAGGGTGTTGCTTTCCAGAGGACATTTATCTAATGCAACAAAACTGCGGTGCATTAAAAACTGTTCAGAAATTAACTGACGGATGACAGAAATCAGAAAACTGCCCGCAGTATAAAAACACACACAGAACGTGAGCTGTTGCGAATGCATCAGAGAGAAGGAAGTGTAGCCCACCAGGAAGACGATGTTGGTGTTCTGGTAGAGAGCTCTGGCCACACAGATTCGCTGTCTCTGACCCCCACTCAGGTTGATGCCCTGAACCACCACCATGCGTAGTGAGAGACAGAAAAACACAGATGCAGTACCAAACACAAGTAAAAAATGTCAATGAAGGATCACAAAGGTTCTTTCTATTTTTAGCAATAGATTAAACACACATACCCTCTCTCCAATCTCAGTCTGGTCTCCAAAAGGCAACAGGTCAATGTCTGGCTGCAGAGAGCAAGCATCAATCACTTCTTTGTACCTTAGAGACACAAAATCGCCACCACCATCACTGACAAACCTGAGGTCAGAAAAGATCTCAGTGTCTTCCTACTGAAAACATCTTGTCGTTTGCATGCTGGTTCTTCATCACCAAGACGAACATCACGTAGCACTAATGCCAAACGGGGTTTTTTTTTTTTAATTTATTTTTTTTTTACCTCTGTTTACTGAAAGGGCTGCCAAAGGTGATGTTGTCCTCCACTGTGGCGTTGAGCAGCCAGGACTTCTGGGCAGCGTAGGCCACGGAGTGTCTGTTCTTGCTGGATGCATCATGGAAAACAGAGGCAAGCAGATGCAAAGTAAGAACTATAAGTCCTGTAACTCATAAAGCTAATGAGCAGGAGCACTGATTTACTATCACTGGTCAGTTTCATGACCGTTACAGACCAAGGTAGTTCATTTAATCAATATGCCTCCTTTACTGTGACAGATTTCACTGCGGCTACAGCTAAAAACAGCCGAATTTGTGAATGAACCTTTGATTTTGAAACACACATCTCATTTTGTGTGAAGGAGGCGTTTTTTTTAATATTCATTTTTACAATGACAAGAACTGTTTCTAGGAAACAACTGATGATGAAAAAGACAATTGGAAAACACATCAAAAAGGCAAATCTGAATGAGATTTTACAGTCAAAAGCAGAGATTTGTATTTTCTAGACTAAAAACTTTCCACCACCTCACAAATGTTGTCGCCAGCGGTCTATATTATTTTTAACACGTTTTTATGTGCTGTATCTGTCTGTTCTTTACGCGGTTCAACACAAGTTAATACTTTCTCATCACGTCTTTTTTATCTTTCAGCGTTTCCACAAAACACATACATCCCATACATACATGAATATTTCAGGAGTCAGACTTGACCTTTTACTAATTCAACAGCAGTTTCTGCTGGCGGCTACCACTTACACCTCTTGCATTATTATCTTTGAAGAAAACTGTGCCAAAAGAACGGTTTAGGAGTAAAAGCTAACATCAGATCAGTCCTCCTGTTCCAATCAGCTTTATGAATGCGGCACCCAAACGTCAAAAATAAAAAGGTGGAGGAGGGGGAGGATTATGTTTCGAACGCTGTCAAACTCCACCGCAACTTGAAAAAGATTTTGTCAGATGTGAGAGATGAATATGGATCATGGATGGGGTTAATGATGAGCTGAAGATGACCGACAACACCAACACTACCACCACCAGCTAATGCAACACACACAAATTAATTACACCAGTGAGGACAACAGCAGCAGCTGAGGCACTCTGCTGGGAGTCTGATCTGAGAACAGCCCTGTTGAGGTTTTTTTTTCCCATCCCTCAAAAACAAATAGTTTAAGACAGTTTGGAAGATTTTGTCGCTGACGGTATTTTACTATGTTAAACTTGTCCATAACCGTTTGTATTCAGTTGGAACATACTTGATGACACTGCTGTTTTATCCAGAATTTCTTGTCTGATCCTGTGTCGCTTAGTTGAGACATGTAATAACAGCCTGTTGACATTATCATTAAAAGGACTGTTGCACATTTGAGCTAATTATTACAAGCATACAGTATATTGTGATACAAATTTGTGCACGTAGATGCAATAGAATACAATGAAAACTCATTTCTGGAACTGTACTGTCACATAGTCAAACACAGAGGAGAAATTTAGACATGGCTAAAAAGACATTCTCTGAGTGTATTTACTATTGTATAGAAATAGCTGCATATATGATTTATGTATATATTTGGGCCCCCAGTCCAAATTTACTGAGGCCGCAAAGAATGAAAAACACTTATGTGAGGATCACAAATGAGTAAAGAAACAAACCGATAACCTACAAATCTCAATATAGATACTGAGAGTGTATAAATATATATATATTTTTTAAATCTGTATTAGCAGAGCGTGTTTGAGTTTCTTTGTTTGTTTGTCTCAGTTGGAGCAACGACTCCCAGCATTAACAGCACAAACCACTCCAGGATCAAAAAAACAATGATCGTCTCAAATGGAGAGGGAGCAACGAGGTGAGCAGAAGGTCAAGTACACTCTGAAGGCCGATGCAGTTGTTTCTGAACACATACGCGTCAACGTGACGCTGCTTTGGCAGAAAGATTTTTTTTTTCTGACTGGGAGACGTCTGGACCCAGCAGGTTGGAGAACTGTCCGGGTCACGTGACCGAGGAAAAATACCAATAACGGCTCCAGCTGCGCAGCTTCTCACTGACCAACACTAGAAGACTAGTTGAGCTCTGCAGCTTCGGGGTATGTGCAAGTGTTTACAAGATCCATAGATAAACAGACACACAAGTATACTGTATGAACTAAAAACTCTAAAAAAGTTGCTGTTTAAATTGCCTGCTCTTTTCCTTTTTGTGCTGTAATTTTTGCATTTTGAGCTGAGAGTTGAAATATAAAAGGTTTGATATGACATTTATATTTTGTATTATTATCATATAGCCCAAATAAAATTGATTGGAGGGCAAAACATCACTATGTACACTTAAAAAAAAAAACAAGAAAAACATCACTGTGGTATAACAATGCAGTAAACTGCACTGTGAAAAATACATCGAAACAAAAACAATAAACAGAAACAGATGCAGGTGAGGTGTATGTGTTCATGAACAACACAGCCTGAGTAACTGCACGAAATCCCCTTTGAGTGCAGCGTGGAACAGTACTTTCTTCTGAGGGAGGTGGCGTCAATATGAAAGATGGAGTTAAAAAAAAAAAATGAGAGCAAAAGGAAGAAAAAGGCGAACGAGGGGAAGAACGTCTACCTCCTGATGTCTTCGTCAGACTCCTCTGCCTCTGACCAACTGTCAAAATCACGTCAGTGTGTTAGAGGGAGTCCGCTGCATTCAGCTGTGTGTATATTTGCGTTCGTGAAATATGTAATAAAAGACGAGAGGGCAGCGGAGAGAGAGAGAGAGAGAGAGAGAGAGAGAGAGAGAGAGAGAGAGAGAGAGCGAGAGATACGAGCAACAACAAAGTTCTTTCCTGTTTAAAGAGACACAGGGAGCATGGAAACAGAAAAAAAAAAAAGAAGAGAGGGCAGAAGACAGACAGAGAAAGAAACAAAGAAAAAAAAAAATGGAAGAGACAGAAATGTTTTCATGCCAGACCCCAGACAATGAAGACATGATGTTAGCCTGCCAACTGCTAATCAAATGAACCTTCCCACCCGGAGAAGAAGAGCCACGTGAGTGATGCCGTCATTGTCTGTCTACGATAATTAGGTTTCGTGGCTTCTTCGACAATGATGTCCAGATCTTATGAGCCCGAGGGTGTGTGTTTGTGTGTGTGTGTAATGGCGATGTGCCTGGGTTAAAGGATTATGTATATTCAGTAGGTCTTTTTGCGTAAACAGCTCTCAGACCTCTCTTTTCAGCTGCCTGAAGGGTCCTAATAAGCACTGATCTGGTGATTTGTAGGTAACAAATTATGCATTTAGATCGAAAGTGGACAAAAGTTGGCTGAAAAGTTTTGGAGAAGTCAAGCTTTAGCCAATAAGGAGTTATAAACAGTATTAAAATGACTGTCTTTCAAAGTAAAGTAGATCTACATTTTCTACAAATATAGTCACCAAAATAAAATAACAGGTTACTGTAAGAGTCCTGAGGCTAACAAGTACCCTGTTTGTTTGTTTTGTTTTGGTTTGTTTTGTTGCGTTTTGGTTTTTTTTGCCAAAGCCATGAAATGGCTGAACACAACATAACACAATTTTGGTGTTACACAAAATCTGTTACACAAAATTATGTTTTGTTTTCTTATTTTCCTCTGTTCTTCCTTTTCTCTTGGTAAATACCAAATACCTTCACCTCCTCAGTCGTCCGAAAGCTCTTTAAAATGAAAACACGCTACAAATTATAAAAGAAGCTGCTTTTGTAACTCTGGATGACTTCTATGACCTGTCCTTCGACACTGTGTTTGCCCACGGTCTTATTATGGATAATATATGAGATGATATGAATGATATATGACGTACTGTAGATGTTGAGGTTGTCACGTAGTGGCGACGCTGACCGATAGGTCGCTGTGCCCGGACTCGTGTAAACTTCTGGCCGTGTCCCTGACTACGGAGGCCTAAACAGGTCAGAAGCGTCACTGGTGAACGCGGCGAATGAGTTTCAATGTTTCTCCAAGCTGAGGTTTTGAGGACGTTTCATCGTTTTGCTTGATGCATTTAGTTCGACAGTAGCTGTAGAGAACCGCAGGTGAACTCGCGGACATCAGCTTCCGAAACTTACAGATCTCTCTCGAGCTTTAATTTTGTACTTCACCATTGGCATTTTAAGGTAATTAAGCTTGATATAAACAACTCTGGATGAGATGAGTCGGGTAAAATGCTAAAACATAAATGTGAATGTTTACAACAGGGTGAACTGTGTAAATGATTACGTTTTACAAATAGGAGACCGGAGAGAAAGTACCTTATGTTGCCCTCGTGGACCATCTCACAATCAGGCAGCCTGATATGGCAAGAAGGCAGGAATTAAAGAAACAGAAACCAGACACACACACACACACACACACACAGATGCTGTCATGTGAACAGAGGCACAGATATGCGCACACACACAGCAAAGGTTAGTGTGCAGCCCTGATGCTGATCTGCATGTTCAGTCTACAAACAAAGTTGGGTTTCTTTTTTTTTAAGAAATGAACAAACAGAAAGGTTGGCACGAATTCCAGACTTCTCGTAAAATGAAAATGCAACCGAAGCTGGACGCACAGAAAGAAAGCAAAACATTTCTTAGCCCAGAGGTTTCTAAAGCGCAGATAAATATTACCCCTTACAGCGCCGAGTTCCCGATCCGGGGAATATTCCGTTCGGTTCTCAGGCATTCATGATCCTCACAAATTCTTGAGAGATAAATGGTTAAACCTCAAATTCAAAAGTAAGTTACACACTCTGCTAACAAGCTGGCTAACACTATCATTGACAAAATATTAGAGTAGGACGTAGTGGCTAATGGAAGCATCGACAGATCTCTTTAGTGTGCGTCAAAACCAATGTTTTTTCCTCCTTACAGATCCCTGAAATGCCCTAAAACTGTGCGACCGGCATCTAGGACTTGCTACTGTTGTTTTCTGACACAGTAGTAATCATCAGCAGTATAATACACTGGTAACTTCCTGTAACAATGGGGGCGGGTGTGCGTCCCATATTGAGTCACCCCACTTGCGATGCTCACATGTCGAAGGGTTAGCGGGTAACCTACAAGTTTGGGTGTCTCACTGTGTTATATGTCCCTCGTGCCCCCTGCGAAAGCAGGACATTGAGTAGCTCGACAGACTCATCTCAATCCCCTGACAGAGAACCAGGGCTATGCAAATAACCAAAGGTTGTTTTTATAATAATCATCATTAAAACGCTGCAGCAGATGTCGGTTTAGATGCTTCATTGTTATCGTAAGAGGTCTGATGTTTCATTAGCGTGAGATCCAGTGAAAACCACCACGTATTGAAGTTTTGTCTTTTTTAAAAAAGGTGGTAAAACGGTTCTGAAGGGAGGCACCTATGACGGTCACAGTTGCAACTTACATATCAGTGATGTGAGAGGATTAGGTAGAGCTGCTAGTGACTTCTAATAACAATTACAATTGGTTTTTCCTTGAGCACAAGTCAGAGTTATGGGGAATTAAATGCCTACTAATAAGTCAAATTTAATAATATAGATATTATTGTATCCTGATTCGATTTGAGGCTAAATAAAAATGTCTATTGAGGCAACAAAATGCAATCAGAAGTGATAGTAGCAGGCCTTTTCGAAGGCTCATTGCACTCAGGCTGAGTCACTGTGAGAATATTGTCATAGCTTCTCCGCGCTGCTGAGTCAATGTTTTCCAGAGCATTGAATCGATGACTGTAGGTGATTTGAGAGTAAATCTGTTAAATTCGTCTGTCGCAATAGAAACAGACAAACACCGAGGCTGACACCGACACCGTCATGGTAATTTCATAATAAAAGCCTCTTTGGTATAATTCAATATCTCCACATCTTAGCTATTGAACGGCAGTTAAGGTTAATCGAGTGAGAACATAATCCTTTAAAATGGCAAGAAGTATGACCTTTACTGAATTTCCCATCCATCCATTTCACAAATGAAAACCTTTTTCAGAGGAATTTAATTGATTCAATAACCCTAGGATTTAATTTTATTATAAGAGCAGAAAATTAAATCATACTGGAAAACGGTTCCTGGACACTTGACGGTAATGGTTAGATGATTCTTGTCGGTATTTCTCAACCCTGCGTCTTTCATTCTGTGCATGAGCAGGATAAAATTAATTTACATCTAAGTAACATCACAACATACACAGTTATTTCCAAGCCACGCCCTCTATCTACCGATCAATCCAAAATACAGAAAGGATTTACTGAATGTAATCGGATGTGTAATGCATGAAATTAAGTGTATCTTTGAACACACAAAAGTAAAAACTAAAACGATTTGCATGCTGTTATGTTGTTGTATCATTCCGTTTTTATTTACAACCGGAAAAACAATATTTTAGTTTGCAGGGACCTGTCGATACCTTGGTAGAGACATTTTCTTTGACTGTTTCTAAAAACCTTAGAAATTTAAATGAATATAGGTCACTAAAACCTCACAGACGGGCCTACCATGTATAATCACGACCTTTTATTTCCTAATCTCGCGAGGTAAAATTCAAAATTACCTTGGAGTGAAAATCTGCTGTTTCTTCCAATATCATCAGTAGGCTTACAACCTGTTTTGGGCCCCAAATGACCACGATGTGTGATACTGTCTGTGCAGTGCCGCCATATTGTCTTACTTGCTCCAGTAGACTCTTCCGTCGATGGTTTGCATCTCGCCAAGCATTGCCAGCAGCAGGGAAGATTTCCCACAACCCACCTGGCCCACAATCATAGTCAGCTCACCTGAACAAACAGAGAAGCTCGAGAGGGTTAGTTCCATTTCTAGTGAAGTTTTATTTTGTTCTCAGTTGCAATTCTATCGTCATTTGTAAATACTTCTGTCCATGCTTTCGCAAAAGAGGGAAAAACGCAGCCGTGTCATACTCAAATTCACATGACAACTTGAGGAATGCAGACGAGGTCGTGAGAATTCTCAGACCCAAAAGTGGGGGTCACGGGTCAGACAAGGCCGAGTAACCCCGCAACACAACAATACAAGCCTTCATCTCTCTGATTAATAAAAAAATGCAAGTGAAGAAACTTAAATCCTTCTTCCACTTCCCACACATGAGCTGAGCTCAAACAGAGCCCTGATGTTGGTTTTTTTTTAAAAACAAAACAAAAAACAAAACAAAAACAAACAAACGCACACACCCAGCACTCAGCCGTGAAGGAGGATTTATTACAGGACTGACGCGTTGGACCGCATTAGATTAAGCTAGGCGCCAACTGAGTGCACAAATCCTTGAGATTCTATCCGTCCAGTGACTTCATTCATTAATTATCCCCTAAATCTGACCCATCAGCCTAAAGTCAACCCTAAACTCAAATCTGCTCCGAATCTAACTTCATTCAAAAAAACCCAAGTCCTGACACCAAAATCGTCCCTGGAAGAAGTGAGGACCTGCCAAAATGTCCTCACTTCTACAAGACATCGTTGTTCTGAAAAACTCAACTTGATTCACACAAAAGATAGAAGAAAAACACACACACACACACACACACACACACACACACACACACACACACACACACACACACACACACACACACACACACACACACACACACACACACACACACACACACACACACACTACAGTTACTCCAAATAACTTTACACCAGCACTTGGCAGAACAACAGATGCTGTTTGTCTCAGTAGTGGCATGACTGGGATAGCTAGCAAGTCACTTCCCAGGGGACGGTACAAGTGTGTGTGATATACTACACGGTCCATCTGCTGGCAGCCTCCTGAAAGTTACCCGGTCTCCTGGAACTCGGGATTTCAGCGACTTGCCTGCAGCATTACCGCAACGCACGCACAGCAGGTCTGCGTGTTTCATTCACGTTTCACCGTTGATCTCGTTGACCCTGAGGAATTTCAGGTTTTAGCCCACTGAGAGACGGGGGACCGAACAGAGAAACATCAGCTCCAAATCTACGGCCACTTGTAACCTGACAAAACTAGTTTTGAAAAAAACTGAAATAAAAAAAATAATAAAATAAATAAAAAAACTTAAAAAAAGGTACACGGTCTGCACAGAACAACTTTATGGGCAGCAGGAGTCTTCTGATTAAGGAAATAACACTCCAATCAAAAGCATTACAGAAAGGGCTTTCCTGTGACATTACACGCACTCTGGCAACCACACGGGAGTTCCTTAACACTTTGGGCGACACCAGAAGAGATGGTTGATGAAGATGATTGTGCTTCTAAAAGTACAACCCTCAGCTGTCTGAGCAGAACCAAACAGCAGGGCCCGTTGGTTACGATCTAATCCAGCTATTGACCTTATCCTTATTCTAAAAACAACGCTATTTCCATTAAGTTCTTCACACGACGTCAGAATTTTTCTCCAGTACACAGCCTCAAACCTGGTTTTTTTGACTGTTGCTATTGCGCAAATTTCGTAAAAAAAAAAAAAAAAATTTTTAAACCCCACCTCTTTGAGGTAAGACTCCGGCGGCATTAGCATTAAAGCTAAAGTTAACATTAACGCTGTTGGCTTTGGTAATTAAAATTAAAACCTATACCTGTAACTGACTAAGCCAAAAATGAACAGTTTTTACTGTCACAATCACCAACTTCCAGAAACACGTCTACTTCAACAGAATTCACATCTGCTTAAAAAATTGGCAGCAGAAATTTGCCATTATTTGCATGTGTTCGCTTCAAATTCTCTGGATCTCCTGGCAGTTTTACTGGATTAGATGGTAGCCCTCGTTTTTCTTTTCTTTTTTTTCAAAATTCTGATTAAATTCTCAATCCAAGCTCGGCTGAAGCTCAAGTCACTGTCTGGTGGAGTGGTTGGTCCTACCTGTCGGGATGCGGATGTTGATGTCCGACAGTGTCGACAGGTTGCTTCCCCAGGTGAAGAATCCATTGCTCACCTAGGCAAAAAGCATAAAATAGACAGATGAGGAGAAATTCAGTGAGAGAAAAATGTCTCGCTAAAGCACAGAGGCTTTCCACAAGATAAAGATGAAAAAAAAGTAAAGTAGTAGACTAATGCTGCAGATTCATTTATTCTTTACAGTGCACGTCTCACAGTAAATTGTTATTGTGCAACATATGACTACGTGCTATTTTCCTGTCATGTCGTGGACCCACCAGAGCTAAGCACATGACCCGTCTTTATGTCCTGCCCCAGAGTTTAAGAAACCCTAACAGTGAGCTCATTGCATTAGACGCCGCCGAGATGACCGGCACGACACAAAAAAAGGG
The DNA here is from genome assembly GCF_016859285.1 of Xiphias gladius. NCBI lineage: Eukaryota > Metazoa > Chordata > Actinopteri > Istiophoriformes > Xiphiidae > Xiphias > Xiphias gladius. The sequence continues at coordinate 2,996,712 of NC_053401.1, read as the reverse complement.
GACCACACGCTGTGCTCTTGGTGCGAGCGACTCCGGACCAAAGGTCGTCAGCGCGATGCATTTCTCAGGTCCGGAGAGAGACCATTTCGTCGACAAGCGAAACGTCATTAAGCAAGAATGGACAGTTGCTGTGGTCCAGTTCTTTCTTTCTCTGAGGACCCACCAAAGCCCTGATCCGTGCTCACTTCTGTATTCATGAGAGGGTCAGTAATCATAATATAATCACCGGGCTAAGGATAAAGTCACAAATTCAAACGGCCTTACAGCACAGAACACACTTCATCGTTAGGCCCTTGATTGGGATAATGAAATAAAATCTGAAATGACCTTTGATTTTCTTCAAAGTTTTATCTACTAAGGATAGGAAAAAAAAAAAAAAAAAACCCCGGCTGCCAGCCAAACACATTTTTTGAGCGTCGGGGATCTGAAGTTCAAGTTCAGTTGGATTTCTTCAAGCGTAACGCTGCAGTCAAACTGCTGTCAGATCAGTTTAAAAAAAAAAAAAAAAAAAAAAAAGGAGAGAGAGGAAAGAATGAATCAACTGTTATCTCCTTCGACAGCCAAGAGGAGGTAAACAAATCTAAACTTTGATCACTGACCTTCAACATCTGATCAGATATCTTTGCCAACTTAGTAAATATTTTGTCTCAAACATGGACAATAGCTTGGGATCTTCCTGCCATATGGAATTTTCGAACTGAAGACAGTGATAGTTGATGATAGTTAACGATGCAGCATTGGAGGCATAATTTCACGTATGCAGCAAAATCCCTCCCCTTTTTTATTTATGAGATGATTTATTTTTTCGTTTTGTTTTTTTTCTCTTCCTTCCTTCACTCTCTTTAGCCTTAATTTTATTTTTATTTGTTCGCAGATGAGTTACAGTATACGACACTTATATGCAGGCACATACGCACGCAGGAATAGAATATTTTTTAATCATCATCTTCATTCCCTTCTTTTTAATGTCAAAAACAGGAGGGTGATGCTGTGTAATATGCATCTTTTGTGTCTTTTGTTCCTAGTAAAAATCTAAATTTTAAAAAACAAAAATACTTAATACTTAATCTGTAGCTCCGGGTGTTGGTGCAAATAAAAGTTGTTTTGTGCCCTAGCTTTTGGTGAGTTTCTTTACTAGTAAGATCACAAAGGGGGAAGTCAGGAATTCCAGTGCCATCTACACTGTGCAACGTTCTGCATATGATAAACGTGTTGGCTACAGATGGAAGTGAGAACCATCTATATGAGTCCGTTCGCTGCATTTAAAAAGGTCCCCGGGAAAAGATATCACAGTCCAAAAGCAGTCAAACGTGTAACCGGACTTCGTATCTCATCCCTTTCTAGTGGTCGTCCCGCTTCCTGCTAGGACTGTTTACTTTCCTCCCATCTGCAGCATTTATTTGTTTATTTTAGCTTTACTTTATCTGACAATCCTCCCCCCGGCCTTGACTGCACTGTTCCCTTCCCCTGTGACACGGATCCCAAAAGACGTAAGCAAATAAGTACGAGGAACCTAGTTTGTAGAGATTTAGACCATTGAGGATAAGAGGAGGTGACGTAGCATTGAAACTAGTCAGGTATCTCATCGGATGTTTCAGGTACATCTTAAAATTTAGAATTAAAAATTTTCTCTGAGAACAAATACCCAATATGAATATTACAATATTGACTCGATTGTTATTTTAGTCTGAATTCCTTATATTGAGGGATTAAATTACTAAACCTCTCCAATAAAGCATCACACTTCTTCCCATATCTACCCATCAGGAAAACAAACATGTCGAAAATAACAAACTGGTTTTGTAGCTGCAGAGACAAAAAAAAATAATTTCTAAAAAAAAAGGGAGGATGGGGTAGAAAAAGGGGGAGAGAGATCAGATGCTATCGAAAAGGAAAGAAGGGGAGGGAAGGAGAAAGTAAGAAAAAGAGGGAATATGTGAAACATGAAATAAGGAAATGTGGGTTCACCGCACTTTAAGCAAAGAAAGATTATTTAATGTTAGAGGCAGGAAGCCAGAGGAAGTGGTCCTGAACAGTTGTCTTTAGAAGCTACGTTTTATGTTACGCAAGATAAAGGGATCATTTCAAAAATTGCTGGCCTTGTGTTAACAACCAAGAACCGCAACATCCTCAGGCTGAGTCCTGCCGGGGGCCTTTGCGTCATGTGTTTTCTCTCCCGTCAGCTCTCCACTGAGGGCTTAAAGTGCCCCAAAAATACTTATACCGCAACATACGTTTAGATGCTCGGTCAATAACCAGTGCTAAATCTGTACACAAGGACATCTCATTCAGTGCCTGTGAACTTTTTCCCCACAGCTTGAAATGAAAAATAGATAACACATCAAACGAGCCCTTGGTCTATGGCATTAAAACATTATCTGCAACTCCACGACCAGCAGAAAAAACCTGTCGCATCAGCTACGACGTGCAGGTGTCACGTTTGGGTGTCCACACACTTATGTCCATGTGATTATAAGAAGTCAGCAAAGACTTCGTATGGAAAAGTCACAGTGTATTCTCCCGCTCTCTCCCTCTCCCTCTTTTTAATTAACAGAGCGCTCGCTGGTGGGCAACGTCACTCCGCAGGGATGAGACAGGAAGAGCAGCCTTCGCAGAGGGGCTGAGAAAAATGCTGGACAAATTCACAAGGCCCTTTGAGGGGCAATGAGTTCTCGTGTGAATCCTACACTTCCTGAGTCCGCGCGCGCACGCTCGCAGACGCGCGGTAACACACGCCGGCAAAACCCCCACACTGGAGATATGAAACAGCTGCTGATAGAGTTGTGTGAATTACCGAACCAGAGAGCAGCTCCTACGTGTTTACAAATGTGAGCGTTAATGACCACTTGATGTAAGACGTTTTGTAATAAATACAGAACTGTACCCTCACATCAATCAAGATCCAAGTTGTTTAATAACACTTTGCTTTGTAAATCTCTTATTACCCCTCGTTCAAAACACATCTGAAAATACAACTGTCAGACTTCTATTAAGGCTGACGTATAACAGATAAACTAATTTTCGTGTCAGCATGACTTGGCCAGCCGACTGGTAGTTAACGCTCTTTATCACGGGTTGTTTTGATTATATTGTCCAAACTGTAGGTGTGCGGTTTGTCACACAAAGCCATGCCGCTCTGTCTGGGGGGGGGAAAAAAAAAAAAAAACGGGTTTTAAAATGCCACTTGAAACGCAACCACGTTTGGTGAAATTTGTTTTGGTTTTTTTATAATTTGAGAGACTATGGTGCAAGAAGTTTGTATTTTCAATGGTCTAGCGTCGTTCACTGTAAACTACAGCTGTCATTGTCTTCTTACATCACAACTTTTGAGTGTGTGGGAACATCAAATCTGGGTTAGAAATCGATTCTGCTCTTTTAAAAAAGAAAGCCGCTATTCTTTGTTTAAAATCGGTAACAAAACCAAAACGACGAGTCCCATTTATATCGTGCTTTAACAGTCTCAGGATTTGGGTAAATGGTAACCCCATTCCTCGGTGCCTAAACTTATCCATCCCCCAAGGTCTCCTTACACGTTATCACTAAGCGGGGGACTGTGAAAGTGCCAGGCAGCAGCGTGGAAGGCCGAGTTCACCGCTCCTGGGTGTGCCGCCTTTAACCACCTCGGACGCCGCTCAGGAAAGCCTCTAGAGCTTAGATCAGTCTGACATCAAGACAAACTGAGACACGTTACTTTTACAGAGCTGGCTCTGCCTCTCAAGTCCATGTCCCTGAAGACCGGTCAGCTGCCTCTGACACCAAAACTTGAAAAGGCAGAATTTGCACCATAAAGAAATACAGTCGTTAATTCTGTGGGCCCTCTCCCCATGGCTGCTGACAGGACCACAGTCATTTCTGGGGCAAGTCCAGTGACACTTATCAAGATACTGAAGACTAAAAAGTCTTACATCTTTTAAACTGTTAACCATGGACACTGTTAGCTATGTCCTTGGTGTCCTTCAGACCTTTTTTTTTTTTTTTTTTTGGTCCTTTCCCCTCCTTGAGTCATTCCCCAGGACGTGAACTTTGACCCTGACCTTTACAGCCACATCCTCCGTCTCTGTGGGTCTCATCTGTCGCCTGGTCGGCTGCTCGTAGTTGTCCATCTGGTAGCGCATTGGCTGTTTCCTGTTGATGGCTTTGGTCTTGAGGGGGATATCGAAAGGACAAGGGAGGGATGGGAGTGAGGGGGAAAAAAGAGAGATTTGAAGTTAGCATTAACTAATAAACTTGAGACTTTCCTGCATCCGCTTTAGTTCCTTGGGGAGAAGAAGTAGTGCAGGGGTTCTCCCTGATGTGACCCTTGAGGATGTTGCCCCAAAGGATTCAAATCCGCTGCAACCACATTATCCCGTTGTTATTATCCAGACACACCACACATACGAACATACTGTACATCAGGGTCTTTTGCACTTCAAGTGAGGCTGAAGTTGACTCCAGTACGCAACATTATGGACACTTGCACCAACATCACCAAAAATCGCCGTACGTTTCAAGACTAAAAAGCCCCCGCTGGTCGCGCCGCGTGGCAGCGTGTCCTCCGACGCCCGAGGCATACATCGGAGGACGTAGACAGAATAAGGCAGCCGGGACGTGAGGGAGCAAATGCAATAAAATCTGCTGCTCTTCCTTGAGAACTGATCCACGTCAACGCTGGAAAATAGAACAGTGGTGTATCCTGATGAGGCGCCGAACACCAATCTGCAGTGATGCGAGTGTCGATGCGTTGCGCGGTTTGTTCCATCCAACGCTTTTTTGATGCCATGCAGCAATGGCATCGAAAAAAAGTGTTGGATGGAACAAACAGCATGCCTTCGATTTTGCTACGGCTAAAGTTTAACCAGTTGTAGTGGGAATAAATATTCTTTAAAAAAATAAAAAATTTATATTATATGGCTCAATTGTGGAACGACTGTGGAGGAAAGATAAGGGGGCCACTAAAGACATTATGATTCATCCCTTAAGCACCTCGAATGTCTGTGTACAAATTTCATAAACATCTGTCCGTTACTATCCATGTGGAAATTTCCATTTGACAGGGAAGCTTGTCGAAAGCTCAGTGAGTCAACAAAAATCGATCCTCTGGGGACCATGACTACCGATGTCACGTTTTATGACAATCCGGCCTGCAGTTGTCAAGGTGTAACTTGCTCCAAACCAAAGCCTTGAATGCAACGACAAACTGACTGACCAGCGCGGACATCACTGGGCATTACCACGTCAACGCGTGTCCGATTTATTAAACCCCCACAGTGATTCGACCTGCAGCATATCCAGAACATGAAAGCTTCTACATTTGCTTTTTATAACCCCCCCACCGCCGCACAAATCTCTAATAGCTCTTTGAAGAAGTCTTCTCATTTACGGGAAGCAGTGCTTTTACAGTTACATTTGATTTTAGGGATGAATGGATCAACGGGGTAGTTGGCACAAGTACCGATAGCTGAGCAGAGGATACATTAGGTTATAGAAACTACAACAGAAAGAAAAAAAAAAAGAATTCATGTTACTTGCTGCACTGTTTGACTGATTTGGCAAGCTAATGGAAAGTACAGTCAAATAACACAACAGCAGTGGCCACTTAGCTCCTTAACTTAGCTGAATTTTTTTTAAATTAAAGTCTTGCCATTGCGATTTTGAGTCTGGAATGGTTTGATTTAAAAAAAAAAAAAAAAAAAAAAAAGGGACATAATGCCGCTGCTACAAAACGGATGCACATGGGGCTTTCAGAGTAAGTAGAAGCAATAAAAGCATTAAAACCAGAAAGAACGAAAAACTGTTACTGTTCGCATTTAAGTATTTTTTTTGTATATTGCCCTGATGAGAGTACAGTTGAATTCAGTTACTGAATAATGAATTTAACATTATTCCATTATAAAAATGGATACGTTGCGTTTTGCCCTTATGCCTCACAATCCTATTTGAAAACCATTATGGCCTCTAAAGAGTTCTTTGAGTCACTCGGCTCTGTGGTCCCACTGTCCATTTTAGACACAAACAGTGATAATCCCACTGCAACATAATAGTCACCATGTGACTCAGTTGACTGAAACCTCAGACGGCCACAAGATTAGAGTCTGGGCTGCAGTTCAGTGGGAGGTGAGGTTCTCTAAGACCCCCTATAACCTTCAAAACTCTTAAACAATTAGTGCTGAGGAAATAACAGGATCTGAGTAAATAAACACTTATAAATGTCAAAAATCGATTTTCATCAGACTATAAACTCTACGCTCACAGCCTCAAAGGAAAAAAGGAACAAATAGTTGTCTGACCAACTTGTAAAACATTTGTTTTATGATTTTTTTTTTCTTGTCTCTTATGTCTTTCTGTCTTCAGTTGGCCATCAAAAGCGCCAGTCTATCAAAAGGCATTTTTAAGTCTCAAATCTTAGATACAAACCTCTGTAGACATTTTAAGTAAAACTGACAGGACTTCCTTTTTCTTATTTCGATGTGCCGTGGAGCGAATGTGTGCAGCGTCATCTGGCGCACCTCACTGACCCAAACCCTGTCCGTGAGGAAACACTGGCTGTTAAACACGATTTCTTGCCACCCTCGGTGTGCTTTGTCGATGCCGACCGTTTTAAATACAGGATAAATGTTTGGATTTTACACAGGTCGAAGGTCTTCGTTAGCCAGAAGTCATTTAACGTGGTGCCTGTGAACCGCATGTGCCTCAGACCTAAATTGAGAGCAGTGAAAGCTCTGCAGCAGGTTCAACTACTGACATTAGGTTCAAGAAATATCATATCATATGTTTGCTGCTTTTTGACGTCTTTTCTACGGAGAATGTTTGCCCCTAGTGAACGCACCAGACACCGGTTAAACCAATGGTCCCACTGCTCGTCGCCGAGTAAGAAGTTTCAGCGAGGACGATATTAGATTCCCTCTTGTAGCCCACAGGGAGCTGAAACTTAACAATACAGTCAAGGAAAATTTCCCCTTTCAGCAACATCGGTCTTATTGATGAATCACTGGTTACATTTCAATCACCAAGTTGGTTGCGGAGACACAGCAACCGATGCTAAACACAGCATTTCAATGGAGCCCTTTTAGAAAATCGGCATGATCGATCACACAGGCTTTGAAAAAGTCACAAGTTTAACCATTTTGTGTGAAACATTTACACGGAAATGAACTACATTTGGGTAAGTTAGTGCGCAAAGCATCCAGGTTATATACCCATACATCTTCAACTTTCTCTGCCCACACTTTCACATGTACACCATCGTAGTTTAACAAATCAAATCAAAGAAAGATCAAGGTAGGTTCCCCTTAATTTTGACCGACTACCTGGTCTATCATCTGTCTAAACAACCAAATATGTGGTTTAATAATTTGCCGACACGTGCTCATGATTGTTTTAGCACTGTGTCCAGCATTATTAGCAATGCCAGAATAACAAAACACAATCCAGGCTGAGGGTGGTGTTTGTGTAGATGTAATGGTCTTGTAAAGTCTCAGCTAAATTCGCTATAAAATGAAAACTGATGAGCCACTCGCCCAATAAATGGCCAATTATCAGTTCTGTCGATTGATCTGGTGTCATTGAGACTCACCGCCCCCAGGTGTTTTTTTCCAGCTTCCATGCAGACAGACATGTCCCCATTTCTCCAGCTGTCGTCTCCAATTTCGTCACTCTGGAGAAACTCACCAAGCTTCTGGACACTATAAGAACACGCACGCACGGACACAGGCACACACACACACACACACACACACACACACACACAATCCATGAATAAGTGTAGTTGTGACGGTACCAACAGCAGTAATCTCTCAGGAGTTTAGAGTTTCACTTGACGGCTGTCAGGTTTCTTCCATGTTCCTTTAATTAGATTTGCCACGGAACGACATCCAGTTTGTGACACAGCATCTCCAGTTTGTCTTCCTTGTTTAGTCAGATCCATACCCCCCCCCTTTCGCTCAGTCAAAACAACCTCACCAGTAAGAGTCAGAGTCAGTCTCTTTACGATGAGAACGAATACCACATAAAGCACGGCAGGAAATAACAATATGACACACGCTCACCTGACCAGAGCCTTCACGGCAAATCTGACAACAGTGGAGAGAAGGAAGAGAGGGGTGACCAGGATGTGGAACAACGCCAGAGCTGCGAAGGCCTCAGAAGGACTGGGACCAGTTTTGTTGATGAAGTGGTGCATCACAAACGTCTGCAAGACAGGATTTAAATTTTACCAGCCCGCTCTCATGTCCGATAACCCTCCTTGATACTGTCAAAATCCCATTATGGTTGAAGAAAGGGAGAGTGAAGAGAGCGTTTGAAGGAGTTACAGATTCACAAATGATTGTCTTCCCTCTTACAGAGGTGTCTCACTACAAGTGTGCAAAAAGTGTCTTACCGCAAGAACGGCAGCAATGGGAATAGCAGCATTCATGAAAACTGCACAGGGGGAGAAAACTGGTTTTATTGCAGTGCTTTAAGCACGGCAGCAATGTCATTTAGAGGATTCACAACATACCTGAAAGTTGGAAAGCAGTTCAACGGCTAATTTAACTCAATTTTAACTTGATTTAAGATGATTTTAAGCAAAAACCATACTGTAATGATCAAGTATTTCCCACACAAAAAAAAAAAAAATGAAGCTTTTGAGCTAATTTGTGTTGACCAATACTGAATATCTGCCTGGAGCTTCATACACGACAGAATCATTCTGTAGTAACCAATTTACAAGTCCCATCTTTTCAAGTTTGAACCAGCGAGATTGAGAGTGAGGAGCGCATGTTCTGCAATCATAAAGAAATTCAACATAATTTAAACTCATGTCATCGATTTTTTGTTTTCGTCTCACTGGACATGGATGTGTAGAAAGCGAAGGTCTTGAGGCTGGTGAGCTCTTTGCCTCTGGTCTCCTCCACGCTGTCGCAGAAGATGTTCTCCCAGGCGTACAGCTTCAGCAGCTTTATGCCCTTTAAGATCTCTGTGGTCTTTTTCAGACGATCCGTAGAATGTTCCTGAAAGAGACAACGGAGGATGGAAAGTGACGTGTTAAAAACCGATAACCGTATGCAGCTGACATTACAGGACAAGAACGTCGCCGGCTGCTGTAAAATAAATAAGATTTACGCCATGAAGTTCTGTGAAAAATGTTTCGAAAAATCTGCAGGAAATGTGTTGTATTTCAAAACAACGTTAGTACACTGCTTACTAGTGTGTTTTTCTGTGTGTCAGCCAGCTTTGTGGCTATGAGGTATTGGATCGGAGCCAGCAGGACTATGACAGACGCTCCAACTAGGGCGCTGAAGCCCAATAAATAGTACAGCAGGATCACTCCCATCACAATCTGCAAAGAGAACAGAAAATGAGAAACAAGCCTTGACGGAAACATCACTGTGTTAGACTTATAAAAAAAAAAAAAAAACGACATGCAGTACAGCCAGTAACGTACCAAGGTCTGGTTTCTCCTACCTGCACGGGCATGGCCCACAGGTTGGGGCAGAGGAATAGAAACCACATCAGCTGGTTGGTCTCTATGGCCACCAAGTTGTTGATCTGCCCCAGCGTCATCTCCCCCATCGACATGTTGGAGGTGGACAGACGCAGGATTTTGTTGTAAATCATCGCCTAAATAATGGAGCAGATACGAAAATACGATAAAAATGCCACTGAATGTTAGACTGGATTTTTAGGCCCGGGTGTCATTTGAGATTTATTGACAATAGTGCCACTATGATGGCAGAGTTTTTGGTACCAATAACAAAAGAAGGTGAACGTTAAATGCCGTCTGAAAACAAGCAGCTGCACACGAAATCCGAGGGAATTTAATATATTCTAAAATTGGAGAATAATCAAATAAGAGGACACATCCAAGCAAGATTTTGGCACTGAATGCAGAAATCAGCTGGGTGGTTTTCACGTTTCCTGCTGCGCCACGTGTCATGCGATAAGGCCTCTATGCAGCTGAAAACTTGCTGCTCCCTCTGCATTTAAAAGCGATCGGCCGTCAGGTCAGGCGGATGACGTTTGTATGAGAGTGACATTAAGTCGCTGCAGCTGTGACGCAACCCCGATCCCTCACGCGGAACTTTTCAAAGCAACACCTCGGGTATGAAAACAAAACATCTCGACTTCATTTCCCCTGACGTTTCCCTCACCAGCAGGGCTCCCCGCAGGTTGATGCCGGTTTCTATGGTGACGTAGTACGAGGCCTGCAAGAAGGTCCTCTGCAAGATTAGAGCCAGGAAGAGGAGAACAGCCAGGACTGAAGTGTTCTGCAGCAGCTTAGAGGAAGACATGAAGTAGACACCAAAATAGGTCTCCTACAAGCAAACACACAGAAAAATACATCAAAGTTAAAAACACATTAAGTTCTTCTTCGCAGGTTGCACACGGTAGGTCACAGTGACGTGTCATTTGACCACCGTAACATGAGCTTGCTTTAGAATTGTCACATCCCTCGACTCTTCCATGCGCAGATTCAACACAACCAGCGGTTGGTGCATCAACGAGTGCAAATCCCTGTTTTTAAAACACCGAATGGAGGCGCACATTACATCCAAAACCTGCTGGGTGACGTGTAAATATATCCACCCCTGTCATCTTTTCACTTCAGCCCTACTGAGGAACACACTTCTTCCAATATTTCCTTTTTTTACACTCAGGTACAAGGAGTTAGTTTTAGTGTCAAGATTTGACGGCAAAAATACCTCATCATACGACGGTATTTGTCACCGAGTCGATGAATCTGAGAAATCAGGGCGATACATTTTCACTGACTGAACTTTCTGTCTTGGACATTTTGACAGACGCTGGAAAATCTTTCTTGCTTTGGTCAAATACAGTCGATTATATTCAAAAACATAAATGAAATGTAATAAAAAATCTTTGAATAATGGCAACAGATAAATTGAGCTTGTACCACGCGCTGTGTATAAACAGATTAGCATATAATGTCTACGTTATATAACACAGAGGAAACACATCCGTGGGCTGTCGGCATTCATGTCGGCTGATGAGTGACAAACCGTTCATACTGTGGTAGCCATCTTTCACAACGAGGAACTGACCCTTTACCGCGCGGTGTTACTCAGTTAGAATTTGGCAGGAGAGGCTACGCTCTTCTGGGGAGCGTTCAAAGAATCCGAGCCGTTGCGGCACGAATATGACTGGATGTTTTCTAGCCGGTGGCCGAGCAAATGCTGAATGAGCCACTGACGGCGAAGTGTGAATGAAGCGGCCGGTGTTAATCGGCTATTTTAGGGCCGACTTCGATGTTCCGCCTGAACTACCGCAACGCTCCGTTTGATATTGGGCCACTGTAGGACCGTTCTATAGAAGCATTGGATTTTTTTGGTATGATTTTTTTGCATCAATGTGAACTTGAACTTGATTTTTTAGGCATTTAAGTTTGCAGGATTGACTGGATTAGCTGAATAAAGACACTCAGGTTTGGTTATTTTATCCGTTAACAGTTTCTGAATTGACTTTCCAAAAAAAAAAAAAAAATGATGTATCAACATGAAATAAAAAACACATGCACTGTGATGGGAGGATTTTAATCTATACAGCCCGATCCTACCACACTGTGTATCAAAGTGTGTTAAGCTTTATACATGAACATATTACATATATGAATAAAACAAGACGACATCACAAACACACACTGCAGAATCTAAAAGCTCAGCCTGATGCTCGGCAGTCCTCCCCTCTGTATTAAACAGAGACAAAGTGTGAGGTGAGTGGGGAATTTTCCATGTCACTCAGAAATGCAGCGGCGCTCTGCTCTCCGTCTCCGCTGCCCACTGCGCCCGCTTTCACGGGCAGGCACGGACCTGACGACGGCTCACATTCAACATCAACTGTAACAACATCCAGCCAAATGGACCGAGGGAAGATATATACCGTCAACACCAGAGCATCTGTTCTGCCTCTCCTACCAGCTCTGCCCGCGGCGTGACCTTTGGAGGAGGCTGGCACGGATTTAAGAGGAGTCGATGTTTGTGATCGGCTCTGCCAGCGTCTCTCCTCTTGCCAAATGGACCGTCTGTGAAAGTGTCTGCTTTCTCTCCGTCCGTCACGCTCTCTTTCTCGTGCTGTCACGGGCAGTTTGTAGTACGGCAGCGTGATAGCCGCAGTGTTGGTCCAGATGGTACTGATTTATGAATACTGGTGCAAATCCTGAAATATCCGGAATGATGAAGTGCAAAGTCCATACTTTGTGTAGGTATTCAATGTAGCGCCAAAACAATTACTCGATTAAATAAGTATCTGTCTATATTAAATCGGGGGGAAAAAAAAAATTTTAAACCAACATTGATCATCCATTGATCATAAAGTGCTGTTTGCTTTTCCCATGTTCAATGAAGTGAGGATGTGCTGCTTTTCTCTGGTGGTGTATCGCTGTGAATTGAATAAGTTTGGGTTTGGACAACAAACATTTTTAGTCATTAGTCACATTTTCTGACATTTTATAAGCTAAACGTTTAATGAGCAATCGTCAAAAAAAAAAAAAAAAAAGAAGGTAATCTTTAGCTGCAGCCCTAATTCAACGTTTTACACTTTGAATACTACATGACAAGGACATTGTTTGCATAACATCGCCGTCCTGTGAAATCCATGTATCACCGAAACCGTTAACCTTTCATGAGCGAAGAGAAAGCAGACCTGCTTTCAGCTTCCAGTGGGGTTTTTTTTAGATGCTTTATTTAGATTAAGGAGAGGGAGAATTCCCTCAACACGTAAAATCACTTTTAATCCTTCAGTTTATCTGAAAAATTCAAAATGATCAATTCTGGAGATACATGATTTTCATTCAACAGCGACGTTACCCTTGGAGCAAACTGAGCAAACGATGCTGTTTGCAAATACAGCAAATACTCTTAGTTTTGCCAAAGAAAAGTCGGCATTACGCGAGCGTTAATTGAAGTCATGGTAACTAACAATAACTGACATGAGCATTTGTGCCATGGACCATTACGTTTCTATTCAATTTACTTTAAACTATTCAAAACATTAGGAAACCTCCTACTGTCCCACATTTTCTAATGTTACGTCTACAAAATCCTGCTTTGGCTTTCCTGGGCTGCTCTGTTTAGGAGGAGTAATTTGAGTTTTAAACCTGAGAGCACGTTCTGGAAAACCTTTGAACATTTTGGGAATTAAACTAATTCCTCAAACGTGAGGACATTTTTTTGGAAAGCGGGGACATTTCGGAAGGTGAGAATATTTTGGCCCGTTAGAGGGTTAAGGTTAAACCTAAGTTTAGTGGGGGTGAGGGTGAGGGTGGAGGTCGGCATTAGGGTCCTCGTGCAGGTAAAACCACAAACCCGCGTGTGTGTGTGTGTTTGTGACTGCGCGTATGCGTAACGTCATTTCGGCACCTGCGCTTTGTGACATTAGAGGCATATTCTCATGCCAGATACAGCGTCTTTCACACACTTTGACATGCAGTCACATACACAGACACACACGCACTGGTGGTGACATGATGACTGCGACCAACGCCTTTGGTAACATCACACTGTGTGGAGTGAGTCATTCATTGGTTGGCTGGACCACCCAACATCGCTAACAGGCAGAAACACATCTGTGTCTGTGTGTGTGTGTGTGTGTGTGTGTGTGTGTGTGTGTGTGTGTGTGTGTGTGTGTGTGTGTGTCTGAAGTGTGGACAACCCATGATGTTGCACTAATTTGCACCCATCCTTTGATTAAATTATCCTACGTAAACACTTAATCCAGACTTTGGTCCCGTTGACGGCTTTAGTGACATCAGGCGTGCCAAATTAATTTCTCTAAAGGGGAAAGAATGACGTTTACCTTTTCGCACTGTCGTCTGTGTTCATCATTCAGATTTTTCAAATGCGACACTCTTATGGCATTAAGTCCTCATCAACTTCTGCAGCAGCTTTTGTGACAAAGCCGTTATCTCACATCCGTCAGGGCCGCAGGGGAACTCCAGCAGTGAGCGGCCCCGCTATTATTTATCCCTGCATAAACTACTGCGTATACTGTAGCCACGCGTAGAAGCTCGGTGCAAATAATGCAGGAAACAGCCTACTTCCAGCCTTTCGTTCGTCTTCATTGTTGAGTAAAATGTCGGCCATTTGTTGTTTTCTGTCTTATAAACGCCGGACTGTGACGTCACTGACGAATTCCAGGTCACAAATAAAAGCCGGCCACGTCAACAAGTCCCCCTTTGCACTGGGAGCTGCTCTCTAACAGCTTTTGAGTCTTCGCTCTAGGTGTCACGTTTGAATATTAACTCAGAGTTTAGGAGACGGACCAGGGATAAAAACCCCAAACCCGTTAAACTTGACAGAAGCCAGTTTAAGATCCAGAAGGTCAGCCTGCAAATACATACACCCACCTTGATCTTGTCTGATGTGGCGTCGTCATCGTCAGCCTTCAGGTACTTTACAATGCCAGAGATGCAGAGAGGCCCGGCGAAGCCCAGCAGATCCGCCAGGTAGCGGAAGGTGCTGCTGAGCAGGATGGGACGTCCAAACGCTCGATACATGGAACGCCAGATTGACGGGGCTCGATCCGGATCCTCCGCTGTCTGTGTGGAGAGAGTGATGAGGAGATGGAGGGATGAAAAAAATCACATAAGTTTGTGTTTTTTCTTGTGTAGGTAAACAGTAGGAAAACCCACGCTAATAGTCATAACATACAGCTGGAACACTGCATCAGAGTTAAGGCAGGTCAAGGCCTCCGTCTGCTCACCCTCTGATCCTCGTAGGCATCTTTGAGCTGCAGGTAGTTGGTGAGGGCTCTCATGGCGATGGGCAGCTTGCCGATCCTCTTCAGCTCTATAGGTCTTTTATGGGCTCCCATGATGAGAGGATTCATCCACCAATACGTCGCCTAAAAACGTGCCAAGAATTAGCAGCATTTTCTGTGCTCTGTTGCGCAGTGGTGCTCCAGTAACATTTGTCAAAGCAAATATTAATTAAGAGACATAAACGTTAAAAAGATGCTATATCCAAGTTTTTGCTATCGTTACGTAGCCAACATTAGCGCTAAAGGCTGTTTACTTACCAAGAGCTTGTAAACGTTGCGTTCACAAGACGAGAGTTCAGAATACGCCCTATGGGCAACGCTACTTCTTCGTCCTCTCACACTGGACTGAGGGCAGACTGGACGCTACAGTGACTCGCTATTGCAAAGTAGTGATACGCGACGGGACGGGCCAGGGCTAGCTGGTTAGCATGCTAACTTCAGTAGAAGAAAAGGAGTGATAGAAATAGAAGCAAGACAGGAGTTATCATTGGCGTCGCTTTCCACCGCCGGAGACAGCCCTTGGCGAGTAAAGGAATGAAGTTTGATGTCGAACTCTACTGCTAACGTTGGCTATGTAGCGATAGCAAAAAAGCATACATATAGCACCTTTAAGTTTGGCTGTTACATGATATTAAGAAGTGAGCTGAAACTGAGGCACTTTGATGTCTAACTTGTTACTCGAGGTGTAAATATTTGAACTGGTTACAGTTTTTAGGGACTTGGATTTTTACCTTGTCGGTATCAAAAATTGTGCAAATCTACACTGTTGAAAATTCAACAATATGGCAGTGTGTTTGCGTCTACCTTGGAGAGCAGGTTGACAAATGGCTGCAGAAAGCGAACCCCCAAATCCTGTAAATCCTCTGGCGGCTTCACCTTCTGAGGATTGGCAAAGAACACATATTTCTACAGGGAGACACAAGAAGACATAAGGAGAATTAACACATGGATCGTCAGCAATGTATATCTCATGTCTAACCACCAAAACATCTCAAAAAACAAGTTTCCCCATCACCAATGGCAGATGTGTGGGTATCTTCTTGTGTAACTTACTTCCTGGATTTGACACACTGAAGGTTATTCAGTTACCGATAGTGAATGGAAACATGATTACTCACCCTGACCCTTATGACGTTGATCTCCACAGCCATTAGTAGTCCATACAGGACCACTAACAGGGCTGTTATACAGAACCTCAGGTGCTGTGGTCCAACATTGTACTCTGCATACTTCCAGAGCTTAATGGACTTTGTGATGAACGCCAACACCCAGTAAATGAAAAGGACTGAGGGAAAAAAATAAAAGTTATATAGTTTAATATTAATGATGCATTACTGCAATGTAACTTATGTTGTGGTAGCATTTCTTCCATTTCTCTGATGCAAAACTTCTATGATGCAAAACTTAATAGTAATATTGTAATTTGATTGTTTAACACCTAAAAAAATCCTGCAATTCCTTTGTAAATACTCCACTTGGTATCTCCCCTGGTAATGCCAGGGATTAAAAATGGAACTCCCCTGATTTTGCACATCAAAGTCTGTTAAGAGTTGTTGCCGAATACTAAAACATACAGTGGGTGAAAAAAGTCGAACGCATGTGGCCCCTGAGGGAGTTGTGCGAAATCTGACAAACCGCCTCGAGTGATTACAGTGCCCCCAGGGTTGAGACTTACCAAGCAGCAGTTTGGGAAAGTTGGATGTCTCTATGTTGTGGTAGTAAACCACTGATGTTGTTGCTGCTATGAAACCCATGAATGCTGGCATGTAGAGATGGAGGTGATTGGTTCCCATCATCCTACAGTGAGAGGCAAAACAAAATAAAATTAATGTGGAAAATTACTGACATTTCTTTGAAACAATACCAATTACTTTTTTCTTTTTTGCCATTCAAGTTTTTTTTTTTGTTTGTTTTTTAAATCAAGTTTTCCAATTTCCAAGAGATAACAATCATAAAGAAACACAAGACAACATATTAAAACAAGTCAGGCAACAAAACATACAACAAACTAATCTAAGAAAAATAAGCAAATCCAATAAAATAAGAAAGACACAAAAAACTGCCATAAAGTATAAATAGAATACAATACAATAAATACAACATAAATTGGGTAGCAAATCTTTGTTATAAAAAATTATTTAAAAAATAAAATTATATAAAAAAAATTTTATTTTTAATTTTGCCTAAGACAACAGAAACAAAAACAGTATTTTGTGTGATAAGGTATTTGAAAAAACACCCTTCTGAGGTCTCACTTGTTGGAGACGATGCCCTCCGCAAACTCGCAGACATGGACGAACAGCAGCGAGAAGGTGAGGATCCACCTCAGGTTGTGGCCGGGGAAATGGAGCCATGTGTTATGATGGATCTGGACCTTGGAGCTTTGACTGCCCCAACCTGAAAAACAAAAGACAGAGACAGAAACAGACAGACAGAGAGAGAAGAAGAATATTATAATGAGTCTGAACTTGACATAGTTGAGAAATGCAACCTGTATGGAACTGGGAGGGAAAGGAAGACCAACAAGAAGAGATGGCGGTACAATCATTGGGTTATAAACTGGGTCATGTGCTACATGGGATTATGAAGGACTACCTTTTCACCACCATCCACATTTACTTTCCAAATGATGCTATAGCATTTTACACTGATTTACATTCACGTCAGCACAGTGTGAAAATCAGACTGCAGAAAGAAAATGGCTTGAATTGTATAAATCATCACATTAAGCATCATATCCACTTTAAACGGTCAAACCTTAATTACTTCTACCATTTCTTCTAAATTCAAAGACACAATACAATACTTTGACTTTACATTAAATCTGCATTTTGTGTCTCTCTGAAATGACCATAACTGAAAATATGAACCCGTTTAACTCCACACATAACTTATTACAGATATTTAAATACATCAGCAAACTTAATTGCTTTATTGTCTCATTTAAATCCATCTATTAGAAGACCTGTCAGTGTGAGAGTGATCAAAAATTCATCTCCGGTATTTTTTATTTTTGGTACATTGAGGTAAAATATCAAAACTTTGTTTTGAAATACATTTTAAAAAAAAAGGTAGAAATGTCAGAAAAAAAACATGTTTAAAATCTCAAGGAAACTATGGTAGATATTGAAAAATGAGTAGTAACATGATATAGTACACATGATTTGTAATGAAATGCAAAAAACACCAGTTTGTTTCTTTAAATTATGGTGACTTTCATTTCAAAACTTACACCAGTTCAGAGTTATGGGCTTTGACAGGGCGGAAAATCCTCAGAAATGAAAATATTCTGACCATTGGGAAACTAGAAACTCTCAATAGAAACCAAGGACATGCCCTAATTATAACAACAGTAAAATGTCTTCAGGCATGAAAGTAGTTAAATGTGTTGCATTAGAACCAATTCAGACATAGACAGCCAGTGTCAGAAGCACCGCTCAATGATACAATAACACAATTAGGGTTGCAACTGATGATTATTTTCATTATCAATTGAGCTGTCAGTTATCTTCTTGATTAATCGATTAATTGTTTGGTCTAAAAAAAAAAAAAAAACATCAGAAAACAGTGAAAAATGTCCCTCAACGTGGCCTGAATCATTTGACAAGTTAGAACCATCGAATATTTGGCATTTTTGCTTCAAAATCGACTTAAATTATTTATCTATTATCAAAACCAAATGGTTAATCGACTAATCACTGCAGCTCTAAATACACTATATAAAATCAAAATCTTGATGCTTCAGCAACTCTATAGTAAATGTCAGTCTAACATGAATACACTTGATGAAAGTATCTGTGTCAATTTAATCTAACTTTATTTTATTGGCAAAAAAAAAAAAAAAAAAAAAAAAGGTTGATACTGTGGAAATTCAGTCATACAGGGTTTTACTCTACTTGTGCCGATAGTGTTTCTTATTACGTTTGTTCCTGGTCTTAACTGAATGGTCCGTAGCCAATTGGAGGCTCAGGGGACTGAGACCATAAAAAAAACAGAACCAGGAAGCCTCAATTAGTGAGTCCTTGGGGAGCAGGCTGAGGGCTTCTGGTCAGACCCATTCCCATAAACTACTGAACACACACACACACACACACACACACACACACACATTATGACACACACCAAATAACCAACCATGCGTTCATTATAAATTAGTCTCAATATAATACAACAATAATAGAGCAGGAAGGAAGTATTTTTTGAGTACTCCAGAATCTGCTAACCCAACCATTTTATTTTTTCAATTTTCTTTTTTATATTCAGTTTGACTGTTTTTACTGCAGTTTAGTTTATTGTTTGTTTTACTATTTCCTGCAGCAACAGTCCAGTCCCCACTGGATCATTGAACAGTCACTAACATTTCCACTAACACATCTGCTGCCCCCCCAGATTTCGTGATTAACTTCTATGTGACAGAGCTGTTTTTCTACTGATCACTGGAATCCCAAATCAAATTCATTTACATTCAGATTTCAATATTTGCGAGAAACTGCGTTAGACCAACTAACACAGAGGGCCGAAGGGAAAGCGGAAATCCCGGGTTCTGTCCCAGAAGTAAGAGAAGCCCATTCAAAATCCCACTGACATTTTTAACGACACTGATAACTAAAAATCCAGCCTTGGAACAGAGTCTCTCTCAACAGCATGTCATGTGTTTACATTTTTTCAATAGGGATCCATTGTGGGCAAAGCTGAAAAATGAGTCAAGAGTTTTATGGTGACATTGGATTTTAAAATCGTTTATGAATCAATACGATGAAGTTTCTTAATCTGTCATGTGTGTGTGAAAAAGACATTCACATTCGGCTATTTTATCCATAAACAATCTCTTAATCGTTAAGATATGTATTTAAATTGTGATTTAAAATATTCTTCTTCAGCTCTATAGGTCTTTTATGGGCTCCCATGATGAGAGGATTCATCCACCAATACGTCGCCTAAAAACGTGCCAAGAATTAGCAGCATTTTCTGTGCTCTGTTGCGCAGTGGTGCTCCAGTAACATTTGTCAAAGCAAATATTAATTAAGAGACAAACATTAAAAAGGTGCTATATCCATACCGCAGTAGAGGACTTTAGCAACATGGCCTACTCCTGTCGTCTCTATAGCCATCTCTTTTCAAGCCCTCTTATCCTACACAGGGTCACACGGGGCTGGAGTCAATCCCAGCAGGCACAGGGCGGGAGCCGGGGCCGGGTCGCCCCGGTCCCATAATCACTTTTCATTAAATACAATACAGTACAAATGATACAATCGGAGCAAAGATCAGAGTGTCTGCTCCAGCAATCCTCACCGGATTGGTTCTGTCCTGACAGCTGCGCTGACTGCTGAGACTTTCCAGCAGAAAAGGTGAAGCCTTAAGAGGCTTAAACAGGAAACAGACATCTGTCAGAATACGCACGTCGCACACTGTGCACACTCGTGACTTTTCCCGCAGAGGCGCAGGAACTCTTGTGTACTTAATCTAGATTATTTTAATAAGAAAATGGGGGGAGTATTAATGCTGCGTTCATGGCACGCAAGACAACGTGATAATTCAACTTGGTTCAAAAGATTGACCAGTGTCCTCTTATCTGGACTCATCTGAGTGTTTCAACCACTGAGAATAAAAATTCATTTGTCAGTTGATTCATTGATAAGCTACTTAGTCAATAGAACGCCAGAAATAAACAAATGCCCATCACCTAACCACATCTTCAAGTGAGTGAGCAATTTCAAAAAGAATTCACTGCCATGAAGCAGAGAAAAGCCGCGAATCTTCACATGTGAGAAGCTCGACCCCGATAATGACAGATGTAATCGAACCGCCTACCGATGAAGAGGATGGGGAAGGTGATGAAGAGCAGGAAGACGTGGGGAACCAGGTTGAGAGCGTCCACGAAGCAGCCATTGTTCAGCACGCCCTCGTCCACGCTGTAGGCATTGATATCGTCGTCGTTGCCGCAAAACGACAAGGCCATGCCACCACCGGGGCTGCGCCACACAAGCCTCGAGTCAGTCTGTGGAAACATGATTGGTTCTTTATTGATGATAACAGGTGAATATAAACCGTACTGTGTTTTACATGATCTAATGTTTTCTTTTTTGTGATCCTTCAACGATTGTTGGCCGGTCTGGGTCACTGGCAGTGCTTTGGCTTGACCCTTGGAGAACGGCCGTGACATTTTCGTGGCATGTCACACGTTCAAGTGCACGCACTCACTCACACAGACATACAGATGCACGTCAGCGTCAAGCATGAGAGCTATTTCAGGGCCACTGCCCAGCTACATGCCCCCCCCCCCACAAACAATGATACCATGTTCTTAAAGGTTCTTAAAATACGGCTCCATATTAAAAAACACTGTTGTGTAGTTTTAATTAATTAAAAATAAATGTCATTTACTACATTCTACTGTATTAGCTTGTTCAGAGCTGCGTGTGTCAACATTGTATTGACTAAACGATTAACTGATTAATCGATAATGAAAATAATCGTTAGCTGCAGCCCTAAACCCGTCGGTGACTGTCAAAAACTCAGAAGTCACAGAGTTCACTGCCAACTGCGCCTTTCTGCGTCACATGAGATTTACTGTAACTCGCTTAAAAGAAGTTATTTTATAAAGGCAGGAAATGTGGGAATTTTTGGTTTAGATTTCCCATATTTGTTGCCTTATTCAAATATTTCCTGTGAGTAGGATTTTATCACTTACTACGGGCAAACATCATGGCTCCATTCCAGGCCAAAAACAAAGATGGCCACCAGAACGGCTGCCTCCGACGGCCATCTTTGTTTGGGTCAAGAGATGTCCGCCGAAAGTTGGTGCCGACACTGGGAATTAATAAATCACTCTATTAAGCCCTGCGGGCTAAGGGTGGGGGGCGGCGAACGGGTTTACGGTGTTAGGGGGGTGGGGGTTGGGTTGAGATGTTTCTACCGAAGGTCTGGCGCTTCTTCTCCGACGCGAAGACGTGGCACCGTCGGAATCCCCTAAAAGACGCCGGACCTGAAGCTGGCGACCCGTCGCTGTGCCCCACAACGAGAAAATGACCCAATATCTACCCGTCAATGACAAAACGGTGTCACTTCAAATTATGTCCGATATTTGTATGCATTGTTTTTCCCAAGTTAATGCCCATTCAACGGTGATTTACTGACGGCCTGGACCATAATGAAAAAGTAATTTCGTTGTGGAAACTATGAAAAAAAGAAATGGAAAAAAACAAACAACAAATGTCGAGTTTGTTGTTTGTTTGTTTTTTTAAGAAAAGAAGAAGAAGAAGAGGAAGAAGCTAATGTAGTTAAATTTAACCTTCAGCTTTTCCTAAAAACAACACCTGCATCAGACACACGCTGCCCCATTCACCAAGCCGGATCATTTCACAGGGCTCGACATGGCTCCTGCTGAGATAAGAAAGCTACTTTGCACAGCAGCGAAGTTAAAGCGAGTCACTGTAATTCGGGACGGTTCGCGACGAAACGCCACACGATGTTAAAAACCCGCCGGAGTCTCTTACCTCGGAGAAGAGTAACGATCCTCACTGGCACCGTGTCATGCCCGATGCCGGGGTTTTTGTTTGGGTTGTTTTCTTCTGACAAAAAAAAGAAAGAAAGATAGGAAAAAATTAAGAAAACAGACAGAGGGAAGGAAGAAGAGGAAAAGACACGATTTACGCTGAGAGGGGGAGAAAAAAAAAAGTTGATTATTTTTAGCCCCGTAAGCGCATCAGCTGCTCCGCATACTGCTTGCCTGGCTCTGCCACAGCTGTCAAGCTGCTCCCGATACGACGCAACGCTTCCGGAGGCATCCTTCAAATTAAAAGACGCAAGCGCCACCATTGAAAAGTGAACGCCACTCGAGTCTTTTTACTCACAGACTAGGAGTAATACGTAAGAAAGAATCTAGACTATCTGTTTTCTCTGCTAGTACTCCGAAATACCCATAGGTCTCCGGGAAATATACAAACAATTCAAACGGAGTATGCTTTTATTTGCCATGTGCACGGGCAGATTAACTGTGCTCCTCACATAAGTCTAGTTAGAAGCTGGTTAAACGCAACTTTATATAAGTTCACTGTATGAGTATCATCTGAAATATTAAAAAGGTATCAAGAGTAAATTTTTGACACTCGGTCCCTTCACAAGACTAGGTACAAATCTACCAATCCCATCAAAACCATTTCTTTTTTTAGTTGACATTAATTAACTCATCAAAAGACCATAAGGCTAATTGCCCCACAGGGATTCTGAGGGCTTCCGGGCCCCTGAGGGTCATGGTATTTGGCCGATTTGTCCATTGGGTTATCCAGCCCTGGCTGTTTCTGACCTGCTGTGATACAGGTCAGAAACAGCCAGTGATGCACATCCTGGGTTGTTGGATTTTCGCCTCTACTGTATCTTCATCAATTTCCCCAGAGAAAAGTAAAGTTTTTTGTTTTTTTTTATTTGTTTGTTTGTTAACCCCCCCGGTAATGAAAAGTTGTTTTTTTATTTTGAAGGTATCATCTTCGCAAATTCCGGCGTAGGTTTACGTAACTTCAGCGAACTTGATGCAACGGTCGCTCCTATCAGATTTCCAAACTTGAACCGGTTCAGAAGTGAGACGGGGGGGTTTTTATTATGGGCTCCTCCAACAGCACAACTCGCATGTCAGTTACGCACCGTCTTCAAAACCTGCAACCGAAGCGATATCGCCTCACCTGGTTACAGTTTCGGCACACAGTCCCCTGCGGGACCCAAAAACCTTTCACCGGCAGGTCTCGGGAACTTGGATTCCAGCCTCTGCAAGCACCGCAGAAACCAGGTTGTTGCCTTTGTTTGGACAAAACATCTGACAACTGGAGAATCAGTTTCCAATCAGTTCTGCTTGGGTGAAGAGAACAGAAATCTTTTTTCTCTCTCTCTCTCTCTCTCTCTCTCAGGATTAAAAAAATACACTGGCAAATAAATTAAATGACAGTAACGTGAGAGATTAAAAACAAAATCCAAACCTCTGGCTGTTAGATTGTCAATATTTTACAAAACATTACTGCGGGAAAGCTGTTAAATGTTGAAAATGCCCCAATTTCCAAGTGAATATATTTAGTAATGAATGTTTTTTTTATATACTATATAAAATAGATGATTAGATTTCCCAACAGCGCTTTTACGGAGGCATATGTAATATCATTTACAATGATCTGTTTCTCGACGCAGGGAGCAGCTCGCTGTGAAATCCTCCACAACACGGAACCCCTCCGGATCCGAGCGACGGACGCGGGATTCACGTGCGAAACCCGCGCTGGGAAAGGCATCGAAAGGCGCCGCGGAGAGGGGACCTTGGGTCCGGTCTGCAGCGCTCACTGGGGGGCGAACGCTGTCCCGTTGCCGTCGGTCGTTCGTGCAGGATGCGGAATGCGGCGCAGCAAAATGTAATTCTCGCACACCGAAACGATGACGCAATAGCAGTCGACCCGGTGCCTTTCGCGCATCCTAGCAATGTGATTCAGTCACACACACACACACGCACCCTCAGACGAACAAAACTCCATTCAAATATCTATCAATTTAAAGTTTTCACGCGATTAGACAGACATGAATATGGACAAAAACGTGAATTAATGATTGTTTCTAAATCACTCGGGTCCACTCTTATATTCGGCAAGAATGAAAAGAAATTAAGAAGATATCTCCCATTAAACGTCAAACTTTTTGAACCGTCCCGCCTGTAATTCCCTCAACCCCCCCTGCCGCTAAAAGCACCCAAATCCACCGTGAGCAGCGAGGGAGACTGGCGTGAATCAAGCTCATATTTTGCTGAAATATACGTGCTTGGTGGATTATGTGGATGCCGAAATTAATATATGTCTTCTCTTGATTCATATTTTACATTGAGTCGTAGTTTTATCCCATACTCTTTTACAGGGAGTTAAGCAGGCTTTAAATTTTAGGATTGCACAACTGAGTCTGGTGAAGGCTAAATGTCTTTCCACGTTAAGAGAGGATGCTGTCGCCCGGCTGCCAATGTCGGAGGGGATGAAATAGGGAAAGCCTTCCCACGCACTTACCCGGCTTCTGACGCAGGTCTGCGGGCTCGGGTAGAGGCGCCCTTTCCCGAACCTCGACCCCCGCGTGTGTCTCACGGTATTTACGGTTTATACTGAAGGCGCGGGGACAGGAAATGCCTGCGCATCACATTTACGGTCGCGTCCGCTCAGACACGGCACTGTGGCACGGCAGAGACACACACACACACACACACACACACACACACACATTCCCAGATATGGTGGCCGGCTTTTTCCGCCGAAACATGTCATAATGCACGATGACAACACGGGCAAATGTAGGTCAAATTAAAGCCGAATAAGCGCCAAAGAGCTGACTTTTTTTTCCCCCGTAACTGATCTAGTTGTGAAATATAATTTAAATTAGCTTTGTTTAAAAAAAAACAAAAAATGACATTAACACCTGTCAGTCTCGGTTCACCTCAGCCGCATTTTATTTTGAAATGTGTCACGTTCAGCTGCAGCACAAGACAGGAAGAGGGCGCTGTTCTCCCCCAGACCCCTCGAAACTTTCAAAAGGAGCAATGGAGGCTTTTCTGCGGAGTTTGCATCCGGCCGGAGGCGGCGGGACGGAAGGAGCGAAGGGCCAATGGAAAAGCCCCGTTCAGCGCAGGACGCATTTAAAAAGGCGAAGAATACACATGTAGTAATTCTGGCACAAGAGCATGTGCGAGATTAGACATCTTCCGAGCCCGGATGTGCCCTTTAAGATCTGTCAACTAGGCCTGAAGCTTCTTCCAGGTGTAATAATGACAAATATGCATTATTCTGCTAAAGCCAGACCAGAAATCATAAGTTGGGGGGGGGGGGTTGTTTTGTTGTTTCACATTATTGATAATGATGAATTATAAAAGGGACCGATCAGAAAGCATCCACATTTTTTTTTTTTTTTTTTTCCCAGTTCTCAGGCTCAGGAACTCTGTGCATGAACACCACAAACCTATTCCCTCATTTCGCGTTTGGGTGATGGTGGTCGGGGAGCACCGTCTAAACCGGACAACAGCGTCAATATTAGGCCGTTCTGCAAACATGGACTCCTGGATCACATGTTTCCTTTCAATATGCAACACTTTGCTTTTTTTTCTACGGTTCCTGGCAAATAACCTGCACATTCGTTAAGAGTTGGAAAAGACTTTCGTAATGAACCTTAAACTGCGAGCAAATTAAAGGAAAAACCTGAGTAAATGAGTCGAGAAATAAAACAGACGCTTTGTAGGTGCCTCCGCAAGGGGGCGTGGGGGGGGTCGCCGAAGGGTTTGATGAGTAGGTTGCGTCGATAATGTGAATCGTATGGTCTCAGCAGTCACCAGATCTCAAGCTAACCGAGCGCCTGTGGGTGATTTGGAGCCAACGGTTCGGACCAGCTGAGTATCCCTTGAAAATTGGCGTCCATGTTGGACAACTCTGCGGTGCCAAGGGTCTGTTCCAGTGGGGAGCAGGCGCCCCCCCTCACGCAGAACGTGAAGAAACGTGTGGCAGTGGACGTGGGCGATACAGGCTTACTGGCATTACTGGGACGTGTTGCATAAAGGTTTTGGGTGTCAAATGGGGAGCCCGGGACTTCATTTGCTGCCATCTCCCAGCTGAGAGGTGACAGCCTGGGGGGGCAGCAGGCGAACTACAGAGGGACGCCGAGGTGGAGGGATTCATACGTGTGTGTGTGTGTGTGTGTGTGTGTGTGTGTGTGTGTGAAGAGTGGAAGAAAGGGTGAGTGGGAGGTCTTGTGATCAAGGAGATCAAGAGACATCGGTCTTCATGGCTGTATGAGTGTTTTTACATCGCTGCTAGGGACAGCGTGAGGAGATTCCCATCAGCCAGTGTTTCCCAAGAAACTGTCAAGGGAAGAACTTGACCTCTGACCCCTACACACACACACACACATGCGCACACACGCACGCAAAGCGCCATACCCCATAGCCCCTTAATCTCCCCCAGGGTCTGAAAAACACTCACGCACACACCCTCTCTTCCCCTGTTTTTACATGCACAGACACACACACACACTCACATACGGTAGGAGAAAAGTCCGACAGCTGTTCCACTTTTCCCTTTGACCCCTCATGTCACCCGAGGAGGAAGAAGCACTTGTGATGCGTCGTCACAGGAAGACCCACAGTGACACCCGGGGAGATGGATGACGGAGAGAGGCTTGAGATTAAATCGTTTCGGTGACTAAGTGAAGTAACAGTAAAGAGCTGTGGCTCGACGCTGACACGAACGAACGGGACTGACGACACAACAGTGACTATTTTCTGAGATGGGCCAGAGGTTCTAATTAGATTAACGCACGTTAAAACCTGACCTATGTATCAGCACTTCTGATATCATGAGTGCTTGTTTAACTGTGTTTTTTTTTTTTTTTTTTTTTGCTGTGTTTATGTGTCCTGCATCCATGTGATGTTTGTTTGTGTGTGTGTGTGGGTGTGTGTGTGTGTGTGTGTGCGCTTATACTCTACAGCGTGAGAAAGCTCTCTCCTGAGGGAAGTGTTTGACCCCCAGAACAGGAAGTGGGGACCACCCCCCCCCACACACACACACACACACTCCCCACCCCCCAGAACACACGCACGTCTGTACTTGGACCCTTGTGAGGACCTCTATTGTCATCGAGAGTCCTCTGGCCCGTAACATCCCAGTGCTGTGCGTAACGCGGACCCCTGGCTGAGCTCTAACCTACACCTAATTCAAAGCCTAACATCAAGTCTAAACCCCCAAACAGCCCTTCGGACACGTGAGAACCGGCCAATATCTTCTCATTCTCCGAGCAAGTCCTCACTTTTCAAAAATATCCGTGTTTACAAAGTGTTCTCACGTTACAAAAACATCCTCACTTTCCAAAGATCGACTTAGTTTTGGAAAAAATTACGAGCCTCAACGTTGACGCACTCCTTTGATTTGTTATGTATTGAACTCTGCATATAGCCTCATATGGCACCGCAAAGTGGACGTACTTCCAGGAATGTCTACAAAATAATGGAAATAAAAAAAATTAACTTTCCAAAAAATTTTTCTCACTTTCCCAAAATTTCCTCACTTCCTGAAAATATCTTTGCTTTTTCAAAAATTGCCCTTACTTTTCTTAACTGCCTTCTCTTTCCAAAACTGATCTGGGGTCTGTCTTGTGAAGACACTTTCAATTTTCGGAGAAGAATAAATGATTTCCATCAGATTTGTGATTTTCCCTAAAATACGATAATTTTCCAAAATATGTCTTTGATTTCCAAAAATGTCCTCATTCTCCAAAAACTCCCTCGCTTTCCAAAATACCCTCACCTGTCAAAAAAAAAGTCCTCACTCCACACTCTCCTAAAACTTTCTTTTTTCTAAAACGCTCACTTTTTATAAATGTTTTTAACCTTCCAAAAATGCCCACAATTGCCAGAATCGCTCCACTTTCCAAAAAAGTGTCCACCCTTTCAAAAATGTCCCAGTTTTCCAAAACACATTCTCTAATCCAAAACTGTCTTCATTTACCAAAAATGTTCTTACTTTGCCAAACAGTCTCACTCTCCAAAAATGTCCTCACTCTCTAGGTCTGAAACTGGAAGTGGTCCTCACAGAGATAGAAGTAAAAGAGCGCACACACACACACACACACACACACACACACACGGATTAGTTATTAGTCTGTACTGCCACCTTTTGGGGACTTGCGGACGCTGATTACCAGCTGTGGCAGTGGGGCCGGTATAGCTTTCACCTTGTTAGTTTGTGTTTCTGTGTGTGTGTGTGTGTGTGTGTTTGGTTGGTCCCCGAGGCACCACCACATAGGGGGTTCGAGTACTTTGGCAGGCGTTCGGTCCGTCTCTGGACAGATCTTGTCACCACGATACAGTCACGAAACTTCACGGGCGGGTGGTTGAGATCAAAATGGAGGCCCGAGTTCAAAGACGGTTGTGATCCGAGCGCTGGGCGCTCTGTTACCGCTTGCGCGGCGTCAAAGCAGTCGATCAAACTTGATGCTGAAACGTTAATAAACTCAGGGGCGACTGGGCGAGATTCAGTCGTCATCCTTTGAAGTTTTCATCACGTCCTCCGCCAGCCCAGAGGTGGCGGAGCCTTGTTTTCTCTGACACCGGAGGGGGAATCGGGGAAGACAGCGGAGGCGGCAGGAGACGTCGATCACGCGCTCAAAACTTTTTTGCTCTTTACTGAACAGCAGCCAGCCGTTGCGGTCCGTAATGAAAGGATGCCAGTCTGAGCCCGATGCGACTCCTGCGCATGAAAGGAAATTAGCTCCATTTTTTAATCATCGCCACGAACAGATGTGACAGAGGCGGGCCTGATCAGAGGGGAGGAAAGAGCGGAAAAACAAAGCCGTCTGACAGCTGCAATGCTGCTGGGGTTAACGTCAACTCAAACTTTTCTGAATACCAGGGATGTAGTTGAAGGTAAACCCACGGATGACCTTCCTACCTCCTGGTGGAGTTGAAGTTAATACCTTTTAATGATGCACAGACGGGTGAAAAGCCAAAGGAAAAACCTACATAAAGCGTCTAGGGAAGGCGTGGGGCCACCAGAGCAGCTTTAATTCTCCTTGGCATTGATTCTACAAGTCTCCGACGGTGTTCCAGCCCACTACGGGCAGGGATGGAAAACCGTTCTCCCAACCGCTATTTCCTCCGCGCGGTGTCTTGAAGGACGGTGGCGGTGGAGAGCGCCGTCTAACGCGCCAGCCCAAAGACTCCCGCGGGCGCTGAGCTGGGCTGAGAACCGGTGACTGCGAGGGCCGCAGCCTGCGAGTCACGTCATTCTCATGCTCATCGTGTCGCGCTGATGCAGGAGCTTCGCGGTCATCAAATCCGCGCCGGCGACCACAGTTTCAAAACCCAGGTTTCGTGAACCTGGAAGTCCACAGAACGCGTCGTGGTGAAATGTACAAAATTAGTGTAAGTGACATGAAGGTAATCTAATAGACATAAAACAATGCTTTTCTTAGTTATTTCTATGCTAACGACAGAAGGTCGTGAGTCGGCCTTCTCTCTTGTCTGCATAATGGCATTACAAGCGCATAGAGTCACACGTCTGATATGCATCAATCAAAACCAATTGGGGTTGTCGCAATTCATTTGCGTCAAAAAAAAACACAATTGTTTTTCCTCTCAGGAGCTTGTTGTACAAATCCTCCATCAAATCTTGCTTAATTCTAAGCTGTCTCTCTCCAGCCGTCAACTTCTCCCCCTGCATCCCTCCATCCTTCTGTCCCGGTCCCAAAAAGGCGTGCGGGCACCCAAACATTAAACGCTAGACGTCTTGTAAAGCCACGGGCACCCACGGGCGAATGTGAGCACCGACAGTGAAATGATACAGCGAGGGTGACCACATAGGTCAGAGGAGGGCTTAAACTGTGGCCCACCCCCGGGGTCCATCGCTATATCAAAGGTCCCTGGTGTCCATATACTTTTGGCCACTATGATAGTGGTCCAACATTTCTTAGAACCCCTCTGGGGCCTGAAATGACTTTACCTGTGCACAGTGACACGGGAAAGCGGCCTCACAAGGGAAATGCCTTTCAATTTTTGTCATTCATTTCATTTTTTATTTGTATTTTCTTTGGATCGAGGTCCGAGGCCGGGCTCGCAGGGGGTCTAGAGAGGGCTGGGGAATCGGACGTGAGCGCAACGACCTGTGTCGCGACAGCTTGTCAGCCACCGTTAATGTTGGACACAGACCGGTCCGTTCCGGTTGTCTTCACCAACTCTCTGCCTCACACCTGCCTCACAAATGCAAACCCGAAGCACCAGATACGCGTTTCAGACGTGTAGAGGACGGCTCCTTTTCTGTGTGTGTGTGTGTGTGTGTGTTTTTGTTTTTGACTACTACTTACTCCTTTGGAGTAGGACTAAGCAGTGAGTAGTATGTTCCTTTTGAGTTTGCATGTGGGTGGGAGATGTGTATGGTAGCTTATGTAAAAATCCAGGGTGATCAGTATAGTTAGTATATGCTATAGAACGCCTTCCAGTACATCTGTGCCTACCGAAAGCTTCACCCTTGATGGCAGTGTCGAGCACGTTCTCTCCCCCTCTTGTGTGGCCTGTCCAGGTGGAGCACACTTTGGGCCACTAGGGGGCGTCCCTGCCTTGAGTATGTCGAGCGGGGAAAGCAGCGGCGCAGGGCCCAGCTTCAAGTGCATCTGCGGCTGTGCTCTCAGACTCAAGGACCCCTCCGCCGGAGGTATCTCTCACTGTTCAGCCATGCTGTCCGTCACCGCCTGCCAGTGCCCGTGATGCTCACAACGCCGTTCCTTCTTTTATTCATTTGGCAAATGAAACGCACCAACGATTTTTCTTCCCGGGACGGGGCTACCAGACGCTGGGGATCTTGTGGAGGAAATGTAGAAGCTCTCACGAGCTGGATATAGGATGAATGTCTAGTGGGTTACAGTAACTGGAGGTAGAGGCACAGGATTATACTGTAGAACCTGAAGAGTGTCGTAGATTGATTTATTGCTGATCGTGCCTACCCTCAATTTACATTATAATGGAACAATGTCCTGTTTGGATTCACCGAATATGAAAGGACCTCTTGCTCCCTTCTTGCTTCTTCCGTAAAGCCTTCAACTGGTCTTGTGGTTAGAACATATACATGACTTCAGCACAAACACTTCTCATTTCCCATTTTTCCTGTTCATATATGGTAATTGTGTCGTGCTGCTTCAGGCCCAGAGAGGCCTTGAACGAGGAAACGAACACTGTTACCATTTTTTCCGCCTGAGGAGCGCCACGAAACACCTTCCTTTTTGATTTATGGCTTCAGTGTGTTTATCCTGCACAACTCAAAGGACGGGTCACAGGTTAAAGCAGCATCCACATATACTGTAATATAATACGTGAAGTTTATTTCAATGGGAAACATCAGCTGAGCACGCTTCTCGGTTTTCAGCAAAACTGTCTCGCCGCAGCCTTGGTGCAAATAAAAAAAAAAATTCAGACAGGACGTTCTGCGTTCGCAGGAGCACGCGGTGTTCAGGTCAGCCTCCATCAAGGACGGAGGGGTGCTGGGAGCAGCGATTAGAGAGCTTTGTACTCATATCCAAGCTGTATTCACAGTCAGAGCCAGAGAACCGCCAAAAAAACAAAAGAAAAGAGGACAATCACTTCTTGGAAACAACATTTCGTCCTTTAATTGTGACTGTCCTGGCCCGATGTCCCCCCAGCTGTGATTCAATTGGACACAAGCAGTGGGAGTGACTGTATATTTATTGTAGATCGGATCTAAACAATAACCTCAGCCTGACTTGATAACTGCAATACAATAAAATGCAACTTTATCGTCTGCCACAGACCCTTTGCAGAACTTTAGAGACGACAGAAATATGTAAAAATAACCTTGAAATATTATCAATACGAACCATGGGGGGCTCTTCAGCAATAGCATCAGTAATAAAAGTGAAATGTTTAAAATTCCGGTTGCGTTTGAAATAAAGGACTTGGAAATATTCTTTTTCTTGCCAGAGGCATCTTACGGCCCCTCACGAGGGCGGCAATTCAAACTAACGAAACATGCAGGCGGTGGGTGAGGTCTCTATTCTGGGTTTGGTGTTCAGTCCTGATGGTGTACAAATCCTCCCCACAACACGGAGGCATTTTCTGATCTGGTGCCCCTGTGACAAATCACAGTTTGAAAATAAATCTATCCTGTGACGTGACGACGCTATGGCCTGTGGTTTGGTCAGATTTAGGTACAAAAACGACTTCGTTTGGGTCCAGTGAAAGATCGTGGTTCTGCCTAAAACACTGTAAGCACTTTCGGTGAGGTTAGTGGAGTCATGTTTACAATAACTAACACAAGGTTAAGGTTAGGGAGGAAGGTTTTCTAAGGATTTTTAATGGCGGCGTGAACCACTCACGCTAGAGTGTTCTTGTATTTGCGACCCAAATACCCAGAGCAGGATGTTAAAGTGCAGGATAGCAGAGCTTTCTACCAGGGCCTACTTGACGGTACTCGGGGTAATAGCAGAGTCGTGTGTTTCTGGGGTACAACTGTACATCCCTGCAGCGTGGCGCGAAGTTAAGTCGCTGGGGGCCGGAAGAAAAACAAGATTTCCAGGGGGCGTTAAGTTACTCTTCTAAAAGTCTGTAGCCATGCCAGCAGCTCAGTGAGGCTGCACTCATGAATGCTAATGCCAGCATGCTAACATGCTCACAATGACAGTTAGCAGGTGTAATGTTTGTCATGGTCTCTGCTTTAGTTTAGCATCTGTTAGCTTGCTAATTAGCGCCACACAGTGTACGGCTGAGGCTGAAGAGACTGTCGTTAGTTTTTGCGGGTATTTGGTCAAAGTACTGGACAAACTTACATTTTGACAAGTGGAAAAAGTCAGGGACTCACCAAAGCTGTTACAGTTCATCCCGAGGGGGACACAAATGTCTGAACCAAATCTCGAGGGGAACCCATCCAATAGATGTTGAGATATTTCGCTCTAAGCCACGAACGTCCACCTCGTGGCGGCGCTAGGGGCCACCAGAGTCAGTAGGATTCGTCCTCTGGGGATCATGAATGCCTGTGATACAACCCGCCCAGTACCTGCTGCGATATTTCAGCTGGCAAGCCAACATTACCATCCTCGCCCTCAGCGTGGCTCGAAATAAAATGAGTACTGTCACCAAAACTGAAGGGTTTTGTCATTAAGTATTTTTTAAACCATCAAAAACTTCATCCTGTTGTATATTTATCAACACGGCAGTGATTTTCAGGTCCTGTTCGGCATTGCTAATTGTTCCGATGCACCTCTATTGCACACGTCAGCGAATTATATTATTCAGTCATAGATCCTAAATTCAGTGACACAAAGGGATAGTAGCTAAATCAGGTCACACCTGGCCTGTTCGGGCCAGAGATGTTTTTTTTTTTATACCCAACATTCCCGCCGTATTTATGGAGCCTGTAACGACCTTGGGTGCACAAGATAAGGTAAAAAAAAATAATATATCTATGTATCTCTCAGAATTCTAGACGCACTAAATCCGGATGGCAGGATTTGAATGTTAATACCAGAGAACTAACCCCGTTGGTTATGTGATGAATTACTTTGATGCAGTATGACAGGTATTGGGTCCCAAGGTCTCTGTGCGTTCCCTATCATAAAATAACTATAATGCAGAATTTAAATCTACTCTCTTTCTCTTCTCGCGCCTGATCGTGAACTATTATGCGATTCCATTCTGAATGGTACTTGAGATTGTCTGGAACAACAAACCAAAGGATTAGTCTCATACCTATGTGCATTATTAAAGCTTCTCTCAAGTGCCTCATTGCTAGTAATAGATGGAGATAACCTTGATTCTGAATCGGCAGCATTTTTCCCGGTAGCCGACAGACATTATTCTTATTAATACCAGGGAGACTTTGCAGGCTCTACATTCCCCAGTTTGTTCCTTTTGTTTAGAGGAGAGCTTTTTGATAGAGAGAACCATCCTTTATTGACCACCTCAGCAGAGGGGGCTCGTGGAGTGTGCTGGATTGGTGCGAGTCGGTGCTATTGAAATGCTAATGGTTCAACGGGGAAGTTGCTGTGTCATGCGACGTTCTCTACCTGGGACTGTCGGTCTGAACTCTTTGTGTGGGATTTTACCGTCTTATCTCTCCCGCACACGCTCCTGTTTACTTTAGATTCTCGTACATCTGAGCATATGCAGGTAAAAGTGTGTTTGTGTGTCTGCGAGTGTCTTTGTGAACACATCTTAATATTTTTATAATAGACTTATATTTTTTTTAAGGCGCAGACAAATGGATAAAATACTAGATTTTGCTCAGATGTTTGTTCAGCTGTGACGAAGACGGTTCAGATGTTGTTCAGTTTCCGTGACACCTGAGCAAGGTCTGTCTCATGTCCATTAGTCCCGACCCTCTGTACGTTTGTGAGGTTAAGTATCTGCACGTCTGGCGGGGACCTCTTTGGGATCATTTAGGACGTCCAGTGTGGGTCGAACGTCTGGGTATTTGGCCGTGACACCTCGTGGATGTTGGATGGATGTAGAACACATTTTAACACGAGGACATCAAGCCACTTTTGGGCTTCCGGATATGAAGGATGGGATCAAAAAGTGGAGGCCTCCTTTAGACGCTCACCGATGTCAAAAACTGGTGAAAAATCCGGGTTTTTGTCCAAAGCAAAGCTCCTGTAGATACAGCGAACCGCTGGTAGACAGATGATATGACCAGGTCCTGAGAAGCAGGGGGTCAAATCAATGACACAACAGTTCGAGGATTACTTACCAGGTAATCTGAAGAGTTACCGAATTGACCTGGTTATCACAAGTTGCGTATGTTGAGGTGAGAGGAGGGAAGATACGAGCCGCAACGGCCACGGTCACCTTTTACACCGGGTGTCACTTTCTTGCGTTAAAGATGTGCGCATTTTAACAATACTATCAGCTGGAAAATACCAGCAGTCAGCAGCTTCAATCCACCCACGTCAGTTTTTCAGCCTTCAAACGCTGACGTAGGTCCAACCCCCGTGTCGGCTCTCGAAGTCTATTATTAAATAAATTTCCCATTATTTTAATGCTCCAGTCTAATCTCGGCCTCTGCGAGACAAAAAGACACCGCATGCCTTTTATCAGCATAAATTATTCAGTGCATCCCGTGACAGGTGGAGCAGAGGGACAACAAATACGTACAAACCTGTCATCCATCTTGTTAAATATGAACAAATTGGCCTTTGTTTACGAGCGGCGTAGGACCTTGGGCCAGACTCGCGGGGATGTGCTGCTTCCTCCGGCAGAATACTAAACCAGGATTTTGGGTGTGTGAACGTGGACGCACAGGTGGCGGATTATCATGGAAACAACACTGGCAACATCTGCTAAAAACAATCCCCGTAGAGCAAGTCACAGTCATGAAGGCAAGCATATCAGCAGCAATATGCGCGCACGCACGCACACACACACACACACACAACCACACACACACACACACACACACAACCACACACACGCACTGTACATGTACAGTACATGCCCTAAGAAAGGTTATATACGGTACAGGCCATCAGCCTCGGTTCACACACACACACACACACACACACACACACACACACACACACACAGACACACACTAGTCTTGCTGGCAGTAATCAGGGTGCAGTGTGTTTTTCTCAGTGGTGTAATTCATCAAAGTGACGGCTGCCAATGAGTCTCAGACAGCCAGACAGCCACAGCTAATCAATCATCAATCTACGAGCCCTTTGTCTCACAGCCCTCTGCAGCCTCCATATTTTCAAGACACACACACACACACACACACGCGCAGGCTTAAACACTTCTATTCGCATGGCCACGATTTTTAGTTCCTGGCAATGTCTAGGTCAGGGTGTAGAGCCAGGGACTAACATGGCCTGTGTTAGGGATTCCAGTCCCCCTGATTAGGACGTCTTCAGTGAGCAGCCAATCAAGCAGCGGTCATCCTGTTTATCGAGGAAACTGCGGTTTTGACAGGCAGGGTTTTTTTTGGAAGTCCCACGAGCCTCAGGTAATGTTCTTGAAAGGTAATGCGTCTTTAAAGGAACAAGTCGCCGTCCTGGGAGAACTGTGGACTTGCTCTCTTCCTCAGTGCGAGATGAGAACGCGAGATTGGACCTGGATCCGGGGCGTCATATCTTAAGCTTAGCATGGAGACCGGAAGCAGGCAGAAACACCTCGCCTCTACCAAAGCACCTCTAGCAACACCTCTAAAAATGTCTCGTCTACGCAGTGTATCCTGTTTGTTACACCACTGCACACTCAGAAGTGTTTTTTCAGGGGGAGTTACTGAATAGCTAGCCTGTCAGTAACTTCTGCCCAACAACTTTACATTTTTCTTCGGTGCAAATTGTACGACAACAGTCAAGTCAACAAGCAGATAAGATGTTCTTATTTCTAAGATAAGATTTAATTTCTACTACAGAACATAAGCATTTATTGAAACAAGGTATTTCTCAAGTTTAGTAGTAGGCAGTAGAGTTAAAACAGAGCTCAAACCTGGCAACCGTGGCATAAGGAGAGGACTTTGGGGATTCTGGAGGCCGTCACTGTGCTGTGCTTTGACATTCGCTACTCCTTAAACTGCGAGGCGTTATTTTTACACGCTAGATACAGTATTTGCCAAATCTGCTGAGCGGATTGGCAGAAAGGTTTTGTAGAGACATTCATGGTTCCCAGACGATGAATCCAAGTGACGCTGCCTGTACTGCCCCTGTCAGGTTGACAGTCTTGGTTTTGAGTTAAATATCTTGACAACTACTTGGTGGACTGCCTGGACATTTGCTACAGATAGTCAAGGTCCCTGGAGGATATACTCGAATGGCTTTTGCGATCCCCTGCATTTTAATTTTTAGGCCAAAATTTCGGTTCGTCCAGTTCTTTGGTTTATGACCAAATGCATTTTTTTTTCTGTCTATTCTCAGAAAAGTTTTGCGACACATTGCGACCATCGCTGGACACTGAAACCCTCCACCGAAACCCAGGGCACCACTGTTAGCTCTGCTACACTCATGCTATCACGACGACGACTGCTTACACTCTCCCTGCTACTAGCCACCAGTCATCCCCAGCGATACCGGACTGCATTCGGTTACGGTGCGAATTTAAAAAGTGCCGCTAGCAGCAGTACTCCTTCTCAACGGTCGGCAGCGCTCTAAGGATACATTCTGCGGTGGAGGGCATTTAAAGTGCGGGGCAATTAATCTCTCCCAGCACACTGGCAGTGTCGTTAACAAACCCCGTATTGATGTAAGTGAGATATTCTATTTGTTCCTTAATGGACTTGAGGAATCACTCAATTTGTTTCTTCCATAATTGCCGAGAAGATGAACCCGGTTCTGTATGATTCTCTCCGATCAATACTCACTTCACAGACGGTGACATTTTCACAGTCATTTCGTGTTCCTGCCCGTTCACAGACAGGAACATGAAATGTTGCACCGGCACATTTAGCTGGTCGAGGCTTCAACTAATACAGTATATCCGCCTGCCTCTGCAGTCAGTTGTGAGTAAAATTAAAACTCTTGTCTGTATTTGAAGGGTAGTTGGAGGTGTTCTTTTATCAGTGGCCGGTACGCTGGAACAGTGCCTCCTCTTCCTTCCCACGAAACACAAAACACTGTTATTCCGTCCCTTCGGAGGCTTCATTACAGAGACTAGGAGAGAAAAAGGTTTCTACACAGAGAGAAATGAAGTGTGCGGAGTGGGTGTACTGCAGAGAAACAGCTTCGTTACAGGTTGCACATGCTATTCAATTTACATCCCACCGCCTTTTATTATATCTGGCTTTTTTCATTTTCTCTCTCCTTCTGACACGTAGCAGGGCTAGATCGATGGGCTGCATCGTGGTCCGATGATGTATAGGAGCAATACTTAGCCTTCAATACAAGGCAGGCGGTGTCATGATGGAGGTCGTTCTTGTTTTTCACTCCTCGTCTGCGGTGAAACCAGACTTCCCCCACCTTCACAGGATGTTAACACACCTAAGAGATATTCATCAGTCCGGCTCTCAGTGGAGAGAGTTTCCGCCACGTACACATTAACACAGGGTGACTTGAAAATGCATCTTTTGCTCCCCTCGCATTTAGTCTTCGGTCCTCATTTTCCGAGCCGAGCCCTGAGCCTTCTCATACCACTACGTGTCTCACTTCTCGGTCTGGCTGGAGAAAGCCCAGCCGTCCAAAACACAAATGAAAGTTTATCAGTTGTTCACAGTGCCCCACGGTCACCTGTTCCAGCCGCTCCGCGATACTCCTTTTATGACGTATGTTTACGACCCTATGTTTCCTTCCAACGATGACTGCACACGTACGAAACAGCGATTAAATCGCGGGGGTCAGTGCGGCGGCCTGGTGATTACAGTCCGCTGTGGCCTGACGGGCAGCATTTATGACCCTCAGCCAAATCACTGTTTTCTACTCGTGCGGTTGTTTCACAGCAGACACCGAAAATAAAGAAAAAGTCCTGACCTGTGACCTGTGTTCTTCGCCGAGATTACAGATCAAAACGTCAGAGGCGACGGAATAGAGCTTTACCTCACTATGAGACTATCTGGCCGTAGTCGTCAGTGGTCTGCGATGACGGGAGGCCGTACCCCTGTAAGCCCATCGCTCGTCCGTGCAAGCAGCTTACCGTCGCCCGTAGTTACGCTTTTTGGGCCCTGAACCTAACCAAACTATGACGGGTCAATAACGTCAACCGCGTGTTTATCACTGTTGACCACGGCGGCGTAGGGTCCGGCCCGCCCGCCCGCCGGCACGCTCCCATGGGTCGTATCCGAGGCCGGGGGGGGGGGCAACCAACCTATACGGTCAGGTTGGGCGGCTCGTTGGGCGTGAAGGAGGGGTACGACAACTGGAGACGCTGCGGCTGCGGCTGCGTCTTAAGGACGCCTAATAGCCGCACATATTTCATCTGCTGTCTTCTGTAACGCAGTAGTCAGTGAGAGAGCTGGACGCCGCCGCCCGGAGTCCCCCGTGTGTGACTGAAGCATGCGCTCGTCGCATTCACCTGTCGGTGTGATCGATTGTTTGACCCTGAGGAAGGAGGTCTCGGTGTGTTGTTCCAGTTTCTAAACATGTAGCCGCAATAACAAAGGCTTCCTTTTTTTTTTACACACTTTTGGGCTTTTTGGTCAAATTTACACACACTGAATGGCTTCACACTGACACTCAGCGTCTTTGAAGTTTTCATCCTTCATAAACTCTATTTTGAAACATTGAATGTAGCTATGGTGCTGATCACACCACAGTATTTTCATGCCTTGGCTAGAAATTGCTCCATTTGAATGCCGCGTCAGGCTGGCAGTGCTCTCCGTAATGTAAACAGTTCATTTAGATGATGAGAATTTTTATTGGCTGAGAAACACAGCTAATGTTTATTGCACATTTAAAATGGAGAGTAAACTGAATTTTAGACTGGCAGTTCTGACTGAGCAGAATGTTATGGGTGAAAGTGTGCGCGCGCGTGTGCGTGTGTGTGTGCGTGTGTGTGTGTGTGTGTGTGTGTGTGTGTGTGTGTGTGTGTGTGTGTGTGTGTTTTCGCTCTTCACTGTCCTTCAACAGTTCAACAATCTAATTTACATACTCATAAATCTTTCACGTCTGACATCTCTATCATTCAAATGATCATGCACACACACACACACACACAGGTGCGCGCGCGCACACACACACACACCTGTGGGCATTGTAATAATGAGGTGTTTGAATACCTCTTTCAGCTCAGACAAAAATAGCCCCCGTTCCCATGGATGGATGGAAGAATGGGCGAACGCGTCAGTGGGTCGTCACAGTTGCTGTTTGCTTTTTCCTGCCGTCGGCCACTGCTGGTTTCTTTTAACCGTGACCGTGATCCTCCCTTAACTTTGTTCAAATGTTTATTACTGTAGCCATGGTGACGAAGGATTCCGGGTCATTTCAGACTCAGACCGCGAGGGAAACGTGGCGAAATCTTAGTCGTCACCTCGTTCGTCGGTCCAGCACAATGGTTCTAGGCAGCTTTAGTAAAGTCCAGACTGACAGTCGTTACTTGGTGTTCCAGGTGTCAGGATGGCCGAGTGGTCTAAGGTGTCAGGCTCAAGATTAAAGGGTTCTCTGGTCTCTAAACGGTGGCTCCCTTAAGCTACGTTTCATTCACAGTTTTTTTCAGCCGTGCGTTGCCCTGCGTCCATAAACATCACAATCAAATTTCAGTCCCATGATGGCATTTTTAACCTCTTGAAACCACAGATTTCCCCTTAAATTTCCAGATTTCTCCTTAAAGTTACAGTAAAACACTCTGTGAGTTAGTACTATCTCTATCTTCTGTAATGTGATGTATTTCTAATTTAAAGCGAATAGGCAGGGCACAGCTATAAGGGGGGCTTTGAATCAGAACCTTCAGATTTGATTGGATCGCTTTGGTGCCAACTTGTTCTCCCGACCACGTTGCAGTGACAAATGCAAATGCTGCCTGGATTACGTGGGGAAGAGCCATATAGTAGGCGAGAAGGCTCAGCGATGTCGGTTAGACAGAAGTATACGTCAAAAGATTTGCATCATCCAACATAAGCCAACCTAAGCTCCTGTTAATACCAGACCAAATGAGGCTGCAGCGACAAAAACTCTGAGAGTATTGAGTCGGGTTGCATTTTATCACATATGAATTCAACCAGAACGGTTTATTTTCTCTTCTAAAAAGTCACAGTTGAAGGTGAAGAAAAAAAAGGGACTTTCTGCTTTGTGCGGCAACGTCCTTTTCACCGGACTGTCTGCGTGCGCTTTTTCGAACGCCAGGTCAAGATGCAGCGGCGCTGCTTAGAATGGGATGTGCTCAACTCCCTGTGCATCACTTCAACAAACTTCAATTCGACATCAAAAAGTGCTTGAACTTAAGGGCGTTGGTTGCTCAGACGTTTTTTGTGGATGTGACTGTGGAACAAATTTGTTCTGTGTAGTTTTCTGCCTCGGTGCCGTGATGGTGACGGTGAGAAGCAGAGCGACAGGCAGTTAGCAGGAATGCGTTAGACCATGGACAACTGAGCAGACATGCCGGCATGTGGGAAGGGGACCTGACACACGGAGTCAAAGGTCAATACCAGGCTTTGAGTGAGGGCAGATGGGCTTAACGCTGCGTTCGTGAGCGAGAGAGACAAAAAGACCACTGAAGAAACAAGGGGACAGGAAAGCAAAGTTCAAAAGAGGTTTGCCCTTGAAAAGAGGCTTGAATTTTCTCTACTAGTAGAGATAATGATGTGTGAGTCTTAAAGTTCTGAACTTTCCCTAGATAACCATGGACCATCTTCCTGCAGAACTGAACCCATAAGCCAGACATTTTGTAAAATATCAGTATTAACTCGCTTGAATCTCCCCTAGTGGTGAAATCTGTGGTCGTCATCAGTCCGAAATGGTTGTCTAGTTTGAATCGAGTGAGTCGGGATAATCAATGTGACTCCAAATCCCCCCAGGCTGTATCACTTTGGGCCAGACTGACTGTGGTTACCTCTGGCTCCCAGTTGTCAGGTTGGCTGAGTGGTCTAGGGGCACCAGACCCTGGTCTCCAAGTGGAGACATGGGTTCAGACTCCACTCCTGCCATAGGTTTTCACCCCAGGATTCATCGCCTCTCATGTGACTTCAATACAAAGTTAAAAATGTTTTGCTTTTTCCCTTTTTTTTTTTTTTTTGAACTGTTTGTTGTATCACAATCAACAACCTTTTATTCATTTTTATTAATTGTGGTTGTCTAAGAAAAATCTAAATCTAACGTGAACTGGAATCCTTTTCTTAACAGGACTAAGCGTTTACAACCGTGACAACAGCACTGTGGGGCGGTGCTCGCCGCTAAATGCTAACATAAGGATGCTGCTGTTAAGCAGATATATTTACCATGAAACCATTGTTTTGTGTTAGCACGCCGACATTTGCTAATTACCAATGAACGTCAAAGCGCAGCTAACTGTTTTGCGGGTGGTCATGAACCAAAGTATCGGACAAATGGCAAATTTGACCTGCAGTTGGCGCTGGATGAAAAGACAGAGGAGCACCAAAGTAGTCAGGGTTCACCCTCTGAGAAACCATGAATGTCCGTACCACGTTTTGTGCCAATCCATCCAACAGATGTTGACATATTTCACGGAATAAGCGATAGCTTCGACCTAGTGGTGGCACCAGAGGAAAAGTCAGGGGCATGTCCAAAGAAGTCAGGACTCGTCCTCTGGGCACCAAGAACGCCTGTACAAAATGTCAGGGCAGTAGTTGTTGGGATATTTCGGTCTGGACCGAAATGGTGGACCGACCG
Source organism: Xiphias gladius (assembly GCF_016859285.1). Classification (NCBI taxonomy): domain Eukaryota; kingdom Metazoa; phylum Chordata; class Actinopteri; order Istiophoriformes; family Xiphiidae; genus Xiphias; species Xiphias gladius. The sequence goes on along the minus strand of NC_053401.1, from coordinate 2,954,211 downwards.
ACATTGCCACGTTGCAGGCGTGGCTCAAAATACTGAAAAATATCAACTCCTGACCACTGTTGTCGGTGTTTTTCTTCAAAACCCCGTAATGGCTGAACTCTGTGGACACCTCCGCCTCCTTGTTGTGTCTTTGCTTCTCCGTCTACTCTCACCGTATCGCTCGCTATCAAAGCACACAAGCGCGGGAGAATTGCGGTGAGACCTTCGCTCGTCGGTCGCAAATGGCGGTCCGTCTAGTTCCCCGACCTCACCATAACCGCGTGACCGCGTGACGGCTAACCTCGGTCGTGCCGTAGTTGCTCTTCGCGAGGTTAGAAAGTGGGAATTTCTGCAGAAACGTCTTTTATTGACGCACTTGTTTGGTGATGAGGTCGGTGAGCCCGATCTGGGGCAGAGACTGCAAACAAGCTTGGGTCCACATGAGGGAACATGGGAGGCAGTGCATATGATGGTGTGTGTCTCTGAGTCCCGACCCAGGTCTAAATAATGTTTACTGTCAGGCTTCAGGGTGTCTCTGAAACACATAAAAGAGTGTGTACGCAGGAGTGTGTGTGTCAGTATTTGCATGTTCTTTGTTTGAGGAGACAGTGTAAACAAACACACACACACACACACACACACACACACACACACACACACACACACACAGCCCGGTAATTCCAATGCTATGTTTAACAGCTCATTTAGTCAACCACTCAACCCTACAAACCAGAAAAACACTGTTAGTCAAGCAGACATCCATATGATCAGCAAGCAGCACGCTTTGCTCGCGCACACACACCACACACACACACACACACACACACACACACACACACATACACACACAAGGCAGACAATTACCCAGTCAGATGAACACACTGACAGTTTTGTCAGCCAGCTAGTGATTTAGGGACTTAATGACTCTGTCAGTACAACATGACTGACACATGGTGGCACTCACACCCTCACCGTGCATCTCTGTGTGTGTGTGTGTGTTTTTATAGACATGTTTCCCATTCACAACCAGCCAAGGATTCATGTGCAGCTGGTATCCATAACTACATCTCCCATGATTCTTGGCCACGGCTGTGCTGCGGTCGTTGAGCGTTCGTATTGGTTCAAGGGACAAGAGGCTTACGCTTCACCGTCTGCAAAGGCAGTAGAGACTCATTTAGTGTGTAATAAGGTCAGAAACCCTCGTTTTAAAACAGCGTTGGAAGAAAAAAAATTTAAGGAGAAGAAGCTTGTTTAATTAAGATTAGTGGAGCAAAGCCTGACGCTTTAAACGCTCACTCTCTTCATTCCCAAGTTCAAATCCATTTTTTAACTTCAGTAACCACCATGCGGGGCAGGAATCTTCCAGGGGGCCCTGGGGCAAAGATTTGTTGTTGGGCCCCTATGGACCCCCACTCTGCGTGGCAGTTTTCTTACTTCCCCAGGAGCCAAGAAACCAAACCGCACTCTAGAGCCGAAATGAGTAGTTAATCAGTTAATTAGTCATTTATGAGGAAGCTACAAATTGTTTGTTTTTTTTGAGCAAAAATGCCAAAAACTCACTGGTACCAGCTTCTAAAATGTGAATATTTGTCAGTTTCACAGTTTACTATGATGGTATACACCAAGAAATCAATCAGAACATGTTAACTTGCCCTTAAGGGAATAATGATGGGAATTTTTCACTATCTTCCGACATTTTATACGCTGAACAATCAATCAGTTATTAGACAAAATAACTGTCAGACTTACTTACTGGCATCACAAAGCAGAGCAAGCGATAAACAGACACAAACACATTCATCTCCGACTCTCTCACACACACACACACACACACACACACACACACACACACACACACACACACACACACACACACACACACACACACACACACACACACACACACACACAGGTTCAGGTCGTTGTGATCTGCGTGACAGAGAGTCAGTCTACTCTCGGACTGGTCCAATCAGAGCAGAGATGGATGACACTGTCTGATACTGCTATGTAGGGGACAAAGCATGGCTCTATGGAAAGGGCAAAAAAAAAAAAAAAAAAAAACTATGCAAGAGCATTTTAAAACTAATCCATCAAAAATGCAATCAAATGTAAAGCAGAAATCCTATTAAGCATTCAGAGGAAATCAACACAGAAACGACTAAATGGACAATACATAGAAAAAGTAGAAAAATAGAACATAATAAGATATTACTAGCCCTTAGTTAATTGGGCAAGTAATATATTATTATTTCCTACTTTATTTTACATTATTATTTTATATTATACTGTATTAAATTGTTTTAACCCTTGTTTATTGTTGTTTTGCCCTTTTCATGGGATTTGTTGACAATAATAAGATAAAAAATATCACAAAACTGTGTGTGTGTGTGTGTGTGTGTGTGTGTGTGTGTCTGTGTGCATTTATCAAACCTCCAACTTCATTCTCTCCTCACGTCGCTTGACCTTTCTACACCTAAGCTCCTCAAAAACGCACACACACACACACAGACACAGACACACACACACACGCCCACACCGGCTGCTTGTTCCACCCTCACTTTTCAGCCATACCGGGCGACTTGCACCGCCTCAAGTGGCTCTGGTGCACCGATGCCCGCTGCAACATTCAGGAGACTTGTGAAACAAAAGGTTAGGCCCCCTGAATGGCCCAGTGTCAAGGATTACTTCGGAGACAAATTCTCCAGCAACAAAGCCTCCATTGTGCCCCCACCCAAGCCCTTGAATTAGCAGCGGGGGGGGGGGGGCTGCACGCTTAACCGGGCTTGACAGCGCGACCACTCTCCCAGACCGCTCTGAAGATTTACTCCGATTGCTTCGACCTCAAATGTCTGAAAAAATTAAAGTGTAAAATGAGAAAGAAAATGGAAAGATAACATGAAAAAATAAATCCAATTGATGTCTCCGGGGAGTCTAAATAGATTATTTGGAACAGAAATTAAACCCGTCCATCATCTCTTTAAAAGCAGGCCTCAATCTAAAGTATGGATTAGTCTGCAGCATGTGCAACATCTGTCAGAAAATGCAGTGGTTTCTTGGGGGGATTCTGTTTCCTCCATGTTTTTTTGGGGGGGGGGGTTTGAGGGAAATATTGGCTGGTTTTTCGGTTAAAGTTAATGTTGTCTGTGTTGATCAGTCTGTTTTCTGATATATATATATATATATATTTTTTTTTTAAAGGACGTTTTTCATTTTCTTCAATGGCCTTCGTTTTAAACCCGTGGGACCGAGTTTAAAACTTCCAGTGTCAAGTCATGACGAATGAAGCGAACGTCTTCCTATTGAAAATTTCAAAATAAAATCATTTCCACAAAGCCTGGCTTTGACAAAAAGTGCACAGATGTTTCGAAATGCAGAATCTCAAGGGGAATCTGTGATGATTTGCGGTCACCGTTACCGGGAAATTGAACTACTGCCCATTGATAATTTAAGAACTTAAATAATAACAACGGATGGAAATTTGATTTGTATATTATTTATCAAGCAATTCATAAAAATAACACACACACAAAAAAGCAAACTACAGAACAGAAACTCTGCAAAAAATCTAGTTTTAAGACTTTGATTTTTGTTCTGTTTTAGGTTTATATTGAGCTAATTTCTTGGTCATCTGTTGTAAAGTTGTGCTTCATCACATCAGCCCCCCCCCCCCAGTATCAAGTAATTAACACACAGAAAACCTCCAGTGAGGTTGTACTATTCCATCATAGGAGGCCTGTAAAGCTGCAACAACAATTATGTTCTTTATCAATACATCTGACAATTACTTTCTTCAATAGCTGATCGCTTGTTCAGTGTATAAAATGTTAGAAAATAGTGAAAATTGCGCATCATCATTTCTTGAAGCTCAAGTTAACATATTCTGATTGCTTTTTTTTTTGTTTGTTTGTTTTTTTTCACCCCTTACCAACAGTCAAAGACCCAACATGTTGAGTTCGCTATCACAGAAAACTGGGACACATTCACAATTAAAAAGCTGGTACCGAAAACTCTTGGCATTTGTGCTTAAAAAAAAAAAAAAAAAAGGGCTGATATGATCAATCAATTACCAACAGTTTCTGGCAATTAATTTTCTATAAATCGTCTAATCAATTAATCAACTCATCATTTCAGCTCTACAGTATTGTTTGGTCTCTGGGTGCCCGGGGAAATGATAAAAAATCTTTAGCAAAGTGATCTCCCCATTTTCAGTCCATCCAACACTGCTTTTTTTTTTTTTTTTTTTGGTTTGGCTTTCCTTGTTTTGTATCGCCCCCCTCCCCTTAGTGTTTTTATTTTGAAAGAAAACCAAAGATACTTCCTGTGCCATTCTGGGTAACTCCATCTGACTTGACTGAACTGTAGGATCCCACAGACGGGAGGGGGGGTAGTTAGTATTGGGAGGAGGAGGAGTAGGAGGAGGAGGAAGAAAAACGCTCATCCCCTGTTCTCCCCAGTCCTGTTGCGTATCGCGCCGTTTGCGGCGGAGCTCCCGGCTGCAGGACCCGAGTGGCTGTGTGCGCTTCGTATTCTCACTGGACACAGGAAGAAAAGAAACCAAAAAAAAAAAAAAACCCCCCCCCCTACACACACACACACACACTCCTGCCAATAGCAAAAAAAAAAAAAACCAAAAACCAAAGTGTGTGTCTGTGCGCGTTGGCCTCCGCCGCGAAGTGCACCTGAGCCGGGGCATGTAGTTGACCGGGCTCCTCTGGGCGTGGGCGGGACGAAGGAAGCCGCTCGCCTGCTCGGTTGTCGTGGGAATATTTGTTGAGCTAAACTTCGGCGGCGGCGGCGGCGGCTGCGGCTGAACCGCACGTTCACCACGCTCCGGTTCGCCTCGTCCAGACCCGGTTCCTCACGTCAGGATGTAAATCTGGATGAACTTTTTTTTTTTTTTTTTTTTTTTTTTGGTTCTGTTTTCTGTTTGGTTTTTTTTGAAGCACCGGGGGACGACGACACGCACACACGCAGAGAGAGAGGACGACTTTTTTAAAGCTTCTAACTTTTGATATCTTTTGGGGAATGTAGTAAGAAGCCAATTCAGAGGTAAGCAGCATGTTTGCCCCCATTTTTTTTTTTTTTTTTTGCGTGTCTTTACCGCCACTGTCACCAATATTTGTCTGTCTTAGACCAAGTTTCACCCCCCTCCCCAAAAAAAAGGCTCCCTCTACGGGGATCTTAAAGGTTTGTAAGGCACACGTGATTATCAACGCGTTGTCCCGATAAGTTCCCATCTCCCTCGTTAAAGGGAGTACGTCACACCGAACTCCGCTTATGAAACTTCAAATTTAACCATTTGTTGATCCCTGGTAAATGGCACAAGCGCCATTGAACGTAAACTGTGCTGTTTTTACACGTAGCATGTCGGTGTTAGATATTCGGCAAAAAGGCTGCTGCCCCCCCCCCCGAGCAACGAGTCACGGTAACACAAACTTGAATTAAATCAGTTGATCTAATTCCAGTAACAAGCAGCAATCGACGATAGCGGAGGACGAGTGTTAAGTAAGACCGGTTGGTCAGAGAGCGGTTGATTTGAAAACTTAGAATGAGACAGCTTTTGTTGGTCGACGTTTCTTAAGTAAACCGAATTGAAGACGGGACTGCGGTGATTCGATAGAGGGGTTCAAACCCGCGTTGCACGCTCTAGTTTTTGCTGACAGGTGAGGTAACGTTAAATTTCCGTCTTTTTTCGACCGAGTCTGGCGCGACGGTCCGCGCGTATGGCAGACGACGGAACGCGTCGAGACCGATCGGTGCTCGGAGCAACGCCTGGAGCCTCAGCTGGCGAGGCGAGCCGGTCCCGCTGAGCGAGAGACGCGGCTTCGGTGACGTGCTCCAGACCGGGCCGACTCCATCCAGCCTTGACCTCCCATACTGGCACCTACGACATCTGCGCAAAACCATTATCTCTGATCGATTCTCCTCATTAAGTCCACGCCAGTGCCAGAGAAGATAATGGGGATAATGGGGATGTTGGGGAAGGATTTCAAAGCTCCGAGCCCTGGGGGATTGTAGCTCAACATCAGTTAGGTATCTATGGTATATAGTGATACAACACCCCCAATGTTGTATTCATTAGGTGTACTGTGGTAGAAGCAGATGTTTTCTTTTTGAAGGCAGTATTGATCAGAAGTGCTTAAACCATTACAGCAGCAGCCAGATAACGATTGTACTCAGTCAGATCTTTGGCTCCAAAGGTCATTAAAGCACTTTGACCCCCACATCTCATGCGTGGAACTGCGAGTCCCTGAAAACACCATCCGCTTCAGAGCATGGCTGTGCATGATGGGAGGGTAATTGCCCATGGTGTCAGATAATGGACCGGAATGGCCTCCGCACCGCACTTGAGCTCCGAGACCGTAAAACCGTTGGAAGCGGCAGCGGCACCGCTCTGTTCAGACTCAGGCCAGTTGATGTTATGACTCAACCCAAATGCTCCAGCCTCAGCCCAGCGTGCGGTTTCAAGGCCGCGCCGGCAGTTTCGCTGTCACGTTCGATCGGCCGCAGTCACCGGCGGGACGTTTGGAAGCGCGAGTCAATGCCGGACGCCTTTGCCGTTCCTTGCGTGCGAGCGGGGGCCCCGGATTGGGGGAAAAAAGTGGCCGAGAGAATTGCAAAAAGCCACCAAACTTCCAGTGTCCGTAGGGGTGATTAAGAAAACGTGGCCCCAAGACTCATTGATGTTTCCAGTTCGATTACTGTTTTCAAGGAAATAGCAGCCTTTTAATGTGTTCTTAAAGCCATCAGTAGTTGAAAATAAGCTCTTCAGTAAAACCTTTTTTGCTGGAAGTCGGGCTGTTCCGTTGAAAGCTCCGGCACATGCCTCCACACACAGCACGATACAAACAGTCGCCTCTTTTTGTGAGCCGTCCGTTTTTTTAAAATGAGTTTTTCTGAGCAGCTGAGCTTATGTCGAACAGCCTCAGGGCCAGAATGTACAGTGACTTACATTATCTGCTGACTTGGAAGTGGAGCGTGGAGCGTGGAGTCCTCAGGGGTTTGTACAGATATGTCTTGGGGGTGAGGGGAGTTTCAACCGGCTGCTCGTTGGGCAGATCCAGCAAGACGGCCGGATTGCAACTTTGTGATATGCAAGGAAGGAACTCGAAGGAGGGGAAAAACAAAAGGCAGTGGCCTCTTTATTTAATATGCATGTACTCATATCACGTTCATGATCCTAGGAAGGTCGGCAGGTTGACGAAACAATAAGAGCTCAGGGCGTCCTGATATTGGCTTTATCTTCTCTGTGTGTGTGTTTTTTAGTTGTTTTTTTTTTAACAGGACTTTACTATGATCTGAAGGCACAGTCAGACCAGATTTGGTAGGATGAAATTATACCCGCATGTTGTGGCAAAAAAAAAAAAAAAACCCAGACTGGACTGGACATAATGCGGGTAGGGTTGCGGGTACAAGTTGCTGGAGCTAACTTTGGCGTCCTTTCTCTCCTGGTCCCTGAAGCAAAGACTAGGTCGTTTTGATAGAAGAAATAACACAGATAACCAGGGCCGCAACAAAAGACTCTTTTCACCAACGATTCAATCTGTTGATGACTTTCTCCATCAGTCGTTTAGTCTATTTAGACGTTTGAAAACAATTGTGTTTGTCATAGGTAAGGGTGATGTTTCAGTTTGCTTGTTATGTTTCGACTGACAGTCCGAAACCCCCAAAATATTCAGTTAACGTGTCACATATGACCAAGAAAAACAGCAGATCTTCACATCTGAGGATCTGGAACAGGAGAATATTCGGCATTTTTACTTGGAAAAATTACTGTCACTCTTTTTAATTATTGATTATTGATAATTATTATTGATTTTTGAAAGAGGTGCTGACTAATTTCCCTTGACTAATCGATGTGATGGACCTACTCATTGCATCCCTACAAGTGACCCATTCTCACAAATGAAAAGTGTAATTCACGAACCCTAAGGTAGAGATTTGTAAAATCCTAAACGGTAGTTTAGCATTTAGCATTGTAGCCACAGTAGCCCCTGTTCAGTAACAGTTGCGTAGCCTTGCTTTAAGGCCCAGCAAGAGCTGCATTTAAAAGGAGGACATTTCATGGCAAAATTTGAACCGGTGAACTTTGACCCGCGACTTTGCGCTGAGAGATGGCAAACGTTGTTGACAGTGCCGACCTTCGAGGGAACGACGACGCCAGGAAAACACAGGACGCTATCGTAGCTTATTAGCTGTGTCGCATGGTTCTGTAGCCAAGTATTGTGGTTGTTTTTTTTTTTAAGGAAGGAAAGATGAAAAAATGAACACTTAAAGCTTAACCTCTGTTTCCCTTTGACTTTTGCTAGAGCTAGCCGGAGCTCGCACCACATCCCCAAAAGGCATTGCTGAAGGGGGTCGCTTGCGTGTAGCTTGTCCCTTACCCAGGAAAGCTGCGGCTCTACGGCTCCACCCACCACCGAGCCATTGAGATTTGTTCAACCTCGGAGAAAAATGTTTTTGTTCCCCAACCTCCAGTCGGCCAGAGGGGAGGGAGAAGTGTTGTCAAGCCCGTGGGCTGAACTGTACATTAACGGGGCCTGCACAGTCAGATGATCGAAAAAACCGGTTTGAGTGGAATGCAGGCGGTTGCTCGAGTGTCTCCGCTACTGTCACAGTCGCGTGGCCGTGAAACCAAAGAGCGCTGGAGAGTCTGGCCTCGCGAATCCGAAGAAACCTTAGGAATAATAAGCTGGCGGCGAAAATTAGCAGTGGGGAGAACGCACACAACCCAGAAAACCGTAACCTCACATTGCCGACGTGTGACGGCGTACTGGGGGGGTTGCCTTGGTGACGAATCTGGCGAGTTCTGCTGGTCAGCCTGCACCTCTTACTGGTCAGAAGTTTGAAACGGTGCATAATTCAGTTTTGTTTGGAGCAGGGACGGGTGACCAATTTACCAGTCATATGGTGGTTACGTAATCTTAGGTTGTTTTTTCTAAAAGTGTTTCCAAAAGGAACGATTCTTAGCAAGCTGTAATTATGAACCAGCAAAATTGGTTAACAAAAGTTTGGGCTTTTTTTTTTTTTTGTAACGCACATCAGTGGAACAAGTGAAAGCAGCAATACTTCAATGTGAAAATCCTCTGTTCCAAGTAAAAGTCCTGCATTCACACAAACAACCTTGTGCACATAAGCTTAAAAAATAAAATAGTTTTTCAGGACTTGAGAGGCTCTCCTGTCACAGCTTTATCTCCTGTCACAGCTTTATCCCCTGTCACAGCTTCATCATATTTTAATAGTGTACGGAGATCTCACGTAAATCCGGGCATGTGTGCAAGTGGCATGAAAAAGTTTGGGCGCCCCGGGTCAAAATCTCTGTTATCCTGGATAAGTTAAGTGAGTAGAAGATGAACTGATCTCCAAGAGGCAAAAAGTTAAAGGTGAAACATTCTTATCAACATTTTGAGCGAGATCAGTGTATTATTTTTGTTTTTTTTTCACATTTAGAGTGAAAAAAGGGAAAGAAGCATCATACAAAAGTTTGGACAGCCCAAGAGGTTTGAGCTCCCAGATGATTTTTTTTACCAAGGTCCCAGACCTTAATTAGCTTGTTAGGGCCGTGGCTTGTTCGCAGTCATCGCTAGGAAAGGCCAAATAACGCAGATTTCAAAGCGTTATAAATACTCTGACTCCTCAAGCCCTGGCCCAACAATCAGCAGCCGAGGGCCCCTCTAAGCAGCTGCCTAGCTGCACTCTGAAAGTTAAAGTAATTGATGCCCACCAGGCAGGAAAAGGCTATAAGAAGGTAGCAATGCGTTTGGATTTCAGTTTGAAATCCAATTCAGAAATGGCAGTTAACAGGAACGGCGGAGGTCAAGCTGAGGTCCGGAAGACCACGGAAACTTTCGGAGAGAACTGCTCGTAGGAATCGCTGGGTATGCAGGGGGCTATAATCGATAACACTCCATCCAACTGTATTCAATAAGTTGATCGTGTTTGTATTTAAAATCAAAGAAACTAGTCAGTGTGTTGGTCGTAGTTTAGTAAAAAGTACAGCATTTCCCTCAGAAACGTAGAGCATAACTTGCAAATACTCGAGTAAAATACAAGTAGCTCAGAACTGTACTTAAGTATAGTACTTGAGTGGAACACAAGTTAATTCTTTGAAAATCAGCTTTATTTTATTTGTGATTTTTGCCTATTTGTGCCTAAATCTAGCTGACGTGAAATGAGAAATTCAGCTTTTTAGTTGTCGTATTTAAAATTTGAAAATCGAGCAATGAAAAATTTTTTAAAGTGGCGTTTCACAGACAGAACGTCGCGTTGAAGTGTGAAAACAGCGCTTATGCATGAAGGGTTTGGAGCTCTTGGAGCTCAAGCTTTGAGTACAACAGGCTGTTCCTGCGGCTGTAAGACACAGCGCTGGCTAGGTCTAATCTATGATCATAGGCTTTGAAATTGAAAACTGTTTTCTAACAGATGGACGTCATGCTTCCCCTACTGACCGTCTGCCAACTCCACACAGTTGGCTCAGACTTTGTGTGTGTGTTTAGCCGCTCTGTTGATGTGGTGACTAAAAAACTTTTTTTTTTATATTTTTAGTTTGGGCAGTTGAGTCGATGCAGAGCTCTTTGTAGTGTTTTTTGGCTGCTTGTCTTATTCATTTTGACATTTTTACAGCTTTTAGATGGATGGAGAGTCTAGAAAATGGCAGCAAAACCCTTACAGATGGAGTCTGGTGTATGTTGTTTGACAATGGCCTTGGCGGACGCCTTGTGCGCTACTGAGAGTGTTTTCCAGTTTTACTTTTTGTTCTTTTTAATTGAGTTTTTTTTTTTTTTAGTAGGTAATTCTAAATAGAAGCAGAGTCTATTAGTAAGACCTATCTCTACTGTAACCATGTGGTTGTTTCTAGCCCAGATCTACTGTAGCTGCTGCGTTGAAACACCAAAATAAGTATCTTCGCTCTTTTGGGGGGAAAAAAACCATGTCTAAACCACAAAAGCCTAAAATTAAATTATGCTTCATAAACTTGGCAGCGAGACCCGAGTGAAGACCGAGAGAGGGAAAACTTCTTAAACGTTTGTTCTGCTTTCTCCATGCGGTAATGATTTAACACAGGAAGGGGACCACCAGTCGTCAGAGGTCAGAGGTCAGAGAGGTGGGGGTCAACGGCAGCGAGAGCATGACATTCACACACATCGATTAATCACTGGAGTCACTTGTAGAGCAGCAAGAATGCAGAACTTTTGCTGGTTCATGCTTCTTAAAAATGCGAGTAATTGAGGCTTTCCTCCGTTTTCTTTCATTTCAAGTGTAATGTCTTTGGTTTCTGGACTGCTGACCAGACAAAAACCAAGAAATTAAAGACGTCGCTTTCAGCTCTGGGGAGTTCTGATGAACATTTTTCATAAACTTCTGACATTTTAAAGACAGAATAATTACTGATTTTAATGGAGAAAATAATAATCAGACGATTGGATACTAAGAATAATTGTTAACTGCAGCCTTAGTTGGGAGGGGAGTGTTTTCTTCAGTGGTACCAAGCTGCATCTGGTTAGTTTTTTGCAGCAACTGGAACATCAGTGAAGCCATGTGGGCAAAACCCTGGTATTCTCCAACGATTTGCCGCCTGGTAACCACGTCAGAAACTTTTTTTTAACTTAGGAAAAACATATTGCTGTTATCACGTGGAGCCTCTTCAAGTGATCATCCACCGGATTCTTCTTCTCTTTTCTTGATTTTCGGTGACACCTTTGATATATGCTCAGTGCTGGGGTGTTTTTCTCACACTCCCTTTACAATATAATGAGGACGCTCACTCATGCAGACTGTTGGTAATAAATAGAAAACTGTACCAATCCTGTAGAAACAGAGCTGGATCTTTCCTCTTCCTCATCGGGTCTTTTCATCTTGTAGTGTTTTTTGTTTTTTTTTGTCTCTGTAGTTTATTAAAACAATCCCGCTTCTTCCTTAAACATCAAAAACGTTTTTTTTTTTTTGTGCTATAGAGGACTTTTTTTTCCCCAAGGATACAGGTCTCTGAGTGTAGGTGTTCACACTAGCAGATGTAGAAGCTTTCATGAATGAGATACAGTCATCGTTGTACAGTATTACACCTGCAAAACAGACATTTATTTAGGTGAAAAAAGATGCAAATTCAATGTCAGCTCGGCAGCCATTGACATGTCAAATAATGCCTCCTTAAAGTCCTTACATAGTCAATCTCCCGCTGTCGGTTTTCTTTCATGTCCTCTTAAAGTTTTGGAACTACTTCCAGGCAGCATTTAAAAGTTTTTTTTTTTTCTTTTTTTTAAAGTCTTAAATTTCGATTTCTGTGACCAGAAATGGCTGCATGACTTCCAGACAGGTTTGGAAAAACATCAGGACATTTTGGTTATGACAGAATGACAGAAAACTATACCCAGTGATCCAATCTACAACCATAGATTGGTTGCCTTAAGTGCATTTCAAACCCCGCAGTTCACTCCAAGAGGCTAAATAGGCCGGTTTAGTGTTTCTGCCTGTGGTCTTGCAAATGTGTGTCTGGAGCAGTTGATTGAGCCTGGTGTTTATGCAGACGAGCTCTGCTGTGTTGTGTTTGTCCAGCTGTTAATGTGTTGGTCTCGTCGTGCTGCCGTCGCCTGGGAGGCCCAGAGTGAAGAGCTGTGATTTAAGAAGCCTTTCTGGCTCATTACTGACCTGTGCTCCTTTGAAGCAGAAAACGACTGTGTCGATTCCCCGAGGAATCAAAACAAGCACAATTGTTTTTTGTTTTTTTCCCCCGAGACCTTTGCATAAAGTTTCCCATCCTTCCCATGTTGCCATGCTAGAAAACCTTTGCGTTTTGGGTCGTAATTGACAGCGTGTTCTTTTTTTTGTTTTTGTTTTTGAGGTTCAATTCACGATGAACGGCATCATGTGGTGTCTCCAGCGTTGGAGCTCGTGTGTGTGTGTTTGTGTGTGTGTGTGTGTGTGTGTGTGTGTGTGTGTGTGTGTTTGTGTGTGAGTGAAAGGAGGAATTGGTTCTTCAGACCTGCTGTCTGGCCCCGTCGGGAATCAAATGTGTTTATAGTCGTTCTGAACAGCCACACTAGAAAGTTGGAGTGAAGAGGTGGCATTGACAGAGAAGGGGAAGACGTGATTTTTTTTTTTTTTTTTTTTTTAAACTGGGATAATGGTGCCTGTTTTCAGAAAGTCTCTCCAGGAAAGACATTTGCAGGGTTGCGCTCAGAAGCTATCCGACCGTCCAACACAAGGTTCAGGCAGAGTATGAATCCCGCTTAGGAGTTGGCTGGAAAGCGGCATTTGCATTTACAAGCTGACGTCAGAATTAGTCTTTTTTTTTTTTTCCCCCAGCGGTGCATGATTGCATCATTCTGGCATTTTTTACTAAGTCCACACTGTCAAATGCCTCCACAACAAGACGTTTGGAGGGGAGAAATAACAAAAATACAATCCCTGAAAAGAAAAGGAAAAACACAACAGAACGAAACAAAACCAGAAAAAAAACCCCCCGAGTTAATTGCATGTCTTGAACTGTACATGAACCCCCGCTGCCCTCGTGCAAATTTGTACTGTGAATGGGTGTGAACTCCAGAGCGGAGCCGTGACAAGTGTTTTTTTTATTTTTTATTTTGTCACTCGATCGCTTTGACAAGTACCATGGTGATAAATTCATTTGTGTGCTCGAGAAGAAACGCGTCAAACCGAATCTGATTTCTGATCTGTGAGATTAGCGGTGCATGACAGTGGAGTTGGGTTCACTTTTCGATATCATTTACCTCCTTTGCTTTCCGTCCCAGGTGATGAAGAAATGGCGGAGTTCAGGCTTGGCTTTCTAAAAACATAGCACGCAATCAGATATTAACATCCGCCCCCCCCCCTTGGGGTCATTTCCGTCAGTGGGTACAGATTACGTTCTCATTCCTACAAAATGACTCTTTAGCTGCCTGGAAACAGCAGAGAGAGTCACGTTTTTCAGGCGTTTCAGTGTGGTTTTTTGAGATTTAAAAAAAACTTTGTTCGCACATGTAAGAGAGTGGGATAAAGCAAAGAAATTCTCCAGATCGTGCAAAATGATTCCTGCGAACATATTGAACCAGTCTCTGTTTGTATAGTGACCATGGGAACGAAATGAGACTTGTTATCAGGTGATCAGCAAGCCATCACTTAATCTTTGAGTATTTTGGAGGGAAATTTTAATGTTGAGAAGCCTTTTTTTTTTTTTATCCGAGAAAATTTGGAAATGCAGAAATGTAAATGGACATTTTGCCGAGACGAGATTTTTGTGCAACATAGACGTTTTGCAAATTAGTTCCTGTCGTTTTTCCGTTCTGTCCTCCACATTACAGACGCAGCGAAAACGCATCACATGGAGTCCAATCACATTGTCTCGTTGATGGGACAATTTGTAAGTCTGTTCTGTCAGTATCACGCTTATGCAATACTCCCGAGAGTGCGACATCTGCAGGCCGCTGAACCATCAGGCGTCATTTATTTTACCCCAGATGCCCTTTAGCTTCACCGTCACGACTGCCGATACATATACACTCATGCTCGCCCTGTCTCTGAATGTGTCTGTCCCACGCGCACGCACACGCTCGGCAGCTTGTGATTATCGATGTTTCTGGGAGGCGACGGAGGGCCATTTAGCAACCCCGCGCGTTTCTGACTGTCTGCCTCTGTTAATTCAGGGTCACATCAGTCAGTCTGTTATGTGAGGCGTCGCTCTCCAAAAAAAAAACAGAGTAATCATTAAATCAATGAAAGGCCGCCGCTCTCTAGGTAAAGAATGGAAAACATGAAAAGAGACGCAGCGACAAAAAAGATCGGGGGAGGAGAGCTACAATGGCACTTAGTCTAATGATTTCCAGCCGCCATTCTGTATGTCTATTTAATTTCATACAATGCCTTTTAATTACTTGCTATTCTAGTTGCTTCAGTCTATTGTGTGGGCCCACTACGGGGGACCGAGGGTTCATTCTACTTAGAGATGGATGCACTCCAGAGTTTTTCTTACATGTGTTCAGTGGAGTGTTTTTCCTTTTCACGAAGAGGTGAACGAGGTTTATGATCTTAAAGGATCACACCAATGGTTTTGCATCTGCTTTAGTGCTGCAACTAACTAGTATTTTCACTATCAATGACTCTGCTGATTATTTGTTTAATTAACTGATTATTCATTTTTTCCATCACAACTTTGCAGAGCCTAAAGTGAAATCCTTAAATTGCTTCTAGTCCAAAGATATTTTTTTTTACTATCATATATGACGAAGCAAAGCTGCGAATCCTCGCATTTGAGAAGCTTGAGCCAGCAAATGTTTGGCATGTTTGCTTGAAAAATGACTAAAATTAGTAACTGATTATCAAGATAGTGGCCGATTAATTTCCCTTTATTAATCGAGTAATTGTTGCAGCTCTAATCTGCTTACACCTCGTGCTCGCGCCGGTCATTTCCCAAAGCATGCAGCCACGTCTTAGCCTTTCAGACACTTTGCTGAATTGCTTAGTTTTCAGAATGAAACGTTCAGGGCAAGTCTCTGCGAGGTGATTTTGAAAACCAGTGGGCCTGGTTTCAGTTCACGCATCGCTACCTGCATGAACGGGGAAGTTGAATGGGGATGCAGGTCGTCCGCACTGTAAGCAGCAAACACATAGGATTTGTCGGGCTTATTGTGCAAAAACCACTGGTCCTTTTAAAGCCATGAAATGTGCTAAAAATGTCATATTTCCAAGGTTATCCATCTCAAATCACGTCTGATCTGTGTTGTTTTTTTTTTTTTTTTTAGAAACTTCAAAAGTGGTTCTCATTTAAAAGCAGCAGTGGTATCCGATCACTAAGCCACAGCAAAGTCCATGCATTTAATATAATCAGCTGCCGAATCTTACGAAGAAACCTCAGCCCCCAAAAGAGCCAAAGGAATTGAATGTGTTGTGTAAACCCATTATAAGCCGAGTTGCTGCTGCTTATGTTGATGTTGCATCACTAGCTAGTGTTGCTCTGGAACTGTGTCGACTTTGTTTTGCACCCAAAAGAAGAGTAGATTGAAAGAAAAAAAAAAAAAGTATCAAAGCCAAAAACAATAAGATAGATGTTAATTTATCAATGATTGAGGCAATCGATGATTTTTTTTTTTTTTTTTTTTTGGGAGTATTAAGTAGTCAAGCAGTTGGACGGATACAACCTGGTGGATAAAACCCTGTTTTAAATCACTGTAAATTTAATATCTTTGTGTTTTGGCCTGTTAGTCTGGCAATATTAGAAACGTGAAGATGTCACATTAGGCTCCGAGAACTTTTCTACGCTAGTAATAATTTGATAATGAGAATCATGAGCTGCAGTAGGGAGTGGGTGAGAAAACCCTCTGTCGTGGTACATGTAATTTTTATATTGCCATATCGATGTAGTAGATCTTGACATAGTAAATTTTTTGACAGTGGAAAGATGATGAGAAAGGAGGAGCGAGAGGAGAGATGGCATTCAACAAAGGTCCCCTGTCGAATCCTCATTTTTTTTGTCCTGAAACGAGGTTGATTTACATTGGATAGCATTCATCACACAGTAATCTGTGTGTACGTGCGTTTGGTTGCATGTTTGTATTTGTCCATTAGCAACGGACCATGTGTCTCATCCTTGTTTGGGCTTCTAGGGAGCGTCCGAAGGTTGTGTTTGTAGTAGAAACAGTTGCAGGTGTGTGTGTGTGTGTGTGTGTGTGTGTGTTTTGTTGTACCTTTGACCAATCTCTGTTTGTTCAGATAGGTGAAGCTGATAGAGGTAAAGCTAGGAAGCTACCTCCCACACAGTACTCTCTCCTTGTTTTCTTCGGATTAGATAAAAATCTTTGTTATCCGCTACTGTATATGTGGACTTTAAATTTATATACAGTGTAGGAAATGATGTACATATGCTTATATTCTTGTACAAGTGTAGCTGAAGAGCAATATCTGTAACATTTTCATGTGCAGAAAGGTCGTCATTGAAATTTGGCCTTGTGCAACTGCTGCTTCTCCTTTCATCGACACCGACTCTGAGCCAACTGATTTTAATCGCTCCACACTCAGTCGCCAGTTTAGCTGGGCACGCCGAGCAGCGAGTGCAATGCAGCGAGCCCCACAACAGGACGAGACTCTCAGGAAGGTTGCGACGGTCATTTTTTTTTGTTGAAGAAACCTTAGACATGCGATGAGTAAACTTTACAGCCCATATGGTTTTCCAAAAACGACCATTAAGTTTAATTGAACATCTTGCTGATATAGTTTGAAGATAAACTGAACGTTGTAACCTTCACGAACGTAGGATTTGTTGCGGGGCTGCTGCATTAGCTTAAGCTCAGCTAGGCTAATCAACTGGCTACTGAGCGCGTGTCTTCCTTTCTAAACATCTGGGCCTTTTGGTCATAAGCCAAAGTATTGACCAACTTGAAACTTTGACCTGATGTTGGGGCTAGATGAGAAGTCAGGGGGATCGCAGAAGACAATTCGTCCCGAGAGGGGCTTTGAAGGCGTCTATCAAACTTCACGGGAATCCATCCCGTAGTCGTTGAGATATTTCACTCGAAAACCAAAAATGACGACCAGCTAGTGGGGATAGAGGTAAGGTCAGGGAATCTCCAAGGTCACCAGGATTCAGCCTCCGGGGAACGCGAATGTTGCCCAGTTGAATGTTGTTGAGCTATTTCAGTCTGGACCAAAATGTGGCAGCCGTGCTGTTTAGCGTGAGCGACAAGCAGGCTCCCGATGTCTGTTTTCTGTTTCCTGGGAAAATCCCCCGCCACGCCGGGAGTGATGCCTTTTTACTTTGGAGTAAGCAGAGGGACTGGGTGGTAGGCATGCGCGACCATAACCACCAGGCTGAGCGCCACCCACTCTCGCTCTAAATCCCACAGAAAATCGATCCATTATATGTCATATATCGTACATTGGGGAAAAAAAAACTCCCCTCCAGTTTCACCTTTTCTTTCCAATGCATTGAATGCTGTTATACTTCCTCTGATTTCGGCTGCCATTTTTGTTTTTCCCTCTCTCTCTCTCTCGTGCTCATATGAGTTGAATCATTTGGCTTCACCGTGACTTTTTCAGCTCTTTATCCTCCCTGCTGTCGTTCAGGCCTTGGCCACATTGTTCTGTGTCTGCGTTTGTTATTCCTGTCAGAGACTGACTCACTGGCTGTCAGTTCCTCTCCTCCCCCGCCGAGTGACTTCATGGTTCATAATCCTTACGGCCTTTCACATACTTTTTCACTTAACCTGCGTGTCCCATAGTCTCTGCGTCAGTCGGTTTGTTTTTTTTACATCGCATCTTACATGTCACGTTTGACCTGAGCTTTTATGGTAAACAGACAGGGAAAACGTGGATCTTAACGAGTTGTTTAGTCTCATGTTGAGCCCTCAAGACTTATTATTTTTCTTCAAGGGGCAAGCCAAGGACTTCACACACTAAGCTCGGAGCATGGAGTGTGAACTATGCCGTTGAGTTGCCTTATGGGAAATGTAGGATTCGGTGTTTTCGGAGCTCAGCTCACTGGAACTTTTTAAAGTCAGGATATCTCATCCTCTGCTGCTTCGACTTTGACAGTTTTTCTTTCAAATCTGTCTCTTGTGAGTTTCCCAACTTTATGGAATACTTAGTTGCCGGAGAACCCCTTTTTAAAACAAGGAAACATCTGCCAAAAGAGTGAAATAAGTGGTGTTTATTCCCACAGAGGTCTCTTGTTTTAGAATTTATTTTGCACCATGAGTTTGGGTGTCATCAAGCAAAACGGAGAAAAACAGACTTTATGCTGTTAGCAGATTTTGTTCTTGCCTTATTTAAAGAAAAATAGAACTCAATCATGGAGTAAATGACTTGTGAAGATGTTTTGCAGTGTGACATATTTATTTTGCATTAAAGTTTCTGAAATTTAGACTTTTATATTAAATCATTTTAGAAAAAGAACCTTTCATTGTTAAAAGTCACAGAAAAGTAGGCAGACAATGATAATTAATCCGGTGGTTCCCAGCCTGGGGGTCGGGACCCATCTGAAGGGTTGCTAGATAAATCAGAGGGGTCACGAGATGGTTTTTATGGGTTTAAAAACGATTGTTTAGTTGAACTGCTCACAACGGGGGAACGTACGCAAGCTGATGAGATGTTGCAGGGTCACAGCTGTTTTAATAGGTCACAAGCGCAAAAGCTCAGAATTGGACAATGAAAATAATCGACCTTGATGCAAATCAATTGCTGCTGTAAATATATAATCAAACTACATTATCTGTTATGATGAGAGTAATTACTGGTTTTATCTAGTATCGGACTTAATTCAGTCGAATGTGCTGAAACGCAATGTGTGTGTTGTTTTTACATACAAGACTTGTTTGTTTAATGCAACACACATTTTTTAGGATCCTACGCTAATCCTATCATATGGAAGGCTGGACCATGAATTTGATCTTTGGCTGTGGGAATTTCCAGTGTTTAATTTCAGCCTGTGTTGAAAAGCAAAGTCTGAAAAGAAGAAAATGAAAATGAAAATAAAATGTTCCTCTGAGTTTTTCCAAAGGAAGAAACCACCTGTCTGATAGCTGTTCTTATAAATACAAACAAGGCATGAAGGTCAACAGACTGTCAGACTGTCTCGCTGTGTGGGCTGTAATTAAAACCACTTAATGTCAAGAAGTGTCACGTCAACTGTGGAGCACTTTGTTAGGAGGAATCGGTCCCGTAACACGAAGCTTTATGGTCCGTTAAGAAGCTGGAAGTGACATCTGCCTGCCAGCAGTTCCACCTTCTGTGAAAGCCGATCATTGTACCATTCCACGGTTTGCTCTCACCTGGTACGAACAGCGAAGAGGGCAAATTAGTGGAAAAAAACACTGACAAAGACCAAAGTGTCTTAACTTGGCCCACAAAAATCTGATTTTGACCCTGTCCTGACCAAAATGTCAAACTTCACTGCAGTTAGAGTTGGCTGTGTATGTTCTGAAATGAATGTACAGTCTTTTGTTGCTTTCAACCTAAATGGCAGTTTAAATTTAAAGACCTTTTTTTTTTTTTTTTTTTTGTGGAAGGATTTGTCAGGGCCACTGTTGATCAGATCAAACCCAACCCAACCAGATTTTTGAGGCTGGAACTAATAATGACATTCGAAAGCTTAAAAAACCAACAAAGATATATCAACCAATATTCCTTTTTTTTCTTCTTCTTCTTACGTAAACCATTAACATAAACATTTTGATCAGGATCTCGTGAATTTGTTTTTTTGCAGCTGACAAAATGAACTTGTCCCTGTTCCCTATGCAATGGAGACACTGTTTCTAAATGACCTCAGACACATCTTCGGCATTTCTCTACCGCAATTTCTTGTTACTTGTCGGCCGAAATACATGGCACCGCCACTTTATACTGGGCGCACAGGGCTATGGGTTGATGCTGGGTGGAGCCTGTGTTTTTACTAGTGTGGTTGATGATCTTAAAAAGTTAAGATATGTTTTTGTTTTTTTGTTTTTTCTTTTTCTTTTAATGGACAGAAAGTTGTACCAGGGTATAATGTTGAGAGTGAGGGTGGACTTTTTAGACAACTGTTAAAATGTCGAACACTAAATTTCTGGGTTTCTCCTCAACCCAAAAAAAAAAAATAGTGGCACCGTTGGATCTTCTTATACTCACTCTGCGCTGAAGGAAGGAGTCTGTGTTTTCAGTCCAGGTGTCTTGATTGAATGGCAGTTCAATCTTAATCTTACAGTTTCTCCAGTGTGGACATTTGATGGTTTTTGTTGTCTTATGTGATCGTGACCTCAATACCTTTTTGGGTTTTGGACTGTTGGTCCAAGTAAGACATTTTACTGTATCCATCACACCTTTCCATCGGTGCGAAGTGACAGAGTTGCAAACAAGTTGATTAATCGGTTGGTCGAGAGAGAACCTGCAACCGGTGACCGATTTTTGATCGTTCAAGTCATTTATCATTCCAAAACTCCAGCCAGTCTCTGGTTGCAGCTTCTCCGGTGTGAGGATTTGCTGATCCTGCTGATCACAGTTCAACAAACGAGCAACTGATTAATCAGGAAAATAATCAGCAGAATAATTGATGATTAAAATAATTGTCAGTTGCAAGCCCCCCAAAACCAAACTGATTTCCAGATGCCGAATTGTCTGTTTGATCACACTCTGAAACAATTGCTGCTGGTCTCTCACGACTCAACCCAGTCTGGATCGACGGTTGGACGTCACAGTGCCTTTTGAGAAGCTTTTTTTTTTTCCACCATGCGATCTGGCCATTTTTAGATTTCTCCACTCCGGGGCTTCGGGTTCAGGGGGAGGAAACGATCAAGTCGAGCCGCGTTTTCAGAGTCATCCGCGTTGTCGCGGATGTGGCCCCTGTCTGCAGGGGTGGTTGCTGTGGCATGTCATTGACACTCCTGGCCGCTTTTCTTGAGGTGTGTGTGTGTGATAATCTCACACAAAAGGCAGTGTGAGCGTGAGATGCGGAAATACTTGGACACATTCACACATTTAAGACCTGCATGGTGGTGTGAGTGTGAGTGGGTGTGTGTGTGTGTGCGAGTGAGAGTGTGTGTGTGTGTGTGTGTGTGTGTGTGTGTGTGTGTGTGTGTGTGTGTGTGTGTGTGTGTGTGTGTGTGTGTGTGTGGGTGTTTGTGTGGTTTAGGTGGGTGGCAGGCAGGGTGTTCACATGTGGTTGGAGGTGATATGTCTTTTTCCTTCTCAAATACTTGTAGAAAGACAGGTGGTAAGTGGTTGCAAAAACACAGCCCCACACACACACACACACACACACTGTCTTTTTAAAATTCAGTTCAGCTAAATTTTACCAAAAAATTAAGTGTGTGTGAGTGTGTGTGTGTACGTGCGCGCGTTCCCATGGCTGCAGTCTGACCTCTTGCCTCCACCACAGGAAACCCAAAACCACAATCCTCTTTTCCACTGTTTTTTTCCCCCACTATCTTCCCTCTGTCAAGTTTTTTCTTTTTTTTTTTAATTCCAAGACTTTCTCACATGTCTCTCTGGCTCTCCGTGTGCTCACTTATTTCCACCTCATTTCGTACTGTTTAAATTTTCTTACTTGATTTCGCTTTCCACCCTGTAGTGTTTCTTTTTTTGCCAGATAGAAATAGTCTCCACATGACTTCCTATGAAAAGGTGTGTTTTGTTTTGTTTTTGTTTTTTTTACCCACGGCTCTTCCATTAAGTGTGAGCACTATTTGTTGCCTCTATCATGCAATCAACATGCCGCAGTTCATGCAATGATGGTAATCATGAACGCACGCACTTACACACACACTGCTGATTACAGATGAAGTGTGCAAATTTTAAAGTGGCAATCAGCAAGTTTCTTGTTAGTATTTTTCTTTGTCTGTGAAACTGGAGTTGTTGCTGTGGAGTTTTTACAGTTTTTTTTTGAAGGAAGGAGCTGCGAGGCAATCTGACCTTTTTTGGGATCGGAATTAAGCCCGGTCCGAAATTACGACAAAACCGATGGGCGATACATTTTAGTGGTAGGACAAGGCTTAGACCTCAAACGTTCTTTTAAACACAAAGTAAAAATGATTGGCTCCGTCGTTTCTAGCGGTCGTCGACCGGACCAGCATGGCGCGCTTTAGCTGCGCCGTGGCGCGCCTTGTCTACTCAGCCGTAATGACCTGCATTATTTTGGGAGCAAATGTGACCGTCGTCACCCTAGAGGCGAGCCGCGTTGCCACCGTGAAGTGACTCAGGCGGTCGTATGGTCGCGCAAAGTGACCGGAGAGTAGTTTTCAGTCCACCACTTCTGTCCAGACTGAAATATTGAAACGCCAGTTGCGCACATTCATCGTGACATCATGACTTTGGAGACCCCCTTTTAATTTTTCATGATATGACATGATGAATGTTATACGTACAAAACATCAGCATGTTAACACGATTGTGATTGCGAGTATGTTACCATGGTGACATTAGTATTTTGGCTGAATACAACGTCAGAGAGCCGCTAGCAAGGCATCAGGCTCCAAGTATTCTTTTCTTTTTCCTCTGCTGAATTGGGGTTTGTTTCCCTGCAGCACTTTTGAGTTTGTTTACTTGATTTCTTTTTTTTTTTTATATATATAAATCTTTCCCTGAAAAACAGTCCGGATTTAACTCGGATGAATCATTTTTAACAATTTTAAAGAACAGAGGGATTTTGAGGTCAGTCAGGGTCGGGGTGGAACGGTTTCTCCGCTGTAGAAGGTCTCAGTAATGTTTGTCAAGTGCTTCCAATTTGGCTGCGTGAGGGGGGAGAACTCTCTCTCTCTCTCTCATACATATCAGTGAGAGCCAGTACTTTCCATGGGATGTGACACAGCTTCACCCATGAATAAACCAGTTTAACAGAGTTGCTGTAGCTGTTGACAGACACTGCGAGGCGTGGCTCCCTGCGTGTCTGTGCGTGCGCGCGCGTGTGGTCCTAGACCATTAACCTGCTGGTTGAGCATCTGTTGAGCTCCGCTGCTCCCGAGTTTTCCCTCTAAACGCTCTTCCTGGCGTTGTCTCCGTCTTCTAGACGCTGGATCGTCGTCTTCGTTCAGACCCAAACACTTGACTGCCCTGCCGTTTGACATCCCCATTTTCCGTCTGTTAGTCTTCCCGTGTTTCTTTCATGAACTGTGCTAAGAAATATGAAAAACCTTGTTCAGTTTGTCTCCATAGTGTAACCTGCATTAAATAGGCTAAACCCTGTTTACATTCCTGCGAGTAGTGGAATCCCTGCAATGCTTCCTGCTCCCACCAACATCACACTGATGGACATTTGGGGGGGGAAGAAAAAGGAAAAAAAAGAAAATAGGACACTGTGACGTCAAAGTGACCTTGACCTTTGACCCTTGACCACCAAATTCTTATCCGTTCATCCTTGAGTCCAAGTGGACGTCTGTGCCAGATTTGAAGAAGTTCCCCTCAAGGTGTTTTCCAGAGATACGGCATTCATGAGAATGGGAGGGGCCTGAAAACATAACGCGCCCCCCCCCCGGGGGCCCCGGCTGTCGCCAGCGCGGAGGCTTTGAAAAAACCAAAGGACAAAAGGGGGGAAAAAAAGAGAAGTTAACTGCTTACACATTAGCCAGAACGACTTTATAGGGAGACAATTTGTCAGAAGGATGTGGTTTTCAGCTTGATGTGAAGTTCTTGTCCCACCAAGTCGCCCCAATAAAAAGTATTAAAACACCTTTCAGTATGATTTCTATTAAAAATGCATCTAACAAATGGGAATACGTTAGAAATCTCCTCCCTCCTCTGCCTGCATATTGAAATTTTCGACTTTAACGCTGAGAAACTCCCGCACGGAGCCTCGACCTTGCTGGCCCCCTTTACATTTTTCCTCAACTCGTTCTGCAGGCCTGCCTCGCGTCATACGTTCTCAGTGTGAAGCTCTTCTGGAGCCGCCCTCGCGCCTTAAGTTTTGGCTTGGGACGGCGACCTCAGACCCTGATTGCTTGCAGAAATCGTGTTCTGGGTTTCGGAGTCATGTTGAACGCATCGGTGTCGCATGAGCACCATCAAAGCGGAGTGCGTGTGTGTTTTGGCCATTGTTAAGGATTTAGTTTGCTTGCATGCAGTGTAAGTGCTACTTACGGCGTGTACTTGTACTGGGTTTTGTGTACATATCTTTATATTTAGTTTGAAAGTGGTGGTTACAGTTTGGGTTGCCGTGTGCGTGGGCTTCATTTCCTGTATGTTGGCCTGTTGCCTGGTTGACCCTGCTTGATTTGGCTCTCTGCCTTCCTCTCTCTATTTTTTTTTTTAACTCCTCCTCGGCGTCTTCCTCTCTTTCCTCTCTGTCATCGAATTCCTCTTGTTGTGTCTTGTGTAGAAACAGCCGCAAAGCAGTTAACGAAGTGTATACTTTGAAAAATCAGCGTCCAAAATAGTGTAAAATCAGAATTCATAGTTTTGGCCATAACCTACCTCAGCTGGGGGCGGAAGCAGGTATTTACTTGAGACATTTCTGATTTTATTTTTTGTATATTGTGTTTCCTTCTGCTCCTGTTTACTGTTAATTTGCTCTCGCTGCTGTTTTGCTTTGAAAACAAACTCAGCATTTCCTGCAGATGTTTCACATTAAAAGCCCTCTGGCGGTTCAAGGGGCGTAACTCCTACCCTTCCCTCGGTGGCTTTGAATGCGAAACACTTCGGCAGGAAAGAGTGGTAAGTACCATGTGGCGGTGTTGTCATACTGATGGAGTCAGGGCTGAGGAAATTTAACAGGTCATCCCTTACACTAATGGGTAGGTTAATAAGTTAAGTTATGGGTTAATTATTGGGTACTGGCTTCACATTCAGACCATGTTGCAGCACTAAAATAATCGGTTCACAATCTAAATTATTCATGGGGCTCGTCGTTTATGTGTTTAACTGCGTTTTGCATGTGAATATGGGATGTGGTTTTGTTCCTCGGTGTATGAACGGTTTAATACTGATAAAGTATTAGATTACGATATTAAAAAACTAACCCTGCAAGCAGGTATATTAGGGCCCTGACAACAGGTGGAATGACGCACGTTGCTTTAGACAGTAAGACTGAGTGTTGGTGTTGCAGTTACGATTGAATAGCATGTTATCAAAACCAGTAACAAATCAGTCGAATCAAATTCAAATCGTTTAGAGTCTTTATGGAATCTGTTTACTTTAGATTTCAGCAACGTTATGTAACACAAATAACGAGTAAGCTAATATTTCAGAGCCAAAACTAAAAAGTTTGACGTTTAAACACCGAATACATTCTAATACTCGAGAGGGGTTGTAAAAGATTTCAGCGGAGACTTGTTAGACGCTGAACTTCACAAATCCGAGCACTTTACCAGCCGAGAACTGGATCCAAAATGGAACCGGCCATCGGGACCCAGCCCTAGTGGGTGTGCACTGAATGAAAACTCTGTACCCGTTTACAGTCACATTGTTACTCTTAAATGAAACCAAATGTCAGATTTTTTTCCCTGAACAGACACACACACACACACACACACACAAACAGACCACATAGCGTACACCAAACTACATATTGCTGGCTCTGCCTACATGTGAATATACAACTTTCCAGCAAATGCACTTTCATCTGGTGGGGTCTACATCAGCAGGGGAGAAGCTGCAAGCTGAGCTCAGCAAAAAGTGTGTGTGTGTGTTTGTGTGTGTGTGTGTGTGTGTGTGTGTGTGTGTGGGGGGGGTGCACCTTCCAACAACTCCAAAACCTGTGTGTGTTCCCAATTTTTAACACATGCAGAAACTGAATTATAAACTAAAGACGTTCTGCTTTTGGGAGGAGTTAGCGCTGGATCGTTTTGCTTGACCAACAACCCAGCGAAAGTTAGCTTCCATCAAAACCTGCATCTTCCACCAGCTGAAAAACTGCCTAATGTTTTTTTTTCTTTTTTTTTTCTTGTTAGCTACCAAAATGAGCACTAATCCAACCAAAACACATACTATGTGCAAAAAAAAAAAAAAAAAAAAAAAGAGCCGACTGTGGAGCTACTAGAAAAGTGGAAGAGGAAAGAGGAAGCCAGTAACTTAACCTCCGTCACATAGTAAAGTGTAGCGTTGCTCGTCAGTTAAATATCTTCATGACACATCTGCAGTCTATGGAAAAGTTTTGTCAATTCCTGTAACCTGTTGTGTCGTTTTTTTTTGTTTTATTAGCACAAGCTGTTCTGGATGCTGCTGTTATGTGCTATTTCTGTGTGTGGCTGCGATTCCTCAGTATTCCTAGGTATTTCCTGGAGATGCGTTTGTCTGGAATGAATGACTCCATCCTTTCCTCTCTTTCACTTTCGATCCACTTCTCTGCCTCGTTCCCTTCCTTTTCTGCCTTTCGCACTTTTTTTTTTTTTTTTCCTTCCTCCTTCTTGCAGTATTATATTCTGGTGTATTTGTGTGTGTGGTAGTAAATTCCTGCTCCGGTTATGAGGTGATTAGTCATATGGTATCAGTTTTTATTTTGCTGGTAATGGAAACTGCTCGCTGCCAAAAACGCCTCTCTCTCTGCTTCTAAACTTCCCTCTCTCACTTAGTCTTTTCCCTTCCTCTCTTTTTTTTTCTCTTTAATTCCCCCCTCCTCCTCTTTCATCCACCCTTTTGCTCTAATTTTATTGCCTTTTGTTTACCCCTCTCACCTTTCCCTCTTCTTCCTCATTTTTGCATTCTTTTCATTTTTTTTTTAACCATCCACCCATTGCTTCCCATCACTTTTTCCAATATCTTGTTTCTTCTATTTCTCTTAGCCTCTTACACTTTTTCCATTCTCTCTTCATCTTTTTTAATTTCCCTATCCTCTGTAATAATTTTCCATTTTGTCTTTTCTCTTTCTGTCAGCACCTCCCTTACTAATCCCCCCCCCCTCATGTTTATAGAGGATGCCAAAATGGCTCTGCCCCTCCCAATTAATAAAGAAAACATGCCCACCCTCGTGAAATAAAGGAGCGTTTCGCTTTAAATAGTTTTTGTCGTAGATTTGCCGCAAAAAAAAAGACAAAACATACGTTGCATTTATTGAAACAAACAACCCCGATCGCTAATTTACTGTTTACTAGCTGCATTAGAGTAATGGATTACCGGAAAACCCGCGCGGTTTTTAAGGTACAGGTCGACCGACCGTCCGCTCTGATAAATATTCTACATGCAGCTTGCTCTCGAACAAGCTTAATGATATGTCAGTTAGAGAGGGGAACGGTTGGGGAAGAGAGAGAAAACACAGACAGCGGCCGGCTGAGTGTTTACATTTCATGGCTAGATCTGATTATGGAGGAATGTGAGGATAACTCAGTCATGTCAGAGTCGGAAAACTGGGATTATGGGTCACTCGGAGCAAAACGGCGATACTTTAATGAAATACAGGCATCATACCACACGGTTATTTGGAACTGGGCAAACTCAATGAGTAATCGTTTTAAAATGGCTGTGTCTGCTAACAGCTCTGCTGGTAATACCGTGTGTGTCTGTATTGGTTAACTGTTAGAGAGTAAAAAGCCAGAAATGTCAAGCATTCGATCGTTCCAGGTTCTCGTGTGCGAGCATTTGCTGCTTTCCTTAGTCTCACAGCTCAGTAAATTGAATATTTTTGGGGTTTTCACTGTCACCTTCTGCTCTAGTTTATTATAAAGGGCATTTTTCACAGTTTCATTGTTGATGTTTATAGGCCGAACGATGGAACGTTGATTTAGTGTAAACCGTGTTAATGAATATGGTCCTGTCCCTTTCCCTCTCCCCTCCCGTTAAACCGAGATGTGGAGCAGCTGGAATCTCACTTTGATCCAACAACAACAACATTTTAGCTGAATTTTGAGGGGTGATTGGCATCAAAATAATCAAACGGTAACCTTTTTTTTAGAGCCCGTCGGACTTTTATGGTCATGTAAATGGTTTGGGTTCAGGATCTTGTGAAAGTTACAGGTTTTGAAATGGAAATGTGTGACTGATCAACGCCTCTGGAAGAATGTGGATGGGAAATGGCGTGTGTGACTCCACAGGAGGCAGACATGGCATGCTAAGGCTGCATCTCATTAACGTGTGTGTGTGTGTGTGTGTTTGTGAGTGTGTGTGTGTGTGTGTGTTTGTGTGGCAAAGAGAGCTGCCAAACAGGAGGACATCAATGCCAGCAACAGACACGAACACTCACACAAACACACACTCACTTCAGGGTTATTTCCCAAGGACACAGACGATCACTCCACTGATTGCCATATGCTTGTGGGTGAATCTGTCTCATATCGGCATGCGCTTGCATGGACCTCCTACATGTTACCAAACAATTTCCACCCCTGGAGGATGTTTGTGAAAGTCGGTGTTGGGATTTCTTCCCTTTTCGGCTGCCAGAAATCTCACAAACGGGCACGGGAGAGGCTGCTTTCCGACTTTTTATGCTTAAACCGAGCTGCAGTCGAATGGCGGTGGTCAACGTAATGCAGGACGGATGAGCGATAGATATGTTAAGGTTTGAGCAGGATTATCTTTAGACACAGATACAGACCTTTTTGGGTGGAAGGTGCCGGTAGAGGATGTTTTGTGCCTGTACTTGATATTCTAAAATTTCGACTATGCCTGTAACTAACAATTATTTTAATTACCGGTCAATCTGCTGATTATATTGTTGATTAATCGACTAATTGGTTTGTCTATTAAATGGGGGGAAAAAAAAGAAAATATTGCCTGTTTCATTCACCAAACAGTCCGAAATGCAAAGAAGTTCAGTTGACAATCAGATATGGCAAAGAGAAGCAGAGAGGCGGATGAGTATATTTCCCAAAATGTTGAATTATTACTATTAAGTATTGCGAGCTAAATTCTGTCCGTGTCAAGATGGAAAAGCCTCTAAAGGTTCAGTGGAACCTTTTTAGAGGCTTTTTCAATGGAAAAATACAATTCTAGGAAGCACATTAAACACTTCTCCTTGACTTTTGAATGAGCCGATTGTGATTTTGAATGGATTAAACTGGACAAAATATTGGCTACGTGCAGCTTTTATTACAGAAAACGATTAAAAGATTATTGGTTAAAAATCTTTCTTTCCAGTCGTAGTTTGAGTTATCTTTCCAGACACAGGCTCTGATAGATCTCTCCAAACGCTTCATGCATTTCCATCAAATATTTGATGTGCACCCAAGTGCTGCTAATGCCAAGCTTTGCAGCAAACAGATCAGAGCAGTCATGGAGGGAAGAGTTTTGTTGAGAGAGAGACATTTTCAGGACAGGGCGAAGGCATGACGGAAGTGAAACGGACAGATAAGAGAGGAAGCCGAGGAGGTCAGGGAGAGGAGTCTATGACGGTTAAAAAGTGGGATTTTTGATCGATAAGGGGGGTTCAAAGCTGGTGCTGACAGTTTTTGGATTGAAAACTGCGGTCTTTATTTGTTTATTGCCAAAATAGCTTTAAATTAAATCACTTTCTGCCAAAACATGCCTAAAAAAAAGTTCGCCAATGTTCGGTGTAACCCCTTGACACTTTGTCAAGATTCTCCTCAGCCTGGAACAGATTACCTCTGAGTATTTGGACCGCGATGGAATGGGAAAACCTTCAGCTCATTTCGGGTTGGAGTGCTCATCCACAAAGTGGAGTAGCTGTGAAATGGCCAGCGTGAAATAACCCTACAAATAAGTTGACGCTATAGAAATGGGACACCACTCGGAGCTTGTAAACATCGTTGGAAGCCAACAGCAGAACACAGACCAGGTCTCAGGACTTGATGTTGAGGGTCTGGAGCAGGGGCCTCCCCAATTTTTCTTCTTTTTATGGTGCTGTTTGTCATTGCACGGTGGATTGACGTATGACACTAAGACAGGTCATTACTTTGACTCTAGAGCTGCAACGATTATTTGATTAATCGATTAGTCGGATTGACAGAAAATTAATCGGCAACTTTTAAGCAAAATTGACAAATCTGATGGTTTGAGCTTCTCAAATGTGAGAATTTTAGTAAATCTTTACATTTTAGTAAATTAAATATCCTTGGCTTTGGCCTTTTGGTCAGACGAAACAGGAAATTTGATGACATGATTTTGGGCTTTGGAAAAAACCGTGATGGGTATCAATCGAGAGAGTCCTTTCAAACCAGCGCTGAGCCACATAGAAATTGATGTCAGAAATTTTTAATAGCGCTGTGATGTCTCAAGCGTGTCTCTGAATGCTCTGCCAACCCTCGTTTCAGTTGTGGTACCTCTCGACAACAACGCGCAGAAAGTGGTGGATTTTCAGCTTTTAAAGGGTGAAACCACGTCGCATCCCTCGCTGGTGTACTGCTACACCCCAAGAGTGTGTTTCGGCATTGCTGGAAAACACTTCACTGATTTGGAGAGTGACCAAAAAAGGGCCCTGGTATGCCGACAGTAACTGAGTGGTGCTGGGAGGTCGTTTAAAGAATTTGTTGGACCGGTGCTCCTGCTTTTTTTGCAGTGTGTCCAGCACCGCTGGCACTTCTCGGCCCATATTGGCAGCTATGTGGCAGATTAAGCCAAGTCAGGACTCTTTGATTATCTGTTCAGCCCAGTGGATCGTATATGTCCTATTCGGTGTTCAACCATTTTAGTCAATCGGTTAGTCAGTCGACAGAAAGTCACTCGGTAATGAAGTCTGACAATGAATTAATTGCTCGTAACTTTTTAGGCAGAAATGCTAAAAAAATTCACTGGTTCTTTGTTCTAAATTACGAATATTTGCCGGTTTTTCTTACTCTTCTGCGTTTGCAAATTGAATATCTTTGGGTTTTGAGCTGTTGGTCGGAGATGACCTCACCTACGAGCTGGATATTTTTCAATATTCTCTGACATTTTATAGCATAAATGACTCGTTGGTTATTTGAAAGAATAATCAGCCGATTAACTCATA